>NC_073235.2:130727500-131327500 GCF_029281585.2 Gorilla gorilla gorilla
AGTAGCTACAAAGTCAGGGAGATGTGATTACCTGGAAATAAAGCCTCTTCGTTTATTAATTGGTTTATCACACTGTATTATGTTTCTTGAAATTTGGAGACTTTTGGGATTTTTGAGATTTTGAAGAGTTGAAGGATAAAAGAAGACTTTAAAAATTGACAGTGAAATTAAAACCCAAGGAAGAACAATTTGTGGAAAACAAATGCTCATCATTTTAATCTGGAGCTGTTACATATCACTATAATATACTTTATGTGTATTTTTCTTGTAAATTAATTGAACAATTTTACTTACATATCTTTAAATAAATAATGTTATAGTGATTTATATAATAGGAGTGAACATGAGTGCATGGAATGATAATAGTAGTATTTTAGTTACTGTTTATTTTTAATAACGTTTGTTTTGGAGGAGGGATATTTTATTTATTGGGCCCAAGACACTCTCTTTCCATCCTTGAAGCTGCCATCCTGGATTTACTAGCTTGGCTAGTTTGGTATCTCCTAAGGAATACATAACATCTGAAAGATGATATTGTGGGATTCTGAAATAGAATTTTCATACTGCTCCTAAAAGAGAAGACGATTCTGTTTTTGTTTATCCAGTAGATTTGTAGAAAACCAAGCTAAGTAACCAATGCCTACTCTATCTGCTCTAGTTCAAATACAACTTAGGAATTTGAGAAGATAATAGAAATTAGGAGTTGATGTAAGAAAAGCTCTGTCAAACTCTAAGTGGCGCTATTTAAGAGAAATACAAATGCAGACTTTTCTCAAATATAAAGACACTTTGATTCCTATGTTACAGAAGCTTATGTGTAGCATCTGTTTGGGGTTTACACTGATCTGTGCTGAGCTAACTATAGATGTAAGTGAATGGCTTATCAAGAACTTATGTCTTACCTGCGAAACTTCAAAATCTGCCTGGAGATTTCCAGAGGCTAACCCACTTAGGACAACAATTTCATTTTCTTTTGGTTGTTGGACATTCATGGAACTGATAAGTTTTGGAAGATCTGGTGAAACGTTGACCAGTTTCTGTAAAGCAAGAATCTTTATTAGTTTAGCTGATTTCTTTTCACCAAATACTACTCACAAACTACTTTACCTTCAGAAATAATACTCATAACTGCTCATACATATAGACTGCTTAATCTACTAAGATTCTTACTAGAAGAAATTCTATAAAATGGAAGCATGCAAGTTTAGATTGAAAGAGAAAATATAAGCTTCAAAAACTCTTTAGTTCTACATTTTACAAAAGTAAACATTTTACAAAGTAAACATAAAGTAAACATTATGATAGTAATTACTATCATACCACAGGTATAAACAGTAACTTGGAAAAATTTTCCCTTTTAAGACCTTGCATAAAACATTTTTTGTTTTAACTAATAATCTTCCGATATGGCTTGGCTCTGTGTCCCCATCCAAATCTCATCTTGTAGCTGCTGTAATTGCCACGTGTTGTGGGAGGGACCTGGTGGGAGATGATTGAATCATGGGGGCGAGTCTCTCCCGCACTGTTCTTGTGATAGTGAATGGGTCTCATGAGATCTGATGGTTTTAAAAAGTGGGAATTTTTCCACACAAGCTCTCTCTTTGCCTGCTGCCATCCACGTGAGATGTGACTTGCTCCTCCTTGCCTTCCGTCATGATTGTGAGGCCTCCCCAGCCAGGTGGAACTGTAAATCCAATAAACCTCTTTCTTATAAGTCCAATAAACCTCTTTCTTATGTAAATTGCCCAGTATCGGGTATGTGTTTATCAGCATCCTGAAAATGAACTAATACCTCTTCTTTTCTAATTTTGAATAATAATAATAAAATTGTGACTAGCATTGATTTTACTCTATGTACTAAGCACTATGCTAGAGCCTGTATATATGTTAAATCTGACTACATTTAATCTTCACAATAACCCTACATGGATTAGGTACCATTATTCCTTTCATGTTATACACAAGCAGCCTCAGGACCAGGCCCAGTAACTTGCACAGTTCATGTAGCTAAATCAGTGCCAAGGTGTCTGTATGCTCTTAGCCATAGCAGACAATTATTTCAAATCACTCACGTAAACTCTTCAAACACACTACTCTTAGATGCCAACTTGCTTTGGCCCTCCCTGCTCTCTCTTTGACAGACTCCGCACCATAATTCTATCAAATACAATTGTATGTGTAATTTCTTTTGAAAATCCCATAGTACTACACATATGATGATATTTGGGGCTCGGTGAAAATTTGTAATCAATTAGCTGTGTGGGAAACTGGGTTTGAGAAGCTTGAAGTGCAGCATTGTCAATATGGGAATAACTGTCAGTAACCGAGTAATTGCAGGTCTACTGTTCTGTGAAAATCAAGTGGCAAATCGTGTGCTGTTATACATTAAACAGTATTACACCAAATGGTAAATTCAAACCATTGTCAGGTTTTAGCATGGAATGGCAACCTTATTACAGCACTTAATTCTTCCCACTGTATCAGCAGGCTCTAGTTCCAGAGGACTGAATAGATCTTCAAGTCCTTGCATACTGTCAAGCATTTACATCAGGGACCTCACTGCCTTGGAAGCACTTGGGGAATTTTAGCTGCAACAGGATGCAAAAAGTTCAAGCCAAGGGTACAGGTAAAGCATTTGATGAAAGCAGCAGGAAGAAGTAAATCTGAGAGACAGAGGGGAGGGTTGGCTGGTATCAGCAGGTTTTGGAAAATTCTTAGAAAAGTCATCTACAAATAGTCATTTTAAGGCACTGATGGGCAAGAGGATGTGTGCCTGTTTGGACAGTTCTGCCTACATGGGAGAGCAAGTTTCACAAATGTAAAAAGGGCAAATGGTAGAGGGTAAGTGCTAGGGAAAGGGTTGGGGAAATGGCCTGTAATGAAACTATCTAACTAAAGAGTCTCCTACAAAATGAGCATTATTTACAGATGAAATCAAGTTGAATAGTCCTTGTAATGACCTCCTGGACAGCTTGAGTTTCAAATGTTACCTGTTGCAGGTGCTCTGTGCTGCATTCATCCTTGTTCACATCAAGATTCACAAAGCAGACCTGGGAAAGAGGGCAAAAATAGTACGTTAAAGTCAAAAACCTGACTGTCTTTTTAGAAGAAAGAAAGCAGGAATCAGTTGGGGCAAATGCTTTGGGAGTCTTCCACATCTTAGACAGTTTGGCATAGAAATAGTCATTTCAGGGCGGGTGCAGTGGCTTATGCTTGTAATCCCAGCACTTTAGGAGGCCAAGGTGGGCAGAGCACGAGGTCGGGAGATCGAGACCATCCTGGCCAACATGGTGAAACACTGTCTCTACTAAAAATACAAAAATTAGCTGGGTGTCCTAGCTAATTGGCACGTGCCTGTAGTCCCAGCTACTCGGGAGGCTGAGGCAGGAGAATTGCTTGAACCTGGGAGGCGGAGGTTGCAGTGAGCCGAGGTCATGCCCACTCCAGCCTGGCAACAGTGTGAGACTGCATCTCAAAAAAAAAAAAAAAAAAGAAAAGAAAAAAGAAAGGAATAGTAATTTCACTTTTGAGCCTCTAAATAGCTCTCCAACACCCTGCTCAGCTTCCCACTGGTTACAACAAATGCCCGCTTCCTTTCATGGCCCAACATACTAAAAAAGTCTGCTTGTATTAGAGCCAATAGAACAGTTACAACAAAATCTTCAAGTTTATAAGGTGTTATCAGATCTCATGAAATAGGAAAAATAACTTTTTATGCTCTAAGCCTCTGTTTGTAATTGCAATAAATACTTTTCTCTATTTTCTCCTTTCCTCTTCTCATTTTTGCTCCTTTTCTCTACCCACTTTTAATGTAGTGCATAATAAACCAGGACTCCTCTTTGCCACATTGTTTTAGTTCATTTTACTTTATTTAACCTTGTTATACAATTTGCCTCTTTGTTAGCTATGTTGGATAAACATCTGAATGGGTTAGTCTAAAAACAATAGCCATAATATTAAACAATAAATCTGAACAACAATGAAACATTGTTATAAAGTCATATGTTGCATAATGAACAACATTTTGGTCAAGAACTGATCACATATACAACAGTGGTCCTTTAAGATTATAATACCGTATTTTTACTGTTTTCACCTTTTCTATGTTTACATATGTTTAGATATACAAATACTTAATGATTGTGTTTCAGTTGCCTGCGGTATTTAGGACAGAAACATGCTGTACAGGTTTATAGCCTAGGAGTAATAGGTTATACCATATAACCTACAGGTACAGTAGGCTATGTCATCTAGACTTGTCTAAGTACAGTCTGTGATGTTCAAACAGTGACAAAATCACCTAATCATGCATTTCTCATAACATGTCCCCAACAGTAAGTGACTCATGCCTGTAATTTAAATCCCAAATATATCACATAGTTAGAAAACTACTATGAGCATTCAGATGGGGTTGGAGAAAAGAAAGTTAGAGTTTTCAAAGAGGTTAGCTATGTTTTTGAAAGATAAAAAGACTTTTGTTGGGTAGGGAATGGGTGGGGACCATCACTAGTGGGTTGGACAGACAGCATGATTAATACTTTGAGGTGAGAAAGTGTAACGCTGTCAAGCCACAGGGAATAAGAGAATCTGACTGCAGGCAGGCCTAGAGGAAGGGAAGTGTTGGTAATTAGGTCTAGTTAGGTTTGGGCTAAATGAGAAAATGCAAATGAGGTTCTCTAATACTTTGCTAGCAATCATCCAAAGGTTTTTATTTCTAACTAGTTGATTTGATGTTACAAAACTGAGAACATTAATTACCTGGAATTTAGTTAGACATTTGAACTTTCAGATGCCTGCAAATATATGGGGCTTTCTGATCTTAGTTACTTTTTGGGATCATGGTTTCTTAGTCCATCTTTTTTCTTTTTGAGGTTAAAAAAATAATGGAAAGGTTTTGAGAAAGATCTTAAAAACTGAAATAGAAGTGTAAAGATCACTACTGCTTTAGTCCCAAAGAATAGGAGATTTCTTCAAGTTTCATGGACTCACAAGATCCTTGAAGTGCAACCCTAGGATGCACCATCTGCCTGTTAAGAATAACTTGATGGGCATTAGGGGGAAGAAAGGGCATGAAAGGACCCACACTCCCATTCAGAAGTTCTTTTTGCTCTGGGTTAATAAGATGGAAAAATAGGAAGAAATTGGCATGAGTCCCTTTGCAGACAGTGCAAATGGAAGCATAAATAGAAGATGGAGCTCAGAAGCAGTTCATGATCTAGGGAAGTTTGAGAATATTCATATAATAATTGAAACTTTGCCCTTGGAAAACTAGTTCAATATCCATCAGTCCTCAGGGACTTTTAATAACATGCAGCTGGCACTGGTGGTATTGAATTGATGAGAAGATTTTCCATTCACCTTAAAGAAAGGCCCATTACCTTGCCCCTGGGCATGACAAAGCTTTTATTATCATGCATCACAGTGGCAGAGGGCAAAGCAGAGATCAGAGAGCAAAGAAAGGCCTCTGTAGTAGCAATTTGTCTGCCCTCCAACATTTTCTTTAGTTTTCTGAGGATGAACTCTCTTTTCACCCATTTTAGGCTACTATATGAAACTCTACCTACACCTGGAGGACACTCTCCACATTTGCTAGCTGAACCAAGATAAAAACAAAGCAAGACACAAACCAACTTCTTGCTTATACTTCTCATGCACATCTTGCAATATCTTCATAGTAGGGGATGATCCAGGCTTCTTAAGGCCTGATGTGCATGCAATGCGGGGAGGCCTTCTTTAAGAAATGGAATAACGGCTGCGTACGGTGGCTCACGCCTGTAATCCCAGCACTTTGGGAGGCCAAGGTGGGCGGATCAAGAGGTCAAGAGATTGAGACTCTCCTGGCCAACGTGGTGAAACCCCGTCTCTACTAAAAATACAAAAAAATGCCGAGTGTGGTGGTGCACACCTGTATTCCCAGCTACTCAGGAGGCTGAGGCAGGAGAATCACTTGAAGCCGGGAGGCAGAGGTTGCAGTGAGCCAAGATCACGCCACTGCACTCCAGCCTGGCAACAGAGCAAGATACCATCTCAAAAAAAAACAAAAAACAAAAAACAAAAAACAAAAAAAAAGAATAACAAAATTAAAATATTCTAAATTAGGTGTGAGACTGAATATTTACTTCTTTAGAAGGAAAAAAGGAATGACAAGAAAGCTAGAACTTAAAAGGGCTGGCAAATACTAAAAACATAAAAACTGCCAGGAATATGATAGCTAATTGACTGCCCAATGCACCTCCATAATATTTTTTTTTTTTTACATTTTTGACTAACTACTCTTTGGTCACCTCTTCATGTGAAAGCAATATTGAAATATTGTCTTCTCTAGAGAAACTAGAAAAATAAGCTAGTTTTCCTCTGATATGGTTGACTGATTTTTTAACTTCCAGATTTTTATTGAAAATATGTTTTTCGAGGGTGGAGCCAAGATGGCCGAATAGGAACAGCTCTGGTCTACAGCTCCCAGCATGAGCGATGCAGAAGATGGGTGATTTCTGCATTTCTATCTGAGGTACCGGGCTCATCTCACTAGGGAGTGCCAGACAGTGGATGCAGTGCACCGTGCATGAGCCAAAGGAGGGCGAGGTGTTGCCTCACTTGGGAAGTGCAAGGGGTCAGGGAGTTCCCTTTCCTAGTCAAAGAAAGGGGTGACAGACGGCACCTGGAAAATCGGGTCACTCCCACCCTAATACTGTGCTTTTCCAACAGGCTTAAAAAACAGCACAGCAGGAGATTATATCCCGCACATGGCTCAGAGGGTCCTACGCCCACGGAGTCTCCCTGATTGCTAGCACAGCAGTCTGAGATCAAACTGCAAGGCAACAGCAAGGCTGGGGGAGGGGTGTCGGCCATTGCCCAGGCTTGATTAGGCAAACAAAGCAGCCAGGAAGCTCGATCTGGGTGGAGCCCACCACAGCTCAAGGAGGCCTGCCTGCCTCTGTAGGCTCCACCTCTGGGGGCAGGGCACAAACAAAAAGACAGCAGTAACCTCTTCAGACTTAAATGTCTGACAGCTTTGAAGAGAGTAGTGGTTCTCCCAGCACGCAGCTGGAGATCTGAGAATGGGCAGACTGCCTCCTTAAGCAGGTCCTTGACCCCCGAGCAGCCTAACTCGGAGGCATCCCCCAGTAGGAGCAGACTGACACCTCACATGGCCAGATACTCCTCTGAGACAAAACTTCCAGAGGAACGATCAGGCAGCAGCATTTGCAGTTCACCAAGATCTGCTGTTCTACAGCCACCGCTGTTCTGTAGCCACCGCTGCTGATACCAAGACAAACATGGTCTGGAATGGACCTCTAGCAAACTCCAACAGACCTGCAGCTGAGGGCCCTGTCTGTTAGAAGGAAAACTAACGAACAGAAAGGACATCCACACCAAAAACCCTTCTGTATGTCACCATTATCAAAGACCAAAAGTAGATAAAACCACAAAGATGGGAAAAAAACAGCAGAAAAACTGGAAACTCTAAAAAGCAGAGCGCCTCTCCTCCTCCAAAGGAATGCAGCTCCTCACCAGCAACGGAACAAAACTGGACGGAGAATGACTTTGATGAGCTGAGAGAAGAAGTCTTCAGATGATCAAACTACTCCGAACTACAGGAGGAAATTCAAACCAATGGCAAAGAAGTTAAAAACTTTGAAAAAAAATTAGATGAATGGATAACTAGAATAACCAACGCAGAGAAGTCCTTAAAGGAGCTGATGGAGCTGAAAGCCAAGGCTTGAGAACTACATGAAGGATACAGAAGCCTAAGGAGCTGATGCGATCAGCTGGAAGAAAGGGTATCAGTGATGGAAGACAAAATGAATGAAATGAAGCGAGAAGGGAAGATTAGAGAAAAAAGAATAAAAAAAACGAACAAAGCCTCCAAGAAATATGGCATTATGTGAAAAGACCAAATCTACGTCTGATTGCTGTACCCGAAACTGACAGGGAGAATGGAACCAAGTTGGAAAACACTCTGCAGGATGTTATCCAGGAGAACTTCCCCAATCTAGCAAGGCAGGCAAACATTCAGATCCAGGAAATACAGAGAACGCCACAAAGATACTCCTCGAGAAGAGCAACTCCAAGACACATAATTGTCAGATTCACCAAAGTTGAAATGAAGGAAAAAATGTTAAGGGCAGCCAGAGAGAAAGGTCGGGTTACCCTCAAAGGGAAGCCCATCAGACTAACAGCTGATCTCTTGGCAGAAACTCTACAAGCCAGAAAAGAGTGGGGGCCAATATTCAACATTCTTAAAGAAAAGAATTTTCAACCTAGAATTTCATATCCAGCCAAACTAAGCTTCATAAGTGAAGGAGAAATAAAATACTTTACAGATAAGCAAATACTGAGAGATTTTGTCACCACCAGGCCTGCCCTACAAGAGCTCCTGAAGGAAGCACTAAACATGGAAAGGAAAAACCGGTACCTGCCACTCCAAAAACATGCCAAAATATAAAGACCATCAAGGCTAGGAAGAAAACTGCATCAACTAACGAGCAAAATAACCAGCTAACATCATAATGACAGGACCATATACACACATAACAATATTAACTTTAAATGTAAATGGGCTAAATGCTCCAATTAAAAGACACAGACTGGCAAATTGGATAAAGAGTCAAGACCCATCAGTGTGCTGTATTTAGGAAACCCATCTCACGTGCAGAGACACACATAGGCTCAAAATAAAGGGATGGAGGAAGATCTACCAAGCAAATGGAAAACAAAAAAAGGCAGGGGTTGCAATCCTAGTCTCTGATAAAACAGACTTTAAACCAACAAAGATCAAAAGAGACAAAGAAGGCCATTACATAATGGTAAAGGGATCAATTCAACAAGAAGAGCTAACTATCCTAAATGTATATGCACCCAATACAGGAGCACCAAGATTCATAAAGCAAGTCCTTAGTGACCTACAAAGAAACTTAGATTCCCATAAAATAATAACGGGAGAGTTTAACACCCCACTGTCAACATTGGACAGATCAACGAGACAGAAAGTTAACAAGGATACCCAGGAATTGAACTCATCTCTGCAGCAAGCGGACCTAATAGACATCTAGAGAAGTCTCCACCCCAAATCAATAGAATACACATTTTTTTCAGCACCACACCACACCTATTCCAAAATTGACCATATAGTTGGAAGTAAAGCACTCCTCAGCAAATGTAAAAGAACAGAAATTATAACAAACTTTCTCTCAGACCACAGTGCAATTAAACTAGAACTCAGGACTAAGAAACTCACTCAAAACCACTCAACTACGTGGAAACTGAACAACCTGCTCCTGAATGACTACTGGGTACATAACGAAATGAAGGCAGAAATAAAGATGCTCTTTGAAACCAATGAGAACAAAGACACAACATACCAGAATCTCTGGGACACATTCAAAGAAGTATGTAGAGGGAAATTTATAGCACTAAATGTCCACAAGAGAAAGCAGGAAAGATCCAAAATCGACACCCTAACGTCACAATTAAAAGAACTAGAAAAGCAAGAGCAAACACTTTCAAAAACTAGCAGAAGGCAAGAAATAACTAAAATCAGAGCAGAACTGAAGGAAATAGAGACACAAAAAATCCTTCAAAAAATTAATGAATCCAGGAGCTGGTTTTTTGAAAAGATCAACAAAATTGATAGACTGCTAGCAAGACTAATAAAGAAGAAAAGAGAAGAATCAAATAGATGCAATAAAAAATGATAAAGGTGATATCACCACTGATCCCACAGAAATACAAACTACCATCAGAGAATACTACAAACACCTCTACGCAAATAAACTAGAAAATCTAGAAGAAATGGATAAATTCCTCGACATATACACCCTCCCAAGACTAAACCAGGAAGAAGTTGAATCTCTGAGTAGAGCAATAACAGGCTCTGAAATTGTGGCAATAATCAATAGCTTACCAACCAAAAGAAGTCCAGGACCAGATGGATTCACAGCCAAATTCTACCAGAGGTACAAGGAGGAGCTGGTACCATTCCTTCTGAAACTATTCCAATCAGTAGAAAAAGAGGGAATCCTCCCTAACTCATTTTATGAGGCCAGCATCATCCTGATACCAAAGCCTGACAGAGATACAACCAAAAAAGAGAATTTTAGACCAATATCCCTGATGAACATTGATGCAAAAATCCTCAATAAAATATTGGCAAACCGAATCCAGCAGCACATCAAAAAACTTATCCACCATGATCAAGTGGGCTTCATCCCTGGGATGCAAGGCTGGTTCAACATACGCAAATCAATAAACATAATCTAGCATATAAACAGAACCAAAGATGAAAACCACATGATTATCTTAATAGACGCAGAAAAGGCCTTCGACAAAATTCAACAACGCTTCATGCTAAAAACTCTCAATAAATTAGGTATTGATGGGATGTATCTCAAAATAATAAGAGCTATCTATGACAAACCCACAGCCAATATCATACCGGATGGGCAAAAACTGGAAGCATTCCCTTTGAAAACTGGCAGAAGACAGGGATGCCCTCTCTCACCACTCCTATTCAACATAGTGTTGGAAGTTCTGGCCAGGGCAATTAGGCAGGAGAAGGAAATAAAGGGTATTCAATTAGGAAAAGAGGAAGTCAAATTGTCCCTGTTTGCAGATGATATGATTGTATATCTAGAAAACCCCATTGTCTCAGCCCAAAATCTCCTTAAGCTGATAAGCAACTTCAGCAAAGTCTCAGGTTACAAAATCAATGTACAAAAATCACAAGCATTCTTATACACCAATAACAGACAGCCAAATCATGAGTGAACTCCCATTCACAATTGCTTCAAAGAGAATAAAATACCTAGGAATCCAACTTACAAGGGATGTGAAGGACCTCTTCAAGGAGAACTACAAACCACTGCTCAAGGAAATAAAAGAGGACACAAACAAATGGAAGAACATTCCATGCTCATGGGTAGGAAGAATCAATATTGTGAAAATGGCCATACTGCCCAAGGTAATTTATAGATTCAACGCCATCCCCATCAAGCTACCAATGACTTTCTTCACAGAATTGGAAAAAACTACTTTAAAGTTCATATGGAACCAAAAAAGAGCCCGTATCGCCAAGTCAATCCTAAGCCAAAGGAACAAAGCTGGAGGCATCACACTGCCTGACTTCAAACTTTACTACAAGGCTACAGTAACCAAAACAGCATGGTACTGGTACCAAAACAGAGATATAGATCAATGGAACAGAACAGAGCCCTCAGAAATAATGCCACATATCTACAACCATCTGATCTTTGACAAACCTGAGAAAAACAAGCAATGGGGAAAGGATTCCCTATTTAATAAATGGTGCTGGGAAAACTGGCTGGCCTTATGTAGATAGCTGAAACTGGATCCCTTCCTTACACCCTATACAAAACTTAATTCAAGATGGATTAAAGACTTACATGTTAGACCTAAAACCATAAAAACCCTAGAAGAAAACCTAGGCAATACCATTCAGGACATAGGCATGGGCAAGGACTTCATGTCTAAAACACCAAAAGCAATGGCAACAAAAGCCAAAATTGACAAAGGGGATCTAATTAAACTAAAGAGCTTCTGCACAGCAAAAGAAACTACCATCAGAGTGAACAGGCAACCTACAGAATGGGAGAAAATTTTTGCAACCTACTCATCTGACAAAGGGCTAATATCCAGAATCTACAATGAACTCAAACAAATTTACAAGAAAAAAACAACCCCATCAAAAAATGGGCAAAGGATATGAACAGACACTTCTCAAAAGAAGACATTTATGCAGCCAAAAAACACATGAAAAAATGCTCATCATCACTGGCCATCAGAGAAATGCAAATCAAAACCACAATGAGATACCATCTCACACCAGTTAGAATGGCAATCATTAAAAAGTCAGGAAACAACAGGTGCTGGAGAGGATGTGGAGAAATAGGAACACTTTTACACTGTTGGTGGGACTGTAAACTAGTTCAACCATTGTGGAAGTCAGTGTGGCGATTCCTCAGGGATCTAGAACTAGAAATACCATTTGACCCAGCCATCCCATTACTGGATATATACCCAAAGGATTATAAATCATGCTGCTATAAAGACACATGCACACGTATGTTTATTGCGGCACTATTCACAATAGCAAAGACTTGGAACCAACCCAAATGTTCAACAATGATAGACTGGATTAAGAAAATGTGGCACATATACACTATGGAATACTATGCAGCCATAAAAAAATGATGAGTTCATGTCCTTTGTAGGGACATGGATGAAACTGGAAACCATCATTTTCCGAAAACTATCACAAGGACAAAAAACCAAACACCGCATGTTCTCACTCATAGGTGGGAATTGAACAATGAGAACACATGGACACAGGAAGGGGAACATCACACTCTGGGGCCTGTTGTGGGGCGGGAGGAGGTGGGAGGGATAGCATTAGGACATATACCTAATGCTAAATGACGAGTTAATGGGTGCAGCACACCAACATGGCACCTGTATACATATGTAACAAACCTGCACATTGTGCGCATGTACCCTAAAACTTAAAGTATAATAATAAATAAATAAATAAAATATTTTTCAGCTTATTGTCAAATTCAGTGGGAAACTACTGTACAGTTTCTTTCATATATGAGTTGTTATAGGCATACTCACTCTTTTTAGTACCTTTACAGTTTTGTACTCTAAAGACGTAATTTGGATTGATTCTCTTTGGTGTGATTTCCATGAAAAAAATGCATCATGCATTTCTGATTTTCATTGCTGTACTATCAGCATTGAGGACCAGCCTCTGTCTAGTAGAGCTGGGGAGTGGTGAGCCTGGATTAGGAGGCTTTGATGAGGAGACTGAACGTTTGATGAGGAGATCGAATGTCTTCAAATTGCGTGGTGTCAATGCTGGGTGCTGAGAAGACAAACAATACAAGGCATTGTTTTTGCTCTTAGGAGTTATGATCTGTCTGAAGGCAGGACATGTCCTTAAAGTGACAGAAACATCATGGGCCACGTGTGCTGGAGAAGGGAGTTGGGAGAATTGGATCAATCATGAATGGTATCCAGGAGAAGGCTGAATTTGAGGTGAGCTTGGAGGTCAGGGGACATGTTTACAGTGTTATTACAGGAGGAAACTTTTGGTAGTGGGAAGCTGAAATAAAGTTTTTATTTTTTTTTTGCAGGGGCAGTTAGGGTGAATGTTATGTGTGACTAAAATGATAAAACCTGGAAGATTCTGCATTACGGTTGCATGAGCTGGACAGAAACCTGTCAGTGGGGAGGCTAGGGCTGCATGCTGGAGCCACCAGCCAATGGAGAACAAGGCATAATTACTGTGCTGTTATTGCATTCTCTGTAAAATGCCTGCATGAGCAAATCCAAACATGCCAAATGACCTAGGAAGGGATTTTTTTAAGTATGTATTTTTACATAATTATCCTTTTTTCTTGAACATAGAAGTAGTGGATTTTCCTGCAGCCTTCACAACCTGTTAGTTCATGAGGGCAGGCCCTGTCCATCACTGGATTCCCAGTGCTCAGCATGGTGCCAGGCATCTGGCAGATGCTCAATAAATTCTCGTTGGTGAGTGCAGGTGACAGGTGTACAAGAAAGGGACATTTGTAATAATCATTTCCCTTATTTATAGAATGAATTCCAATGTAGTCAATAAACAGTTTTCTTCCCATAAAGGTATAGGGAATATGTAGAGAAGCTACAGGAGAATGAAATGAGCTAATAACCCAGCTATTGGCTACCATTTCCAGTACTTAGATTGGCTTCTTTTTCTCACAAAGAAGCATTTGCTAAAAAACAGAAAAAGACAAAATGTTGAGAATCATAATTGGTAATAAAGACCCATAAAAGGTGCTAACATTTTTCTTGGAATGGCAGCTCCTTTCTCTTCACATAAAATGCATTTCTTTTGTGTGTTTGTGCACGTGTCCTTACTGAGACCATCTGCAGACATACTTAGCTGAAGCAGATGGAAACACACATCATCCCGAAAGAACACAAGCACTTCTTCTCTTGCTTCCTGAACAGAGCTAATCTTGTGGTTGTACTCCACCTTTTACACTCTATGCTGCTCTTCTATCACTATTATGGTTTTTAAACAAAACATTGCAGGAATAAATGTCACTGAGAAGATGATACCACCTTATGAGTTTGACTTTTATTTAATCTAATAAAATATTCCTCACAACTACTTACATACAATAAAATTTGAATCTCTATAGGAAATACACTGTTTTTTTTAGTATTATGGGTTATTAGCCAAGTAATCACAGTGATTACTCTTATTTATGACTCTCTTTTCATAAATGAAGTTCCATGTAGGCATTTGTAAAACTAAAATTTTGTTGTGAAATTTTATTAACTAGTGATATAAAATATATTTTTGTGAAAAGCTAACGTGAGGAAGAGGATGACATGAAAATCTAGTATTCAATATAAAACACAGTAATTAATTTTTAAGTGGATTGTAATTCACAGCAACTTTTGCGAGGCAACTGTATTTCCTAAACAGTTTTATTTTGACACAAATAAAGTCAGACAAAATCAGTGCTTTTATATAAGATAAAAATGAGTTTGACTGACTTTTTGAATTAAACACATAGAAAGAATTGATGATGACAATTGTTGGGATCAAATCCATATCATAAGTGCAGTTTTATGTTTTCATGTATTAATTTTAGTCAACATTTTAGACTATTCTGATAGTGAAATGCAATCATCAAGAAATGTCATTGTATTCTGCGTCCACTAGGGGGAAATCACTGTGCAAGAGGTCAGATGACAGCAGGGGTTTAGCCTAGGAGGTGAGCCCTTTGATTTCCTCTGCTTGATTTTTTTTCATTTTTCCTTAAGTTAGCTAACATCTACTAAGAAAACCTTTTCAGAAAATATTAACCAAAAGCATGATGTCAAATTGCCTTAAAATCTAGGCATTTGAATGTTGAATATGACCAAATATTTACTGACAGTTTTTCTTAGAAGAAAACCAATTCCTTCTTTGAGCAGCTTCTAACAATGCAGCCATCTGGCCATGTGGGATATGACAGCATCTCTTAATTTGATGGCATCAAAATGCTGATTCACAAAGCGTCTAAAGAAAACATTGCCTCCTTTCTTTTTCTAACCAAAAGGCTTCTGTTAGATTCAGGACCCTGGACCAAAATTACCTTCTAAAGAATATGACATTTTTTTCTGCCTAGTACTGTAGGCAATTTTTTCATCAACGGTGTTATGCCACCCATGCTGTGGACATTCTGGAATACATTTGACTGTTTGAGAAAATACTGTATTTATATCCAGTCATTGCTTTGAAGTGATTGCAACAATTACACAAAATGAAATATAAAGTTTTATTTACATTTAAGACTGTCCAGCTTCTCTTTTTTTATTGTCAACATTAAAAATAATTTTGAACTGCAATTCTGGGGGAAGCTCTTCAAGCAGTTTGTGATAAGAGATACAGTAAAAGGAGTACAAATATCTAAAATACTAGAGATCTTTAAACCTACCTGAAGCCAATTGTATTGATAGCTTAAAAAATAAAATTAAAAAAATAAGTATGCACTCAAGGTAATTACCTATTTTGCCATAAAAATTTAGTGTTTATTGTCTTAGACATTTCATTTGAATCGAGGATACACTTATATGTAATGTCTGATGTACATTTACTAGATATGTAACACATTATATTTATTTTAGATTTCCATTTTAAAGAACTGTTAGTAGCAAGTGTTTCCTTCCTGAAAGTAGGCCCTAAGTAATTATTTGGACTAGATGAAAACTAAAGAATCAGTAGAAAAATGTGTTTCTACACTTCACCTGCTTGGAAAAAATTTGCTCTGGGTTATATAAAAATAAAGTGGTAATAGAAAATTAGCATATTAAAAATACACAATACCATAAGATGTTTTCCTATATGATTTTTTAGGAATAGCTTTCTTGTGTTTTATCAGCCACTGGCAGTTTCTCTAGTGTGACTATTCTCTGTTTTCCATCAATCAGCAATTTTTTGTTGAATTCCACTACATGCTAACACTAGACTCTAAGTTTAAGGCAGATATTCCAGGCACTAATTTTTTTCTCGGGGCTAATCATTTTTACCTCCAAGCGCTCTTAGGAAAGTTAAATCAGGATTCTCCAAGTATTTGTTCAGAAGACAGTTCTGGGCTGGGCACAGTGGCTCACACCTGTAGTCCCAGCACTTTGGGAGGCCGAGGCAGGTGGATCACAGGAATTCAGGAGTTCAAGACCAGCCTGGCCAACATGGCGAAACCCTGTCTCTACTAAAAATACAAAAATTAGCCGGGCGTGGTGGTGCGTGCCTGTAGTCCAGCTACTCAGGAGGCTGAGGCAGGAGAATTGCTTGAACCCAGGAGGCGGAGGAGGTTCCAGTGAGCAGAGATCGTGTCACTGCACTCCAGCCTGGGTGACAGAGTCAGACTCTGTCTCAAAAAAAAAAAAAAAAAAAAAAAGAAGAAAACAGTTCTACATTCTTTGAAATCTTATGATCACTAGAGGGTATAACCTTGGCTTAGAGTAATTGTATTACTCTATGTAATACAGTGCAGATTTGCCGAATGAATCTAGGTGGTCATGTGGAGCGGAGGACACTGGCCGTGGGAGGGGATGTGCAGACGCTGGCTCTGCTCTCAGCTCCTATGCTGTTGTGAGGAAAGGAGATGGGAGCCATGTCCTGTGGCTTGTGAATTGTCAGGTGAGTCTTAGAAACAGAGCAGCTAATCATCTTTACTAGTCGGCAGTCTTAAGGCCCAACCATAACTATGAGGACTACTCTTGTTTCCTGGAAAAGGGAGAAGAAAGTGAAAGTGGAAATTAAAGGGCCCAAGTAGGAAAGAGCAGAAGAAAAAGAAACAAACAAACAACAACAACATAAAAACAAGCAATCGTGCAAACAAACAACCAATGGAGCATCACAAGTACTGGCTTACTCCTGGAAGGAGCTGCATTTAGGTCTGAAGACCAACGGGCTCTGTGAGTAGGAGCACTTAACCTGCCTGCATGGCACATCAGAATCATCTGGACGGAGTTCTTACACTTGTATGTTCCTGGGCTCTGAACCACAACTATTTAATCAAAATCTCTTGGGTTGGGGCCTGAGGATATTTACTCAATTATTTATCAATTCTTACTATTATTATATATTTATTTTTTAAAGATAATGGCTTTATTCAGATCTAATTTACATACCATATGACGTATCCATTTAAAGTGTGTGATTCAATAACTTTTAGTATATTCATCATTTCTAAAAGAAGCTATATCCATTAGCAGTCATTCTCCATTTCCCCAAAATACCCTTTTCCGAGCCCTAGGCAACTATTAATCTACTTTATATTTCTATAGATTTGTTTGTTCTGGAAATTTAATATAAATAGAATAATGTAATATGTAGTTTTTTGGTGACTGAGATAGAATATTTATAAAGAACCGCCATTTCTGAGAACATAAAACAATTAAAATTTGGCTCCTTGCCTGTAATTATTTTTTCTGCCACCCAAATTCTATTTACTTGGCATAAGTATTTATTTCTGTTTAATTATATAAATGTTATCTACTGACCTAAGACATTAAATTGCCTTTTCTAAACCTTTATTACTTACGTATAAGAACCGAACGTTATTTTGTTTTTCAGGGCTATGGAACATTTAATTAAGAAAAGACTTCCATCTTGTTCCCAGAGGCGTTTATGACTTAATGGATATAAATGGGTGCCAGCATTATGGGTGCTGCCTGTTATCATGTATTATAATACCAGGGAATGATTGCAAGAGATGCACAATAGGTATCCAACTACATACATGAAATTACAAAAAGACTGCAATTTAAAACGGAAATATAGACATGTTAAAAATATCAACCATTTCCTAGTCATTACTGCTGATTAAATTTCAAAAATGAATAATACTGAGAGAACTTATAGACCTGCAGACAATAGATCCTTTATTATTAGAGAAAAAAATATTGGATCAGAATGAGCAAATGCCAGCTTGTATGTGCAGATGAAACCCGTGAATCCAAGGCATAATTTCAATTTCTCAACACAATGTATGAAAGGATATATAGGCTAGCTTTATTTTAAACATTAAAAAGAGTTAGTTGAGGATGCACTTTTTTGTTTTGTTTTGAGATGGAGTCTCGCTTTGTCGCCCAGGCTGGAGTGCAGTGGCATGATCTAGGCTTAATGCAACCTCTGCCTTCCAGGTTCAAGCAATTCTCATGCCTCAGCCTCCCGAGTAGCTGGGACTACAGGCACGTGCCACCATGCCTGGCTAATTTTTGTATTTTTAGTAGAGACAGGGTTTCACCATGTTGGTCAGGCTAGTCTTGAACGCCTGACCTCAACTGATCCGCCCATCTTGGCCTCCCAAAGTGCTGGGATTACGGGTGTGAGCCACTGCACTTGGCCAAGGATGTAGTTTTCATTGATGTTAAAAAGCTAATCAAATAATTGACAAAAATCTTCCTCAGGTACAATGAGACAACCTAACTTTGACTATGGTGTAAGAAAAAATGCCATAGACATGATAAATTGAACATAAATATTGCATGCTTTACAATTTTGTAGAATTTTATGTTTTAACTCTTCCACTAAGCTTCCATTAAAGACTTTTTTCACCTTTAAAGTAATAAAACATAGTAACATCTAGTGGTTGCTTTCTCTCTTTTCTGAAAGTCATACACATTTGCACAGAGAAAATATGAAAAAAGAAAAGGTAGAAAGTCATGTGTGTAATCTGAACAGCTCAATTATTTTAGAATAGATAAAAGATAATTTATATACTTAGAATCATGGTGAATAAGTGATAGTGAACTTAATTTTAAAATGCAAATAGTTTATCTAAACCAAACATCTAACGTTCATCTCTCATATGTTTGACAACCAAACTACTAAATAACTCCAAACTTAACCTCTCCAAGAAGCCTCAGGTATAATTGAGCAAACACTTTGTGCATCTTTAATAATTAAGTATGCTGCAATCTCATTGTTATAGGTAAAATTTATTAAAAATCCCAACAACTCAAAGCAATGACTAAAGGCACAACTTGAGTGACTCTACATAGGGAAGTAGAAAAATATTTAGAGGATTTAGTCCTAAAATATAGTTGCAAATGCAGGAGAGGTGCTTCTTTTTTTAACGGAACTATCCAGATTGAATATCTATATTAATAAAAGACATCAAGTGGTTCTTAGTTTCACGGGTACTCTAATAACCACTCTATTTGGCCTGCTCCAGGTCTGCATATGAAAACTTTAGCCCAAGGCATGTATCTGAATTACTGTCCCTATAGATTGGACGCTTTAGGGACTCATTAATTTAAATCTTCTAACAGACTGCCAAATGTTGAGAGGTAACTCACTTTTCAAAAAAAATGACCATTAAATTCAAGCCTTAGAAAAACGGAATTCTGCGAACTATAGTTGACACATAATGAATAAATACATAGAAAAAGTAATTGGAGAAAAACAAAACAAAATACGAGAGGGAACATCTATTACAGTAAGTAGGATAACAACTAGTTTTTCATATTTGTTTCCTTTGACAATGATGCTAATTAGTTACTAAAATAGAATCTGGAGAGTAAACAGGCAACCTACAGAATGGGAGAAAATTTTGGCAACCTACTTATCTGACAAAGGGCTAATATCCAGAATCTACAATGAACTCAAACAAATTTACAAGGAAAAAAACAAACAACCCCATCAAAAAGTGGGTGAAGGATATGAACAGACACTTCTCAAAAGATGACATTTATGCAGCCAAAAAACACATGAAAAAATGCTCTTCATCACTGGCCATCAGAGAAATGCAAATCAAAACCACAATGAGATACCATCTCGCACCAGTTAGAATGGCGATCATTAAAAAGTCAGGAAACAACAGGTGCTGGAGAGGATGTGGAGAAATAGGAACACTTTTACACTGTTGGTGGGACTGTAAACTAGTTCAACCATTGTGGAAGTCAGTGTGGCGATTCCTCAGGGATCTAGAACTAGAAATACCATTTGACCCAGCCACCCCATTACTGCATATACACCCAAAGGATTATAAATCATGCTGCTATAAAGACACATGCACACGTATGTTTATTGCAGCACTATTCACTATAGCAAAGACTTGGAACCAACCCAAATGTCCAACAATGATAGACTGGATTAAGAAAATGTGGCACATATACACCATGGAATACTATGCATCCATAAAAAATGATGAGTTCATGTCCTTTGTAGGGACATGGATGAAGCTGGAAACCATCATTCTCAGCAAACTATCGCAAGGACAAAAAACCAAACACCACATGTTCTCACTCATAGGTGGGAATTGAACAATGAGAACACATGGACACAGGAAGGGGAACATCACACAGCGGTGACTATTGCGGGGTTGGGGGAGTGGGGGAGGGATAGCATTAGGAGATATACCTAATGCTAAATGACGAGTTAATGGGTGCAGCACACCAACATGGCACATATATACATATGTAACAAACCTGCACATTGTGCACACGTACCCTAAAACTTAAAGTATAATAATAATAAAAAAAAGAAAAAAAATAGAATCTGGAGGACATTATGCTAGATGAAATAAGCCAGGCACAAAAAAATAAGTACTGTATTAACTCATTTATACGTGAAATCTAAAAAAGCCAAACTCACGGAAGCAGAGAGTAGAATGGTGATTGCATGGGGCTGCGGGATGAGAAAAATGGGGAGAAATTGGTCAAAGGGAATAAACTTTCAGTTTTAAGATGAATCAGTTCTGGAGATCTAATGCACAGCATGGCGACTATACTTAATTGTACTATATTGTTTACTTGAATTTTGATAAAGAGCAGATTTTAATTGCCTTCACCCCACCCCCTACACACACACACACACACACACACACGGTAATTATGGGTGGTGATGGCTGTGATAATTGGATTGCAGTAATCAGTACACAATGTATACATAGGTCAAATCAAAGTGCATACCCTGAATATATGCAATTTTTGTTTGTTCATTAAATATTTCAAAGTAAACTAAAACAATAAAAATCCGTGTTTCAAAACATTTTCTGCATGCTGAATACTGTTGTTATTCTTTTTTTTTTTTTTTTTTTGGTCTCTGTTGGTAAAAACGATGTATATCCTGAACTTCACTTGTTTTAGGCAATGACTTTTAGAAAAACGGCCTTTACGATGCAAGCAGTAGCTTAAGTGAGCTCAGGCTGCTAAGTTGTGATGAATAAATTTTGCACTTAAATTCCAGTTGTGGAACCAAGTATTAAAAATAAATAGGTGATTCAAAAAGCTTGCCAACACTTCATATTCTTTAATGCTACCAAAAATCATTGACAGCTACAGGATAGGGAACTGAGTTTTTTGTTTGTTTCTTTCATATTTCAATGTTTCTGACTTTATTCCCTGAAGCACTCATTAATCTGGCTTTAGTATATTCAGGAAAAAACAACAACAAAAAGAACAAAGAAAAATTCTTTGTAATATCATTCTATTTTCCTGTCTGAGACTGAGAATTCCAGGAGGTAATTGAAGGATATGTGAACCCTCTATTCAGGGCCTTCAGAAAAGCCTCAAAAAGACCCCCCTCCTTGGGCAAGAAGAGACAACACTATCTGGGCAAGGGCAGCTGAGCGTTGAAGTTTATCCTTTTGGCATTCCCCAACCTCATTATGATTCCACATGTTAACTTCTAGTTAACATTTTCCCACCTGAAAGCAGAATAAAAGCATAAAAAATATTCTTGGGCTTCAAATAGTTCCTGCCAAATACATTTTTAAATTTCAGTATCAGTACATGAATGAGATAACAAACAAAAGTGGAATAACTCTCCAAAATATAAGTGAGTATATGTAGGAAAATGTGTTTCTTGTATTTTTATTTCAACATAAAATCACAGAATTTGAGAACAAGAAGTTACTTTAAAAATTACCTGGTTCAGGCCAGGTGCAGTGGCTAATGCCTGTAATTTCAGCACTTTGGGAGGCCGAAGTGAGCGGATCACTTGAGGTCAGGAGTTTGAGATCAGCCTGGCCAACACTGCGAAACCCCATCTCTGCTAAAAATACAAAAATTAGCTGGGTGTGGTGGCGGGTGCCTGTAATCTCAGCTACTTGGGAGGCTGAGGCACAAGAATCACTTGAACCCGGGAGGCAGAGGTTGTAGTGAGCCTAGATTGCACCATTGCACTCCAGCCTGGGCAACAAGAGCAAAACTCCATCTCAAAAAAAAAAAAAAAAAAAAAAAAAAACCTGGTTCAACTCTCTCATGTTACCTGTAAAGAAACTGAATTACAGATAAGTTAAGCAAAACATGCCAAGCCCCACAGCTACTTCATTCATTAATTTGTGTCCATTCATTCATTCATTCACTTTACTCACTCACTTATCCCTTTAAAGAACACTTAAGGACAGCCCCTCTGTGCTCACAGAGCTAGGTGTGGCATGCAGTGATGAGATGAACGAGATGGTCATGGTTCCTTGCAGTTTGGTGGGCTAAACTAGTCTAACTGTGTGATGATCTGAAACTTGAAATCAGACAGCTGTAAATGAAGACAGACTCCAGTGAGTGCTACAACAGAGGTACAAACTAAAAATTGATACTGAAGTCTGGACAAAAGAAAATGGGTGTGCTCTAAGATACGGAAATTCAGAAAGACCAGCTGGGGTTTTGAATGAGTTAATCTAGGATTCAACGTGGAAAGGAGAGTACACTGGGAGAGAAAGTTGGTAGGTGAAGATTCCATTGTCTTGATAAGATTCTGTGCTTTCCGTTTTAAATACTGGGGAGTGACAGAAGATTTACTTCTAAAGACAGCGAGGAGGAGAAAAAAGTTGTATCTTATTTTTGCCTAATTGTCCGCTGCGGCTGAAGGGGACACCATGCTCCTTGAAATCCCTTTTGATTACCTTTAATTCATCAGTTTGCTGCCACGAAATTGGAGCACCCTCAAAAGATTTCCACAAGGTTAGCTTGCTTACAGGAGATCAACCCTGATGTAAAACTCAGTCACTTCTTTGGTTTACATAGAAAAATAAATCATTCATTTCAAGTCTTTGAGTTTAGCAGGTTATCTGAATACCTTTTGGTGAAAGAGGGGGGGGTGGAGATGGGTGGGGGGTATTTACCTATTTACCATTATCCTTTTTCTCTTTAATCTTTCAACTCCACCTCATCTCTCACCTACTCCCTCCTGGCTAGTCCTTGAGCTCTAAATTCTCCTCTCTTTATCATGTAGAACTGTTTCTTTGCTGAAGTACAGTCATACACCTCATAATGACATTTCTATCAATGACAGAACGCATATATGACTGTGTTCCCGTAAAATTATAATACTGTACTTTTACCGTAATTTTTTTAATGTTCAGGTATCTCTAGACTCACAAATACTTACCATTGTGTTACAATTGCCAACAGTATTCAGAACAGTAACCTGCTGTACAGGTTTGTAGCCGAGAAGCAACGGGCTACAGCGTATGGCCTAGGTGTGTAGTAGGCTGTGAGGATTAGTAATGTTGTTCATTTCTTCATATGTCTGTGGGCCACTTGTATGTGTTTTTTGAGAAGTGTCTGTTCATATCCTTTGCCCTCTTTTTGTTGGGGTTGTTTTTTCTTGTTGAGGTGTTGCAGTTTCTTATAGATATGTGTAAGCGCACTCTATGTTTGCAGAATGACAAAATCACCTAATGACTCAATTCTCAGGATGCATTCCTGTCTATAAGCAACACGCGATTGCACTGACACCAACCCCCAGACCGGGAAAGGGAGTGTGGGACGGTGCTCGAGAGCCCAGCTCCAATCCCAGCTCTGCTCCTATTGATTGTGTAAATTATGCAACCACTAGGAGGCTCCATATCCTTGCCCATAAAATGGGGAAAACAACAGTACCTATCTCACAGGATTTTTGGAAGGGTTTAAACACATACAGCTTACAAAGTCTAAAACACAGGAAGTGCTCAATAAATACTTTTGTTGTGTTACTGTTACTTCTCCAAACACTTATCAATGTATGTTTAAACATAATTAACTTTAAAAAATCTGTGCTATTTAAAATCTTTTAAATAACTATGTAAGTAATACACATGCACAGTTTGCCTCTTAATGAAAAATATCTGCCTTCTGCCCCACACTTTCTAAAGTGTGATTCCCTTCCCAAACTAACTTCTCTTTCTTCCAGTATACTGTTGTTTATTGATCACAAATGTGAGACATTGCTGCATTATAAACAATGAGGTTTTTGGCACTTCAAATTATTTATGTATTTATTTACAATAATTTGGTTTTTATTTCAGATTTAAGGAGTGCATGTGCACGCGGGCTTGTTACATGGGCTTACTGCATGACGCTAAAGTTTGGGGTATGAATCTTATCACCCAGATAGTGAGCATAAGACCTAATAGGTAGCTTTGTGAGCCCTTGGACTCCCACCTCTCTTCCTGCTCTAGCAGTCCCCAGATCTTCCCATTTTTTATGTCCATATGTACCCAATGTTTAGCTCTTACTTGTAAGTGAGAACAAGTGGTATTTGGTTTTATGTTCCTGCCTTAATTCACATAGGATAATGACCTCCAGTTGCACCCATGTTGCTGCAAAAATATAATTTCATTGTTTTTTTATGGCTGCATAGCATTCCATGGTATATATGTACCACATTTTCTTTATCCAGGGTAAACAGAAAACCTACAGAATGGGAGAAAATCTTCACAAACTCCAACATCCAACAAAGGTCTGATATTCAATATCTACAAGAAACTGCAATAACTCAACAAGAGAAAACAAATAACCCCATTAAAAAGTGGGCAAAGGATATGAACAGACACTTCTCAAAAAAACACGTACAAGTGGCCCACAAACATATGAAGAAATGATCAACATTACTAATCCTCAGAGACATGCAAATCAAAACCACAATGAGATACCATCTCACATCAGTCAGAATAGCTACTATTAAAAGGCCAAAAAATAGCAGATGTTAGGGTTTGAAGAAAAGGAACACTTATAAACTGTTGATGGGAAAAATACATTAATTCAGCCACTGTGAAAAGCAGTTTGGAAGTTTCTCAAATAATTTAAAACTACCATTCAACCCAGCAATCCCATTGCTGAGTATAAACCCAAAGGAAAATAAGTCATTCTGCCACAAAGACACATGCACTTGAATGTTCACAGCAGCACTATTCACAATATTTCCTTTAACTACAATTTGTTCTTACCGATTTAATTTTTACCATATGTGGATGGAATCACCCTAGGTGCTCATCAATGGTGGATTTGTTAAAAATTTATTTTTACTGATACATATTAGATGTACCTGTGTTTAGGGTACATGTGATAATTTGATACATTCACATAATTAAATCAAAGTAACTGAAATATCTATCACCTTCAATATTTATATTTTGTTTATGCTAGAAACATTTGAATTCTTTTCCTGTAGCGATTTTGAAGTGTAGAATTGATTAATGTTAACTCTAGTCACCCTACTGATCTATTGAACACCAGGTCTTATTTCTTCTATCTAAGTGATCTAAGTGTATACTTTTACTTATTAATCAGCCTTTTACATTCCCCCACTCCACCTTTATTTATTTATTTATTTTGAGGCAAAGTCTGACTCTGTTGCCCAGGCTGGAGTGCTGTGGTATAATCTTGGCTCACTGCAGCCTCAACTTCCTGGGCTCAGGTGGTCCTCCTACCTTAGCCTCCCCGGTAGCTGGGACTACAGCTGCCACCAACACACCAGGCTAATTTTTGTATATTTTGTAGAGACAGGGTTTTGCTATGTTGCCCAGGATGGTTTTGAACTCCTGGGCCCAAGCAATCCTCCACCTCGGCCTCCCAAAGTGCTGGGATTATAGGCATGAGCCACTGCACCTGGCCACCCACTCCACTTTCTCTGCTTCTTCTCGGAATTGTTATATCACAATTTTGGGCAAATGAATATTTAGTGTTTGCCTTGTTGTGATCAGGTAATTATTGTTCAGTAGGGACTACATTGTATATTGTAATATTTCCTTTACCTAAAACTTGTTTTTATTGATTTAATTTTTGCCTTATGCAGCAGATTGACTTATTGTTCATTCAATATTCATTCTTTTCTATATCCATAGGAAAAAATCTACTTTTCTGCCCCTTAACTTTGAGTTTGGCTGCATGACTTGCTTTGGCTAAGGGGACGTTAGTCCATGAAATGCAAGCAAGAATTTGAAATATGCCTGTGGGGTGGACTTGTCCTCTTTGTGCTTATGCCTGCCATTGCCCTGATAAGAACATGCTCTGAAGCTAGACCACTGGTTCAAGTGGGGTTGAAAGACACACAGAACACCCAGATCCAGAAATGCCTGCCTAGCCTAGGTAAGCTGCTCCCCTGACCCCACTGTAAAACAACCTGAAGACCCAGGTGAAGTACACTGCTGTCTACTGCTATTATTAGAACCCAATGGTTGATTCTTGTCTTAGTCTGTTCAGGCTGCTATAACACAATACCTTACACTGGATAATATTTAAATAAAACAAATATATTTCTCAAAGTTCTGAAGGTTGGGAAGTCCAAAATCAGGACACTGGCAGATTTCCTGTCTGGCGAGGGCCTGGTCCTCATAAATGCCTTCTTGCTTCATCCTCATCTACTCACCTAGCAGCTCCCTTAGGCCTCTTTTGTACTGGCACAAATCCTATTGATGAGAGTTCAGCCTTCATGACCTAGTCAACCCCCAAACGCCCTACCTTCTATCTCCACTGCCCTGGAGATTATTTTGACGTATGAATTTTGGAGTTACACAAACATTTAGACCATACCAATTCTCGCCCAACAAAAGTGAGCTCCAATAAGTATTTTTCTCTATTTTCTGTTTCAATATAATAAAAGGTGGTGTGGATTTGAAGATTATGAGAGCCAAAAATGTAAAATTTAATTGAAGTATTGGAAGATAAAGTCAAGGGGGATTTTCCAGAAAGAACAAAAAAAAAAAAAAAAAAGAGGAAATAATAAAAAATCTAAAGCCCAATTCAAGAAATCCAACATCCAATCTATTTTCTATTGGCAATGGTAGAGTTAGAACATTGGAAATGGAGGGGACAGAATGAATAAAACATAAGAAAATATTTCAGATCTGAAAAGTTTTGCTTAAAAGAGCTCACAAAATAGGTCAATGCTAATTCTTAGCATCATGAAATTCTAGAATACCAGGGATAAAGAGAGGATTATCATGGCTTCCAGTTTAAACAACAGCCACACAAACAAACAAAAAGAATCAGAACAATATAACACTGTTCAATAGCAGTGCTGGAAGCCAAAAGACATCAGAGCAATATCATTGAATTTTGAGTAAAATAATTTTTGCAACCTGGAAGTCTATACGAGTCAACCTATCAATCAAAAGTGAGGGTTAGAATAAGACTCTTTTCAAATAAGCAATACCTAAAGCTGTCTCCCATCCACACTTTTTAAGAATGATAAACATTCTAGATATTTCTTTATTTGTGGAGAGGTTACTTTTTTCCCTAAAACTTTTTCTCTTTCTTTCTTTGGAGTCTTGATGTTTTGTTTTATTCCTTTTATGTTAGAGCGTTTAAAAACTCTGTCCTTTGTTATACATTTATATTTAAGAATGATGAACAGATTTGAGGCCCCTGAGTGGTGCTTGTTAACTAATGGATTTCTCTCTAGGTTGACTGGAAGGGACCCAGTCATATCCTTAGGAGACTTCTTACTATAGTTCGTATAGTAAGAGCTAATCTGTTCAGGCTGCCATACAAAATATAATATATTAGATGAACGGCTTAAGCAACAGAAATTTATTTTCTCATTGTTGTGGAGGCTAGACTTATCAGGGTGCCTGCTGACTTGATTCCTGCTGAAGGCTCTCTTTCTGACTCGTAGACAGCCATCTTCTTGCTGTGTTATCACGTGGTGGAAAGAGAGCTCTTATCTCTCTTCCCCCTGGTGTCTCTTCTTCTTTTCATAAGGGCACCCTCCCTATAAAATCAGGACCCCATTCTCATAACCTCATTTAACCTTTATCACCACCCAAAGACCCTATCTCTGCACTTGATCTTAGACGAAAAGCTGAGAAGCAATAGGCCCTATTTTCGAATACAGTCATGCTGAGATTAGGGCTTTAGCATATTAATTTCACTGGAATGCAAGCATTCAGTCTACAATGTTTAGGTTGTACTTCCTGCAACGAATCTGTTTCTCCAGAGAGGAATTCTTTAATTTATTGCCTGGGCATGGGTGTTAAAATCTGGCTTACAGCATTCTTGGATCTTGGTGGTACACAGGGGCTGGGGGGAGTGTCTTAGTGGACAGATTTTCACTCAAACTCATTTTTCAGGCCTATAATTTCCCCTACTTTTCTCTGGATGCTGGCTAGCATTACTGTGGAATAAACCTTTGGTACCTCTGATTTATTGAAAAACTACTGGTTGAGTCCTGGTTATGTGCCTGCTACTTCACTAAGTCTAAAACCTATTTTCAAATTATTAGTTATTTCCTGGATTTTTAGATGTGAAATGACTTGGCATTTCCCTCTGAAGTCTTGTAATGTATTTAGCATTCTTATCTGTGCTACAATACATTTGGTTTCCATTTTCTGAAAATTTCACATCTCTCATCCATTGTCCCATTTTCTTTGTCCTTTGTGGTTTTATACCTTGTTTGTTCTACTTTAAGTGTGGTTTCAGGAGGGAACAGAGATAAATTAATGTATTTAATCACCTATGTTTAATGCATTGCTTCAAACATTTCTTTCCATCAAAGACAAGATTTCTTCAGAATGGAATTCTGGTGCCAGCTCTTAAGCTAATACATTTTTCCTCATTTATTGCATTGAAATGATTGTCTTGGCAGTGATGGGGAAAAAGAGTACAAAGGAAATCATTGGATATAGGCAGTAGAAGTGGCCAAGGTAATACAACAGAAGAGAGTAAGCAGGCCTTTCAGAGACAACGTGGAGAGGATTTGATTATCACATGGTGGGAGAAAGGAAGGAGTGGTCAAAAAGTTCTATGCATTTTGAAAAATCCTTAATTGTTTCGATAATAATATTTCCCTTTAGATAAAGTGCATATGAGGGTGAGAGTAGGGTATTTTCTCTGGTGGGAGAATCATGTAGATGACAATGGAAGAGCAAAATTTAAGAAAATTGTAGGGTTTGGGCAAGAGACATTGCAATGGGTTGAGGAGTTGCCAGGAGAAAGTGTAGAATGGTATAGAATAGAAGTATAGAATAACATTTTGAGAAGTTTGTCAATAAATCACTTAATTACAGACTTGTAATCAGATAACTTTAGGGAGTAAATAATTTAGGTGTCCTCAACTGGGGAAGGGAAGAGAGGAGATTCAGAATTCTCCAGGGAGATTCATAAAATACACACGTTTGGTTCACTAACCTCCACAGTCAGAATTTCTAAAGGTGGGACTTGGGCATGAGAGCACCTTGGAAAAGGTCCCAGGTGACTCTGATGTGTATTTGGAGTTAAGAGCTTATCTGCTGATAGAAAAGCAAATGGAGGCTTTGAACTATTAAATGTCTTGCCCAAGACTCATTGAGTGTGGGGAGAGTTGGGACGGTTAATTAGTATACTGACGTCTTACCTACCATTCTATTCTAGATGGAGTGAAAACTTATGATATAAAAAGTGGTTTACCTGTAATCTCAGCACTTTGGGAGGCTGGGCAGGAAGATTGCCTGAGGTCAGGAGTTCGAGACCAGCCTGGCTAACATGGTGAAACCCCGTTTCTACTAAAAATACAAAAAAATTAGCCAGGCGTGGTGGTGCATGCCTGTAATCCCAGCTACTCAGGAGGCTGAGGCAGGAGAATCACTTGAACCTGGGAGGCAGAGGTTGCAGTGAGCTGAGATCATGCCATCGCACTCCAGCTTGGGCAAAAAGAGCAAAACTCCACTCCAAAAAAAAAAAAAAAAAAAAAAAGGTGGTTCGAAAGATTGTAGGATCAAGGGACAGATAGAAGATGATTGAAGATAAAGCAAATTTAAGCCTATTTGTTTCCTAGAATGACCATGTCAATGAGGAGAGAAATGGAGAAGATAAGAAAGGGGAAAAATAAATGGTAGAGTAATAAGAGTAACAGATAATGAGCATATTAAAACTAAATGGAAAACAAAGCAAAATGATAGTATGAGTTTGAAATGCCAAGTAATTAACAGCATCACCACCTTTTCCCCCCTCACTGGGGAAGGTTCATTCCCAGGTCCTTGGTTCATGCCATTACTTCTCTTATATCTGTAGAGGAAGCCCTAAGCAATGAAGTGTCTGGTGGGGGAGACTCCAAAAACTAACTGCTGCTTCTGGCACCTTGGAGATTTTTGCTCCTCCCTGCACTCACCATGACTATAGAAAGTATTAACAGTGACGACAACAGATTCTCAAGTGAGAGTTCCAGCTCAGAGGTTAAGGGGAGCTGGCGACCCCTTTCTTAGAGAGTGCTATTGCATACTGATGACAGCTGATGGCACTGGGATTCCCAGTGATGGCAGCCTCAGCTGCCATCTAAAATCTACTACTCCCATGAAAGCTGTGCTTAATGGCAAACCTCCTCCTGCAAATTCCAACAGTATTTTTAAAAACTTAAGCATGAATCTTCAAGACACCAGGATTCCAGATTGCTCCTCCAGTTTCATTGGGCATATTGCTGCTACTGTCTCCAGCAATCCACAGATCCCAGGGGTGAGAAATGGCTGATGCCAGTTTGATGAGATAGTTCTGATGTTGCTATCAGGATGGATTTTTGTGTTGTGCGCAACAGATCCTTGCTCCATCTTCAATGACAGGATGAAGCTTAGAAACGGTGATGCATATATTCCTTCTCATCTTTCGGACCTTCTCTTAAGTGCTATCTCCTCAAAGTAATCTTTCTGAATCACTCTCCTACTATTGTCTCTCACAGCAGCTTGTGCCTCTCCTTCATCACCATTATCACAATTTATAGAAACGGTTGTTTAATTATTTCCTGCTTTTTCTCAACTAGAAGGTGGACTCATGAAGAGAGGGGCCATGGTCTGTCGCTATGTGCCCAGCACCTATCAAAGTCACAGCACCCTGATGATCAGTAAATAACTGCTAATTGAAGAATGGCCAGGTCACAGAGGAACATGTAGAGATATTGAAGTGGCCATATCAAATGTCCCATTTTGGCCCATGTCTGTGTTTTTGGGACCATCCCTTCTGGTTGTCTTTGGTTGGGAGCTATGTTACAGTGAAGTCGTGGCATAACCTGGAGGTACCTGCTTTCCCTAGGCACTGAGCTAGCAATACTCATTCTTTCTGACCTGAGAGGTTCTTAAGTGTTTCTTTTTCAGTTCAAAATCTGAACAAGGGGATAAAGTAAATGAGCCAAAAAAAAAATGTATCTTTGTTCTCCAGGAAGTATTACATAATGTATGAGCACAAGCCAGAGGAAATCACACTTCCACAGGGAGTAAATGCAGTCAACAAAAGCTTGTTTATAGAGTATTGGCAAATGTGCTTTTAAACCAATTATCAGACAACTTTAAAGTATGGATAGATAGAATTACCTTTATACTCTTTGCAGCTTGCATTGGGAAGGCCTCTTTTCTTTTTTGGATGGTTGCCCATGTATATATTCAGGCATAATTTAAAGTGGGTTGGCCTACCAGTGTTCCTGAGAGTAGCCTGGATGGTCTCCAGGTTTGGGAAAGGAAGAAAATCATGAATCACCAGTGCTCAAGAAAGGCATATCTGACTTGTTCAATGGACTGAGAAAATTGCATTAAATATCTGCATTTGACAACTTAAGCATGCACTCTCAAATGCCACTGCACAATAAGGAAGCGAGGCATGGCTGAAAGCAAAACCTGACTTGACATTATCCCTCATTTCTTTCTTTAAAGTTCTCTTCTATACAATGAATGAAGAAAATGTGATGTCCTCTAGAAGTATTCAATAATACCTTAAAAGAGCATAGCATTAAAATCAGATACTATAAATCATACTTTAGCTAATGATTATTAAATAGTTTTTTGTATTCATGTAACTCTTATCTATTATGAACTGAAAATGCCTTGACATAATATCATTGAAGTGATGATATTTTTATTGAGGATAGTAGGCAATAAAATATTCAAATGTGAAGCAAAACTCTATCCTTTCCTGGGGTTCTGTGTTTCTATGTGATTATCTGCATCTCAAAACTTATGCAGTGTTTTATTCATCACTTGGGAAAATATCTGAATGCCTATGAGAGCAATAACTGAGAAATCACAACTACAAGAGAGAGTCTTCAGGGGGTGTGTGCCAGAGGACACTGAATGCAAAAAAGAGGAGAGGACAGGGAAGTTTGAGCACAGGTTTGAGGGTCTTGGAGGCAAGGTGGGGGCAAGGACTGGGAAATGCATGGGGAGCCCATAAGATGGAGAGAGGTTTCCAGGTAGGGAACAAATAGCATTTGCCAAGGCTTTCTGGAAAGAGGGAGCATAGCACATTTAAGAAATTGAAAGAAAGAGTGGTTGAATGCAGGGACTGAGCAGAAGAATGGTGGATATTGAGGCCAGTGGGATGAACAGGTTTCAGATTTTGCTGGGAAATTTCCTACAAGGAAATTTGAAGAGCTTGTCTTTATCTTGGAAGCACTAGGAAGCCAATGAGAAGAAAGGCCCCATCGGTTGGAAGCTCTTATTTGGTTTGGAGCTTTGTTATGATGAATAGTGACATAATCTGGTGGCACATGCTTTCCCTAGGAAAGTTGACATAATTGTGTGGGCAGTTTCTTTTCTCTCCACTCTACTCCTGTCCCCATCCCCAACATCCCATTAATAATTGGTCTTATTTAGTCTCAGTTCCTTGTACATCTACAGAGCTGCTGAGATAGGACTACATTTCTTTTTTTGTTCCTGCTGACTGCTTAATTCAGAACTTCATTCTGTGACCAGAAACAAAAGCCTCCAGTTGACATCCACCACTCCAGCTACCCCATTCTAGCCCATTCTGCATCCTGCATCTCCCAGCCTGTCAAGCTTCCATTTTTTTGGCAATGTCTAGAGAAAACTTAGCAAAGTCACTCTGCATGCTAAACACTCATATGTACAATGTCTCATTATACACACATTAGGTTACATTTAGTATTTTTTAACCCTCAGGTTTATTATGCCATTATACCTGCACTATAACCCACATTATGCAATTGAATCCTCATCTCTTCCAGTCAAGATAGGCATTAACATTTTACTGTACTCTGCTTGTCAACCTTGCACCTTAAATTATAGCCAAACCAGACCAACAGTGTTTCCTGAACACGCCCAGGGTTTTCTTTCCTCTGCACCCCAATCACGCTGTTAACGTTGCTGGAGGGATCTGTTACCTGCGCCCCGCTACCCGTTCACTAACCAGAACATGCATTAAGACGTTAACCAATGTGCTAACTTCTTTAATACCTACACATAGATTTCCTAGCATTCTGTGCTCGCCTTAGCATTCTTTTAAAGAGTTTCTATGTAGCACTGTGGCAACAGATAGAAGAGTCTTTTAAAAGTAGTTCATAAATTCCCAAATAGAAGAATCTGCTTATTCACTTTCAATGTTTTGTTCCATTTTGAATTTACATGTAGCATAGCTCAGCTTTTTGGGCAAACAGTTCTATGAGGTTTTACACTTGTATAGATTCTTGTAACCACCACAGTATACAGAACAATACTAACTCTCCCAAGAATTCTCTGATGCTTGCCTTTCATAGGCAGACCCTCTCCCTACACTTAACCCCAGCAATCACTGATCTGTTCTCTGTTCCTATAGTTTTGTTTTTGTTTTTTCCAGAATGCCATGTAAGTGCGATTGTATGGTATGTAACTATTTTCATACTGGGTTCTTTCACCCAGAAAAATGCATTTGAGTTGTATTCATGTTGCGTGTATCAGTTGATTATTCCCCGTTAGTGCTGTGTGGTATTCTACTGTCTGGATGCACCATGGTTTGTTTATCCATTCACTCATTTGTCTAGTCATTGCATGCAGGTGTTTGCATGAGCATAAATTTTCATTCCACTCGATTAAATACCTGGGAGTGGGATTGCTGAGTTGTGTGCTAAGTACATATTCAACTTCTAAGAAGTTACCAAACCGTTCACCAGAGTGCCTATAACATTTTTCATTCCCTACTTACTCACTTTTGTAATTTTTTAATGTACTTGTAAATAAAAGGACTCTCTATAAACATTTTCTATATCAATTTCTACAAGTAGTGAAGCTAAGCTGCAGTCAAGGTCTTGCAGAGGATACTGCATGGGTTGGCTGAATATGCCAGCCAGTGACTGCAAAGGCTGCTATACCAGGAGAGAGGGAGGGAAAGAAAGATATTTTTTTCTCTGAAAAACAGAATCTTAAAGTGGACTAGGAGAAGTGGGTTTCTTTGCCACTTTATCCTCCAATTCTTGTCTTTAGGTAACACGAAACTTAAATACAGCAAAAAGCATTCATTCAGATGCTACTATATGGAAGTGATGGTACATTTTATCTTACCAATAAAGAATAATGTTTTCGCAGATACAGAAGGCAGTCTGCTCAGTGTTACAGGGAGTACAAAGATGTAGAACATAGGATTCTTTCCTTCAGTGAGTTTGGTTGGCTTATCTTAGTGCCATCTGTGTTGATTATTATAGCGACAGTAGTAATAAGCTTCACAATTTATCGCGCTCTATGCTAAGTGCTTGTATGTAACTTAGCTCACTTAATCCTCATAACAACAAGATAAGCTTGACCCTGACTCTGTACTTACACACAGATGAGGACATTGAAGGGCAGAGAAATTAATTCATTTCCCATGGCCACAAAATCAACAAACAGTAGAACTAAAAGTCTGAAGACAATTCTGATGCTATAGTCTGTTCTTTTAACCACTGCATCACCATGCCTTCCCTATGAGAAAGGGTCTGAAAAGCAAATGAACAGATTAAATAGGATAGAAGGGATATGTCTACTGCTTGTTTGTGTAGAATAGACTGAATAAATTCTGTATTCAATATCAAGTTCATGGCTTTTTTTCTGGAAAAACTGTAATGGGAAATTATTAAACATAAAGCAAAAATAGCAACATTTCTTTTCACTCACGCTGGCAATTCACTCTTGGTTTGCTAAAATTATGGGGTCAGTGACAAAACTCATATTTAAGTTTAAAAAGAATAATCACACGGGTTCTTTTTCGCATGATTGCAATAATTAAGCAGTGAAAGAACCATTACTTGGAAATGAGAAAACAGAAATTTTCATTTGGTTTAAAGTGGACAAATCAATTTTGATGAGTGAAAGAACCTAGTCTCAAATGGTTACGGTGTTTTTAATTTGATTAATAATTGGATACATTTTCAGCATGTCTTTTTCTGTAGCCAAACAAGGGTGTTTTTCTTTGTAACTATGACTTTGTGATAGGAAAGTGATATTTACTTCCATGGTTCTGATATATTTGTAGTCAAATCAATGATATTTGTTGAGGAATGTTTATTCCATGAGGCATCTAAAGTTGGGTTCAAATGGTGGTTTGGGAGAAAGCCACAAAGAGCCTGATGAGGGGCTGACATGGAGAGGCAGAGCTTGGAAGAGGCGTTCCCCAGAGAAAGGGGGAGAGGTGAGGTTTTTCTTAGGAAGAAGCAAAGTTCTCAGAAAGCTCTGTGAGTATAATGGGTGACTGAGAAAGGACCATGGAAATAGGTGATTGAGGAAGAGCAGCCCTTGAAAGGGGAAAGCGATGGCTTCATCTCTAAGAGGAGAACACAGACCAAAGCTGGTGACAAAGGCTCCATGAATCTCACTGGATTTGGGGCCAAACTTGGAACCTTTGGTAGTAGTTCAAAGAACTACTCCATTTCCTTATGTGTGCTCCAGATGTAATATATGTGGGTTTTCTTTTCTTAGTGTTAAACCCCCTCCACAGCATAGCATAGGAATTGGGGATAATAACAGCAGATGTGCTCTGTTGGTTCTAGAAAAGTGTACGCGAGGGATGGCAGGATCAGGGATAAGAACTTAAGTCAATTCACTTTACTATTATTATCATTATTATTTTATTTTCTTTATTTTTTATTTTTTTGAGATGGAGTCTCGCTCTGTCACCCAGGCTGGAGTGTGCAGTGGCGTGATCTCGGCTCACTGCAACCTGTGCCTCCTGGGTTCAAGTGATTCTCCTGCCTCAGCCTCCTGAGTAGCTGGAACTACTGGTGTGCCACCATGCCCAGCTAATTTTGTATGTATTTTTAGTAGAGATGGGATTTCATCGTGTTGACTGGGCTGGTCTTGAACTCCTGACCTCAAATAATGTACCTGTCTTGGCCTCCCAAAGTGCTAGGATTACAGGCATGAGCCACTGCGCCTGACCTAATTATTATTATTATTGGTCATTATTAGTTGGAGTCTCAATTTTACCCATTACTGGGTAAATAGACTTTACGATATGGAATTCATACAAAGATTTTTGCTTGACAATGGCTATAATATTTGGGCTGAGGTATTTATACTCTGAATATCCAGGATATATATATATATATACACACACACATACACACACATATGTATATATATATTTTGAAAATAACATTAGCTGTGGCCATTAAAAAAAACAAAACCAAAATAAAATAAAACTCTTTTCATTTAAAGACTAAGAGCTCTTTTAGCGACTGAATCCAGATTCTGGCTTTATTATCCTGTGAGATAAGGAATATCACCCTATTCCTTTCAGAGGTTACAAACTGGTACCCTCAGTTTAAAATTAGCTGTTAACCAGCTTGGAAATATGTTTAGTGTGGAATCGGTTATGCTTTAAGCAAAATCAAGGTAATATGAAACAATTGGATGATTTCATATAAAGAAACGCGGATTTTTGGCTCAAGAAAACCCAAAACCCAAAAACGACTCTGGGGACAATGAGCTTGCATTTCTGTAGGGCAACCACTCCCCTGACCTTTTTTTTTTTTTTCTATTTTTCTATTTTTTTTTTTAAATCTTGTCTCATTGCAACCTCTGCCTCCTGGGTTCAAACAATTCTCCTGCTTCAGCCTCCCAAGTAGATGGGACTACAGGGGGGTGCCACCACACTTGGCTAATTTTTGTGTTTTTAGTAGAGACAGTGTTTCACCACGTCAGCCAGGCTGGTCTCGAACTCCTGACCTCAGGTGATCCACCTGCCTCGGCCTCCCAAAGTGCTGGGATTACAGGTGTGAGCCACCACACCCGGCCTCCCTAGACCTCTTTAATGCATGTACTCCTCTGTTCCCCCAGTCTCCACCATTTCCTATCACATCTTGCACACTGAAGTCTCATGGCAAATGCTCTTTGTCATTGTTCTTGAACAGTCATTTTTTTTAATAATAGAGAAATATGTCTCCATACCATGTCTCTATTAAAAATGGAAAAATAAAATAAAATGCCAAAGCTGTCTATTTTAAAAAAATGGTAGAGAGCTTTTTTTTTTTGTGAAAGTAAGTCCTGGATCCACATATTGAATATGCAAACTATGTCTGTATTTAAAAGAAACAAAACAAAATCATAATATTAGAAATAATCCATCATGAAAAACCATACAGGTATAAAGAAAAGAAGCATAATGAATCAACTGGTGATCTTACAAAAGAACTGAAATTTTCTAAGCATTTGTTTGTATGTGAGTAAAATAACTGGTGCTATTGCAGAATTAGTTATGCATTAGGGAATTAGTAATGCATTAGAGAAAATAACTTGGTTGGTCAATTGCTTTTTACAGATAGTAGGTTTATTAAAGTCTATTGAGTACAGCAGAAATTATGTGTTCTGAACAGAAACAAGCTTTACAAATAAAGTTCTAGGTGAGAATACTGTTGCTCGGCATGTTAAGTTAGTGCTAAGATTTTACTATTTAATTTATATGGAAAAGTGATTTGTGACATCTGCTGAAAGCATAGATAGATCCCTATCTATCTATCTATCTCTCTATCTGTCTGTCTGTCTGTCTGTCTATCTACCTGTCTATCTACCTGTCTATCTACCTACCTATCTGCCACTCTATTACTGCCTAGTTAATTATATTTGTTTTTGGTGTTGATGTCAACTTTGATTTAACCCAGGAACTTTTGGATATAACACTTCTGATTATATAGTATCATGAAATGACTTATTTTGCATAAAGAGACAGGGTGAATAGTTTACTGTAGACTGGTCAAATTAGTAAGACATAGTGTTGATGCTATGGTTGGTGTTAAAGTCTGATTTACTAACAAACTATACAGTGGCAACATTTTGCAACAATGTAGAATTTTAGCTCATGTAGCACATTATGAACTAGTTTTTGTTTTTATCTTTTTTGTTAAAAAGTTGTAACTGGACAATATTATGAACATAGCAATGAACTCTGTGAGCTCACTATGCTTCTATAACTTTCATCAAGATGATACTGCTGAATAAACTGGATGTGAAACACTACACAGAGTTTAGGTGGCTTTGTTATGACAAAGTGTTGTAGAGAGTTTTAGCTGTTGAAAGACACTGACTTATTCATGCATCTGTGGTTGCAAAGATTACATTAATGATTTGACCACTTTAATTGCCAGTATGACTGGTCTAACCACTGAATCGTTACAGGAATGCATTATTTCAGTGGGCCATTCATCCTGAAATTATGTATTTTGAGATGTCATTTGGGAAGACATAAATTGGTCAGTCTTTAAGTGCTAATATTAGTTACCCAAATGAAACTGATCTACATTCTCCATACTATGGTTTTGAAGGCTGATCTTTAACAGCATCACTCTGGTCAATGTTAAACTTCAAGTAAAAGTAGTTGATATTGCTCAGTTCAATTTCTCTCTCAATATTTAAATTGGGAAGGAAGAACTACCAATAGAGATTACTTAAAGTCAGAATCATAAGTAGTAGAATCTAAAAATGATAAAATTGGAATACCAGAATTCTATCACTCTCCTAGGCATAGCGACCCTAAATGAAAACACATATTAAGGCTTGGCAGTTCTTGTGTTTGGGACCAGCTGTTCCCTTAATGGAAAGTAGTAAAAGTAAACATCACAACCAGGCAGAAGAATCATGACTCAACTTGGTATTTATTGCACATTGTAAATAGAAATATTAAACCTGCCATTAACATCGTGTCTAGAATAAAAAGTTTCAGATCAAGTTTTAGTAACGTATAATGTAACCATTTAATAATGTGATGTTTTTATTTTTTAAAGTCTATAATTTTAAATATTGGATTTGAAAATGTTATTTTCAGTATCACACATGTTTGTATTATGTTAAGTATTTTCATTTCTGTTCAGTAAAAATAACAGCTGAGGATTATATTTCTGGCAGTCTAGCTTTATTCCTGGGGTGTATCCATCATTTACCTTTCTTGCCCCTGTTGGTATTTGGGTTATAGTTCCTGATATAGATGCCAATTAGAGCATGAAATCTTGATGGGAAACAGTATTTAAGGAAGAGAGGAGAGGCTAATGCAGGACTCTTTAAATGGTGACATAAAGGCAGAGTAAGAGAACTGACAAAGAACACAAGTAGCCACAGAAGTTGCCAAAAAACCAGGAAAGTGTGGCACTACAGTAGATGAAGAAAGACACTGTTGGAAGGGGCAAATTGCCATGAGGCTTGAGCATCACTGGATGGCCTTGGGTCTGCCAAAAATTTCACATCTTGACTGCTTATTATCAGGGTCATTTCTCAGCATGGTGTTTGAAGCAAGTAACCTTGAAGGATGGGGTACATTATTTTCCCACCTTCCCAAACAAAAAGCACATTCATTTATGGCTTGCTGTAAATACAGCGATTTCTCCAAGCTCAGGATTTCCTGGCCAACTTAACTGTGAGTGTGGCATATACCTGGGAACCAGCTATGTCACTGCTGTGCTCTTTTGGAGGCAAGGGAAACCAACACAACCAAGCTAAGTCTCTGGCTACTATGTGCTGTGAGTGATAGAGTCCTTGGGTCCTTTTTCTCTGGCTCAGAAGTCTCATGTCTTTTTCCAACACACATGAAACAGCCACAGACTAGTTTATTAGCTTGAAAGTAGAGCAAAATCTCAGCTCCTTCACAGTCCTTGACAGCAAGGAGGTACCAGCATTGCCATGAAGTCAAGTAAGGCAAGGATTGAAAACAAATCTATTGGTTCTTGATAAACTTGGCAAAGAGCAGTTTCTATGGACTGCTGAGAGCTGAAGCTTAATTGCAGTGGGTTTAGTCGCCGCAGTGGAGACCGCAAGTCTAAACTATTTCAAAAAGTTTGGCTATAAAAGGGGGCACTGAGAGTAATCTCTAAAAGAAGAAATGGGGTCAAATTCTATTTTTGACAGTCATTTTCTAGCCATTTCGTTGTGCCTGGTCCCCTTAGGCTTTTGAGTTTGTGATTCCCGATTTAAGGCTACTACTGCTGACGGTTGTGCAAAGTGTGGGCTGCGGAACTCCAGCTGGCACCATTTATTTTCTAGTCATGGAAGAATGGCAGGGTCATCAGAATAATTTTCTAGAGAGAGACAGTGTATTGATTTGAGGGAAGGCTGCTTTTTGGGTCTGTGGCAAGGCTGCCTCTGGACACTTAGGATGAATCCTCCACTGAGCAAACCAGCCCCAGGCTATTGAGATGAATATCCTGCCTGCACTCAACAAAATTATCGTGAGTCAACTATGCACCAGAAATGGTACTAGGTAATGATGGTGCAGCTGTGCAAAAACCTGTCAGAACAATACAAGTGAGAGAAGCTAAGGAGCAGTGGGATGAAGCTTCAAATGGCATCCTTTATTCTGGGGGCAGGGGGGCTGTGGTTTAGCTTTGAAGGATATGGTTCATGGTGGAATTTAATTATGTCCTTAGAGACTAAGAACCAAGCAAAACCCTGTAGAGTTACCAGAAAGAAGAGAGGTTCAGCTATTTTTTTCTAATAATTATACAATGGAATAAGTGTCAGAGAAGCCCCAAATGGTTCTTTTTCATTTTTTAATGTTTTCCCTGTACTTTGTCTCCAATAGATTTTCCAATAAAACACGGTTCATTCTACTGTTGAAATAAGCCTGTGTTCTGAAACTTGAAAGAACTGTGATCCCAGTGCCCATGAACGTCTGACTTCATTGTCAGCCACAGGTCACATTCTTTTTGTACCTTCCAGCCTTGTCTCTCTCTCTCCCTTGGGTCTCACCTTGACACAAGGTAATTCATTTTCTAGAAAATGGTAATTTGTGCCTATTTGAAGTTTATCCTCTTTTTAAAAGGTTATTCAATTACCCTCTGTCCCCTTTCACAGTCAAGCTGTTAGAATCTGCAGATGCAAAGTTCCCCTTCACCTTCCAGAGAGAACACCCAGAGTCCCCTGAGCCCCCCGGCTGTGTGGGGGCAGTGGAGCCAGGGCCCAGGGCTGTAATGAGCACAAAGCTTCTTGGTCGCATATTGCCCAACAGTGACAAATCATGCTCATTGCAGTTTCCATGCAAAAGGGAACACTTTTCTCAGCTACTAGAGCTGTTTGGAGCAAAAGGAATAGCCATTCTTCCATGATAAATTTTCATTACAGCACAAACTTATGGGATCACATAATCTCTTCAAATTTGCCTCTGGTTTTTAGCATTCGTTTAAACTAAGCTCGTAAATGGAAGGGTAATACTTCGGAAACTGTAAATGTATTTTTGATGTCCTGTTCAGTTTGTTAACCTTCTCTTCATTTCTTTATTCATGCATCCTGTTTCATTATGTTTACTCCTTAATATAAAACAGATCCAGAATTGTGTTTCCTCACCTAGTTTGAAAATTCAGCTCCACCGACGTGACTAAAAAAGTGCAGATCCCAAGAATATATGTTGAAAGACTCAACAACTTGGTTTTTTGTGTTGTCGTTGTATGGTGACATCAGGGCAGAAAGCCATTCTACTGCTCTGTTTCAGCACAGAAGTGAAAAGAACTGAGAAATGACAGGAACATTTGCATCTTCTGTCTGAACACTGCAGAAGTCCCAATTATTTGAATTCGATTGACTCTCTGATGACTGCTAAAAACATTGATGGCTGCTCTCAATTGCAACATAAATAGATCTATTTAAAAAAATTATGCAATGAAAGAAAACTAATAAAAGCTCAATATCAAGCAAACAGTTTACAAAATATAAAATTCAATATAGGCTACCTATACTGAGCTAGGAATCTGAAAAGGTGGGTACTTCATTTCATATGCTCTATTACGATCATCTTGACTTGTAAATTGATAGGCTCTCCGGAGGGCTGAACCAGAAACAGCCAGCCATCAGCAACAAGATCAGAGACATCTGTCATGTAACTAGGGGCCTCTGGTTTAGAGCTGTGAGTGAATTTGATTCCAATCAGGGCTCTCAGCTTTCAAATGAGCACTTATGCATGTCTCTGTTTTCTCCTTTTTATATTGAGCAGGTACAGGTAAGATTTTTTTTTTAGGAAAGTATTCTGCTGCTAGAAGAAAAAATGACACTGATCCAGGGCGTAATCAGAGTTTTATATGAATTGTTTACAAACATACACGCATAATCACTAAACATAAGTTATTAAATATACAGTTGGTCCTCTGTATCTGTGGGTCCCTATCACGTATTCAATGAAACATGGATTGAAAATTTGAAAAGAGTCCTAGCCAAAGCAACTAGAAAAGAGAAAGAAATCAAGGGTATCCAAACTGGAAAGGAAAAAGTCAAATTATTCTTGTTTGCTGATGATATGACCTTATATTTATAAAAACCTAAAGACTCCACCAAAAACTATTAGAATTGACAAATTCAGTAAAGTTGCAGGACACAAAATCAACACACAAAAATCAGTAGCAATTCTATATGCCAACAGTGAACAATCTGAAAAAGAAGTTAAGAAAGCAATCCTGTTTACAATAGCTACAAATAAAATTAAATACCGAGGAATAAACTTAACCAAAGAAGTGAAAGAGCTCTGCTATGAAGCTATAAAATATAAATGAAAGAAATTATAAAGGACACACTAAAAATAAAAAGCCAGTTCATGTTCTTGAATTGGAGGAATCAATACTGTTAAAACGTCCATACTATCCAAGGCCATCTACAAACTCAAAGCAGTCTCTATTGAAATACTGACATTCTCCACAGAAATAGAAAAAAAAAAACACCTTAAAATGTATATGGAACCACAAAAGACCCAGAAGAACAAAAGCCGTCCTGAACCAAAAGAACAAAACTGGAGACATCATATTACCTGGCTTCAAATTATACTACAAAGCTATAGTAATCAAAATAGCATGATCGTGGCCTAAAAACAGATACACTGACCATTTGCAGTCAACTTGTTTTCAACAAAGGTGCCAAGAACATACACTGGGGAAAGGAGAGTCTCTTTAATAAATGGTGCTGAGAAAATTGGATACCCATATGCAGAAGAATAAAACTAGACCCCTATCTCTCACTACATACAAAAACAAAATCAAAATGGATTGAAGACTTAAATCTAAGACTGGAAAGTATGATGTGCTTTTATTTTCTAAAGTTAGAGGTTTGGAATTATTTCTTTTGTTTTAGCTCCCAGACTACAAAATTGAATCTCCATAGCAAATGCCCTTTATGCAGCTCATCTCCTGAAATATTTAGTTTTAAAATAATGGTTTTCAGTTTTAAGGATTCACTTTCGTGTGGTGAGTAGGTTTTTCTAAGTGTTTTCTACTGTCCAAGCCTGGCCAGTCTGGAAGCCCCAGCGTCTCCCTCACCCAAAAGAGGCAGTTGGGCTGGGGTTAAAACTGGGCAAAGATCCCAGCACTTTTGGAGGCTGAGGCAGGTGGATCACTTGAAGTCAGGAGTTCAAGACCAGCCTGGCTAACATGGCAAAACCCCGTCTCTACTAAAAATACAAAAACTAGCTGGGTGTGGTGGCAGGTGCCTGTGATCCCAGCTACTTGGGAGGCTGACATGGGAGAATCGCTTGAACCTGGGAGGCGGAGGTTTCTGTGAGCCGAGATCGTGCCATTGCACTCCAGCCTGGGCGACAAGAGCGAAACTCTGTCTCAAAACAACAACAACAACTGGGCAAAGACATGATGTAGGACTCCTGAAGCCACCTTCCAGAAATATTCTGACTTTTATCATTAGTTTGTCCACTCCTTGCACTGTACCTTGTATACAGAAAGTGCCCTATTGACATTTACTAAATTTCTTTTTTTTCTCTTTTTTCTTTCTTTTTTTTTTTTTTTTTTTTTTTTTAGAGATGGGGGGGGTCTCACTCTGTTGCTCAGGCTGGTCTTGAACTCCTGGGCTTCAAGAGAGCCTTCTGCTTCAGCCTCTCAAAGTACTGGGACTACAGGTGTGAGCCACTATACTGGCCTCTTTATTTAAAAGAAGCTTTTTTTTTTTTTTTTTTTTTTCTAAGAAAAAACATTTAATTACTAGAACCATCAAGGTTCTTGTTTGTAAACAACTGAAATGAACTCTGGCTAACACTAACAGCAAATAAATTTAATGCACAGATAACGGGTAACACAGAACCAGATGAGGGAAGCCTGAGGAACCAAGCTTGGAAAATAGGAGCCACAAGAAGCTATTATAAATGGCTGGATCAAATGTGGATTAGGCCATAGGAAGACTCTGATTAGGTCCTACTGCCATTGTCACACTGGCAGTTGTGACTTGCATTACTGCCATTCAATACATCGTGGTGTTGCCAGCACAGAGTAAGTTTTGTGCTGCCCCCACCTCACTGTGTCCCAGCTGGGATCAGGAACACGTGATTGGGCAAGCTTAGGTCAGATGCCTATGCGCTAGCTGGAAAAGGGGGACTTATCTGTCCATTTCAACTTCTAAAGGAAGTACAGTTGACCCTTGAACAATGTGGGTTAGGGATGCCAACCCCTGTGCAGTAAAAAATCCACATATAACTTTTGACTCTCCTGAAACTTAACTACTAATAGCTTACTGTTAACCAAAAGCCTTACTGATAACATAAACAGTGGATTGACACATATTTTTATGTTATATATATTACACAACGATTCATATAATAAAATAAGCTAGAGACATAATTGTCATCTTCATGTCGAATAGGCTGAGGAGGAGGAGGAAGAGGAAGTGTTGGTCCTACTGTCTCAAGGGCATTAAAGGTGGATGAAGTAGAGGAGGCAGAAGGGGAGGCAGGAGGAGCAGGCATAGTTGGTGTAACTTTGTGGAAATGCACAGTAAATTCTGTCTGACTTATTCGCTTTTTCATTTCTGTAAAAATGTTTTGAAATGATACCAATTCTTCTTCCACAGTCTGTCTTAGTCTCGGTGCCTCTATCCTAGAGGGGTCCACGTCATAAAAGAAGTCAAGAGCAGTCTTGAAGAATAGGAACTCTCCTGCCACACTGTCTAATGTCAATTTGTTTTCTGGCACTGTTTCTTTTATAATACATCGTCTTTCTCATCGTCTGGCACTGGTTCAGAAGCACTCATCTCTGTCAAGTCATCTTTGGGCTCAATGGCTTTTACAGCTTTTTCAATAACAACGATGGCATCTTCAATGGCGCAATCATTCCTGATTTTCATGAAGTTCTTTTTATCAGGATTCTCTTCCATAGCATTGACAATCCTTTCCATCGCATACCGTGTGTAATGAACCTCAAAGGTCCTTATGAAACCCTGATTTACAAACTGAGTTAGAGACATTATGTTTGGGAACAAATAGACCACTTTGATTCCTTCGGTGTTGAACTCATGGGGTTCTGGGTGGCCCTGGGCATTGTTCAGTATCAAAAGAGTTGATATTGTCCCTTACTGGCAAGGTACATGATGATTTCAGGGACGGAGCATTGATGAAACTAATCCAGAAGAAGGGATCTCATTGTCTACACCTTCTTCTTGTACAACCAAAAGACTGGAAGCTGGTGTCTATATTTTTTATCCTTCTAGGCTTAGGGGTTAGCAGCTTTATAGTATGGGTAGTCCTGGTCAGAAATTCGACTGCACTTGCAGAAAACAGTAGTTTGCCTATCCCTTCCTGCCTTAAATCTTGGTGCTTGCTTCTTTTCCTTACTAATAAATATCCTTTGTGATGTTTTCCCCCCAAATAGGGCACTTTCATCTATATTAATAACCTGTTCATGCAAATATTTTTTGTCAATGATTTTCTTAATGGCATCTGGGAACTTGTCGGCTGCTTCTTGGTCTGCAGGAACTGCTTCTTCTGTTATCTTGACATTTGTTAAGCCAAACCTCTGTCCCAAATTCTCAAACCATTCTTTGCTGGCACTAAGTTCTCCGGCTTTACACTCTTTGGCTTCCCTTTGCTTTAAGTTGTCATATAATGACTTCACTTTTTCTCAAGTCATATCAGTCTATAGTATTCCTTTCTTGTAAAAGTTGCATTTTCAATACGAAATGAAGAGATATTTCACAAAAAGTGCAAGGCTTTTTTTTTTGTCTGGTGGCATAGCTGCAGTGATGGCTTCACAAATTTCATTTTCTTTCTTTTTAATAATGGTCCTTACACTGGATTTATTTACCTTGGAGTGGTGGGCAACTGCAGCTACAGACCTCTATCTATGGTACATATCAAGCAATTCAACCTTTTTTTTTTTGTAATGTCAGGAAGGGGTTTCATATGCCAGTTAGCTAAAGAATCCCCAACAGCAGTGTGATGGTTGGTTTTATGTGTCAACTTAACTGGGCCACTGGATGTCCAGATAGCTGGTTAAACATTATTTCTGGATGACTGCCTTCTACGGAACCTATCTGTGTCTGTGAGAGTTTCTGGAAGAGACTAGCCTTTGAATCAGGGGACTGAGCAGCACAGATTGGCCTCCTCAATGTGGGTGGGCATCATCTAATTCATTGAGGACCCTAATAGAATAAAAAAGTATAGGAAGGGTGAATCTGCTCTCTGACTGAAACCAAAGAGCTGAAACATTGATCTTCTACTTTTTATCACTCCTTGTTCTCACGTCTTCACACTTGAACTGGAATCCATGCCATCAGCTCTCAGGCCTTTGAATTGCACTACTGGCTTTCCTGGGTCTACAGCCTGCAGATCATGAAACTTCTCAGTCTCCAGAATCACATGAATTCATTGAATAAGCAGTTATCTATAATTGTCTACTATAAGTGTCTACTAATCATGCTTTTATCTAGCACCGTAACTTTTTTTTAATACGAAAAATTCAAGAGGGTGGGAACCATGGAAGATGAGTTTTATTCATGCCAGACCAGACACATTGAGAAGCTACTTTTGCATGATGTGACACTGCATTTTCCAGAGGAGAAGACCCCAGTATACATCACCCCAAATCCATGTTTTACAATGTACTATTGACACGTGTCTATCAGGAGGTGTGGTCAGGGTTCCTTCCCCTTTTCTCTGGGTGGGCTGTGTCTATACTGTAAATAGCCCTAATGACTTCTGAAGATAGGCCATAAAATGTAACATAGCTTCTAGCTGGCTCTTGGAACATGTACCTTGAGAATCCTGAGCCACCATATATGAAGTCTGGTCCATTGAAGATGCAGTGCTGGAAAGAACACTTGAAGAGGCCACAAAGAGACAGAGAGAGATGCCTAGGGATGCCCAGCTATTTGAAGTCTCAGTTTTCCAGCCCAGGTGTCAGACATGTGAAAGAGCAAGCTTCCAGTTGGTTCAGCCCGCGGCCTTCCAGCCAACACAGCTGATGCCCTGTGGAGCCAGGCTTTGAGTCTTCCAGCTGAGTTTCAGACAGTATGAAGTAGTAACAAGCCACCTGCCCTGTTCCCTGGCTGAATTCCTGATCCACAAACTGTGTGAGCATAATGAGAGGTTGCTTTATGCTACTAAATTTTAGGTTAATTTGTTGTTCAGCCATACTAACTGGAACAGATAATCAGAGATGGAAAGAAACTTTGAAAACATCTAGTCAAAGCAGTTTATTTTACAAATGAGGAAATTAGCTGAGAGGGGCAGAATAATTGACCCCAAATCTAACAGCTCATTAGTGGCAGATCAAATGTTCTTTCCCTCCTGATGATGTAAGGAGGGTGCTGGTCTGGCATGGAATGCCACACATGAATTACAGAATTAGGATAAGGGCTTCAAATTGAATAAGTGTTGGTTCATACAATTCCAGATACTTGATGAATAAAGTCAGGGCCAAAGAGCTCTGAGGTCACTAACAGACACTGCCTGCCTGAAAATACACTAGGCAGAAACGGTCTAGAAAAACAGTAATTATACGGATATGTGCAAGTATGTGGGTGTTAGGTAGGGGATAGAAGATGGAAGAATCTTTCCAACTCTGATTCTGCCAGAAGTATTAAGTGGGTAGTCTTGAAAGAAATTCATCCTCAATGTACTGCCTGCCTCTCAGGAAGGGCTAAAAGACTATAACATAAACAGAGCCTGACACTTCAGGAATCTTTGTGTCTGAATGTATTGCTCAGATTTTAAACTGTGCTGCAACCCTTTCCGAATTAAATCAACACATCAATAATCACAGACTTTCAAAGCAGAATGTTCTGGTGAACCCTTAAACCACTGTTACATGGTCACTCCACTTTATCTGCTAACGAACAAACCTGCTGCCCTCAGAACCACATGGACTGAGAGTTTACAAGCATCAGCCCCTCTGCAAGTGATTTTGATTATGTTACGTTTACTTCTATCATCATTTAACATCTTTTTTTTAAAAGCATAAAATCAGTAATTTTGGATCTAATTGTGTCACAGTGTCATGGGGAGGACCAAAGAAAAACTCCCAATGACCTATCAATAATTAGGAGAGAACCACTCTGTGAAATATCAGAGACAATGTAGAAAACAATAAATTGAAGCAGGTTCAACATTCAGTTTTCAAAAGTCACCATATAGGTGGATAAGGATAAACTGCTGCAGACTTAACCTCAAGGTCAAAGTTTCCATAATGTACTCCAAGTAATTGTCTGCATTAAGGCAGGTTGTATTTTTGATAATTTAAAAAGAAGTATTTGCAATGCAAAAAATTACTGTAAGCATATACTGTGATTAAAAAGTGTGTTCAAGTACACAAAATATACAATGGTTATAAATTGACATAATTCCAGATCCATGATCTGTACTTTACATTAATGCCCACGTATTAGTCTGTTTTCACACTGCTAATACAGATATACCTGAGACTGGTTAATTTATAAAGGAAAGAGGTTTAATTGACTCACAGTTCCACATGACTGGGGAGGCCTCACAATTATAGCGGAAGGTGAAGGGGAAGCAAGACACATCTTACACGGCAGCAGGCAAGAGAGGGAGAATGAGTGCTGGCAGGGGAAATGCCAGACGCTTATAAAATCAGATCTCATGAGAACCACTCACTATCACCAGAACAGTATGGAGGAAAACACCCCCATGATTCAATTAACTCCACCTGGCCCCACCCTTGACACGTGGGGATTATTACAATTCAAGGTGGGGTGGGGACACAGAGCCAAACCATATCAGCCCACGAGAAAATTAATCCTGAATTATTTGAAGTCTTCTGAAGTACACCCTTCATAGTTTGTAACTCTTTTATTTCCTTTGAGTCCGCTTTTCTATTCTCCTTCCCTTCTGCCCTCCTTCCTTTGATCTTTCTTCTTTATAATTTTCTTCCTTCCTCCCCTTCTTTTCTTCCTTCTCTCTCTCTCCTTTCTCTCCTGTTTTCCCCAACCCTTCTTTCTCACTCTCTCATTACTTGACAACATGTATTCCTGCCAATCAAGTCTCAACACAGCATGAGATACCCAATGTTATAAAAAAGAAGGAAGAAGAGGAGGAGGAGGAAAAAGAGAAGGAGGAAGGGGAGGAAGAAGAGGGCATTCTATTCCAAGCCAAGAAAATTTTGGTTCTGAAAGGGCAGAGGGTATGTTTATCTTAGTCACCATGGTAGCTCCAGGGAGTAGCACAATGCCTATTAAAGCAGGAAGAACATAATTATGAAAAAAATACAAATTATAGAATATCATCCCCAAAATGGACCTCAAAGATGAGAGGGATTTTATAATAACTGCATTATTTCTGTTGTGCCACAAATGTAGTAACATTTTAGCACATTGTCTTTTGGTATATACAGATGTGTTTGTTTCTCAAAATGAGTAACACCTTAGTTAGGCTCAGGTGTATATGCACCTGCCCTTGTTAACTTATATCCTGAAATCTGAGGCCCAGCAATAGGGAAATGTATACTCTGTTTACCCTTTCTTTGAATTACCAAAGGCTTGCTTCTTTTTTTTTTTTCAAAGGCTGACCAGTGTTTGGTCCTTTCTCAGCATTGCAAACCATGCATCGAATCTTTTGAGTAGCTTTTGAAATTTCTAGTAGGTTGTAACAGGCTACAGTAAAATGGGATGGCAAATTAGGGCTTATAGGACTAAAAATACTGTTAGTGATTACAGTTTAGAGAAAAAAAGCTAGATTTATGTAGGAACCAGTATCATTCTTGAAAATGATGCCGGATTACTCTTCAGAAGGAAAAGAAAAAGCAATGTTTCTCTCTCATTCTCAGATGTAAGTCATGCGGAAATGCTGCAAAACATGTAATTTCTTAGGACACTTTGAGTGGTTAAATTAGAAGAAGCTAATAGATGAAGGAAAGAAAGCCTTTATTAAAGTGAAACTACAATAGGAGGATATATACAAAATTGTTATGAAAAGGTTGTTTTGATAAAAATTTCAAAACAAATCATACACTTAAGTAATGGGAATCAGAAATGACATGGTTTGGCTGTGTCCTCACCCAAATCTCATCTTGAATTGTAACTCCCACAATTCCCTCGTGTTGTGAGAGGAACACAGTGGGAGGTGATTGAATTATGTGGGCAGGTCTTTTCTGCATGTTCTCATGATAGTGAATGAGTCTCATGAGGTCTGATAATTCTAAAAATGGGAGTTTCCCTGCACAAGCCCTCTTTGCCTGTTGCCATCCACATAAGATGTGACTTGCTTCTCCTTGCCTTCTGCCATGATTATGAGGCCTCCCCCACCACTGGAACTGTAAGTTCAATAAACCCTTTTTCCTGTATAAATTACCCAGTCTCAGGTGTGTCTTTATCAGCAGTATGAATATGGACTAATACAGTAAATTGTTACCAGTAGAGTGAAGTGCTGCCGAAAAGATATCTGAGAATATGGAAGCAACTTTGGAACTGGGTAACAGGCAGAGGTTGGAACAGTTTGGAAGGCTCAGAAGAAGACAGGAAAATGTGGGAAAGTTTGGAACTCCCTAGAGACTTGTTGAATGACTTTGACCAAAATGCTGATAATAACATGGACAATGAAATCCAGGCTGAGATGGTTTCAGGTGGAGATGAGGAACTTGTTGGGAATGGGAGCAAAGGTGACTCTTGTGTTATTTTAGCAAAGAGACTGGGGACATTTTGCCCTGCCCTAGAGATTGGTGGAACTTTGAACTTCAGGGAGATGATTTAGGGCATCTGGTGGAAGAAATTTCTAAGCAGCAAAGCATTGAAGAGGTGACTTGGGTACTGTTAAAGGCATTCAGTGCCAAAAGAGAAACCGAGCATAAAAGTTTGGAAAATTCACAGCCTGACAATGCAATAGAAAAGAAAATCCCATTTTCTGAGAAGAAATCCAGCTGGCTGCAGAAATTTGCATAAGTAACAAGAAACCAAATGTTAATCACCAAGACAACGGGGAAAATGTCTCCAGGGCATGTCAGAGACCTATGCAGCAGCCCCTCCTATCACAGACCCTGAGGTCTAGAAGGAAAACGTGGTTTTGTGGGACTGGCCCAGGGTCTCCCTGCTATGTGCAGCCTAGAGTCCTGGTGCCCTGCATCCCAGCTGCTCTAGCTGTAGCTGAAAGCGGCCAATGTAGGGCTCAGGTTGTTGCTTCGGAGGGTGCAAGCCTCAAGCCTTGGCAGCTTCCACATGGTGTTGAGTCTGTGAGTGCACAGAAGTCAAGAATTGAGGTTTGGGAACCTCCGCTTAGATTTCAGATGTATGTTTGCTGTAGGGGCGAGGTCCTCATGGAGAACCTCTGCTAGGGCAGTGTGGAAGAGAAATGTGGGGTCAGAGCCTCCCCCACCCCCACAGAGTCCCTACTGGGGCACCACCTAGTGGAGCTGTGAGAAGAGGGCCACTGTCTTCCAGACCCCACTGTCCACGGACAGCTTGCACTGTGCACCTGGAAAAGCTGCAGACACTCAATGCCAGCCTATGAAAGCAGCCAGGAGGGAGGCTGTACCCGACAAAGCCGCAGGGGAAGAGGTGTCCAAGACCATAGGAACCCACCTCTTGCGTCAGTGTGACCTGGATGTGAGACATGGAGTCAAAGGAGACCATATTGGAACTTGAAGATTTGACTGCCCTGCTGGATTTCGGACTTGCATGGGGCCTGTAGCCCCTTTGTTTTGGCCAATTTCTCCTGTTTGGAATGGCTGTATTTGCCCAGTGGCTGTACCCTCATTGTATATAGGAAATAACTAACTTGCTTTTGATTTTACAGGCTCATAGGTGGAGGGGATTTGCCCTGTCTCAGATGAGACTTTGGACTGTGGACTTTTGAGTTAGTGCTGAAATGAGTTAAGGTTTTGGGGGGACTGTTGGGAAGGCATGATTGGTTTTGAAATGTGAGGACATGAGATTTAGGAAGAACCAGGAGCAGAATGATATAGTTTGGCTGTGTCCCCACCCAAATCTCATCTTGAATTGTAACTCCTACAATTCCCATGTGTTGTGGGAGGAACCCAGTGGGAGGTGATTGAATTATGGGAGCGGGTCTTTCCTGCACTGTTCATGTCAGTGAATGAGTCTCACAAGATCTGATGGTTTTAAAAATGGGAGTTTCCCTGCACAAGCCCTCTTTGCCTGCTGCCATCCACATAAGGTGTGACTTGCTCCTCCTTGCTTTCTGTCATGATTATGAGGCCTCTCCAGCCACTGGAACTGTAAGTCCAATAAACCCTTTTTCCTACATAAATTACCCAGTCTCAGGTATGTCTGTATCAGCAGCATGAAAATGGACTAATAAAAGAGACCAGCCAATTAAAGTCTCAATGACTGTAAGTGAAGTACTTCAAACACTTGATGCAAAAAGGACCCGAGAGATTCCTCAGATTTAGCAAGAATAGTCTTGCGTTTGTCCATACCAAACCATCAACACAGAGAAGTAGTATTTATCTTTCAAAGTGTTGGCTATTTGCTCTAGAACAGATGTTGGCAGACTTTTTTTTTTTTTTTTTGTAAGGGACCATGTAGTAAGTATTTTCAACGTACACACCATAAGGTCTCTGGTGCATTTATTTAACTCTTCTGTGGTGGTGGTGTAGGAGTCGTAGACAATAAGTAAATTAGTGGTGTGACTGTGTCTCAATAAAACTTTATTAACAAAGAGATGCCAACAAGATGGTGGAACAGGACTCTTTAACACTCCTACACCTACAGAAACATCAAGTCAAACAACTTTCCACACACAAAAATACCTTCACAAGAGCTATGGAGACCAGGTGAGAGATTACAGCATCCACATGTAGCAGAGAAATAAGAAATAAGAAAAGACACATGGAACTGTGTAGGAAGGACAGTGTGACATTACTCACATCACCCAACTCCAGGCAGCATAGAGTGGAGAGAGATACCCACTGAGTAGGAGAATGAGAGGGAAGTGAGCACCAGCCTTTGCCTCAGACCTCAAAACCAGGCCCCTCCAAGTAAAACCCCCACAGCCCCAGACTCTAGGCCAGTACCCACGAACGGAGCCTCCAGGCACCCTCCAGAACCTGGCAGGATCCCCCAGCCCCAGGCTTTAGGCCTATGTCACAGACTCAGTGTTTGGGCCTCTGCATTACCAGGCTGACCCTAACGGCCACAGCAGTGATCCCCAACCTTTTTGGCACCAGGGACTGGTTTTGTGAAAAATAATTTTTTCATGGAAGGTCAAGGGGAGGTGGGGCTTAGGGGTGTGGTGGGAAATGGTTTCAGGATGAAACTGTTCCACCTCAAATCATCAGGCATTAGATTCTCATGAAGAGTGCGCAATCTAGATCCCTCGCATATGCAGTTCACGATAGAGTTTGTGCTCTTCTAAGAATCAAATGTTGCTGCTGATCTGACAGGAGGCGGAGCTCAGGCGATAATGCTTGCTTGCCTGCCACTCACCTCCTGTTGCATGGCCTGGTTCCTAACAGGCCACCAATTGGTATGGGTCCATGGCTCTGGGGTTGGGGATCCCTGGCCCACAGCACTAGGCTGGCACCTATGGCCCCAGGCTTCAGGTCTGCTCCAGTAGACCCTAGTGGCAGGCTGGACCCCATGGACTGAGGTTCCAAGACCACTCCTGCAAGATCCAGGCTGCAGGCCTAGACCTATCCCCAGGGACTCAAGCTCCAGGCCTTTCCCATCACTGGGCCAACCTTTGTGAACTCAAGCTCTAGGCCTACCCCAGTGGATGCATGTGCCAGGGCCATTCCAGTGCCTGACCAGCCCCTGCAGACTCAGGCTCAAGGCCCACCAGCTCCAGGTCAGCCCCTGTGGACCTAGGGTTCAGCAAGTCCCCTTGAATTAGGCTGCAGGCCCATCTTCATATACCCAGGCTCCAAACCCATCTGTACAAACCTAATCATCAGGTTCACCCCGGTGGATCCTGGCCTCTGGCCCATCATTATGGACCCAGGCTCAAGGCCTACCTGCCTGCTGATTCAGGCACAGGGCAGCCAGCCCCTGAATGCTAGCAGCAAGGCCTCCCTCAAACCACACCATGTGCATATCCACAGGCAGAATAATGAAATTAGACCCTTATCTCACCCTGTAGACAAAACTAAACTCAAAATGGATTAAAGATTAAAATGTAAGACCTAAAACTGTAAAACTACTTGAAGTAAACAAAAGCGTTGTTACTTGAAGTAACAATTTTTTTTTATATGAACCCAAGAGCACAGGTAACAAAAGCAAAAATAGACAAATAGAATTACATCAAACTAAAAAGCTTCTGCACAGCCAAGGAAACAATCAACAGAGTGAAGAGACAACATATGGCATGGGAGAACATATTTGCAAATCATGCGTCTAATGGGGTTAATACCCAAAATATATAAAGAACGCCAACAATTCAATAGTAAGAAAACAACCTAATTTAAAAATTGACAAATAATATAAATAGGCATTTGTCAAAATAAGACATACAAATGACCAACAGGTATATGAACAAAAAATGCTTAACATTCCTAATAATCAGAGAAATGCATTAAAACCACAATGATGGCCAGGTGCGGTGGCTCATGTCTGTAGTCCCAGCACTTTGGGAGGCCAAGGTGGGTGGATCAGCTGAGGTTAAGTGTTTGAGACCAGCCTGGCCAACATGGCGAAACCCCATTTCTACTAAAAGTACAAAAAATTAGCTGGGCATGTTGGTGGGCACTTGTAATCCCAGCTACTCAGGAGGCTGAGGCAGGAGAATCACTTAAACCCGGGAGGCAGAGGTTGCAGTGAGCCGTGATGACTCCATTGCACTCCAGCTTGGCCAAAAGGAGTGAAACTCCGTCTCAAAATAAAATAAAATAAAATAAAATACAATAAAATAAAATAAAATAAAATAAAATAAAACCACAATGATATATCATCTCACACCTGTTAGAATGGCTATTATCAAAAACACAAAAGATAGCAAGTGTTGGAGAGGATGTGGAGAAATTAGAACCCTTGTACACAGTTGTTGGGAATGTACAGCTATTATGGAAAACAGTATGGAGATTCCTCAAAAAATTAAAAATAGAATTATCATATGATCCAAAAATCTTACTACTGGGTGTGTATCCTCAGAAAGGAAGATAAAAACTCAGAACCCTACTTCACTCTGCCAAAAGGAAAAAAAATATTAAGCTGAAAGCTGAGTCATGCAAGAAGCTGCCTTTCCTTTTGTTCCTAAGCCAACAGCTGCAGAGAAAAGGTTATATATCTCCACAGGTAGCTACTCTATGTTCACCTTATCTTATGTAAAGTGCTGAGTGCAAGAAATACACAATTGACTATTCTCCCACCTACTCCTTTTCTCTTGCAACATGTGGATTATTGTACCCTCTCTCTTTCCCCTCCAGCCTGCTTTTCCCCTTTAAATATTGAAGCCCTCAAAATCATCTTTGGAGAAAGGCACAGACCACAGACTGTTTGATTCCATGTTCTTTTCTCCTAGGCATGTCCTTAACCTTGTCAAAATAAATTTGTAAACTGATAGAGATCTGTTTCATATAGTTTTCGTTCACAATCCAAAGGGTATGAAATAAGTATGTCAAAGAGATACCTGCAATTCCATGTTTATTACAGTATTATTCATGATAGCTAAGAAATGGAATTACCCTAAGTGTCTATCAGTGAATGAATGGATAAAGAAAATGTGGTATATATACTCAATGGAATACTACTCAGCCTTAAAGAAAGAAGGAAATACTCTCACTTGGGGCAAGATGGATGAACCTGGAGGATATTAAGTATAAATAAGCCAGGCATAGAAAGACAAACACCACTTAATTTCACTGATGTGTAGAGTTTTAAAACATTAAATTTATGTAAGTAGGAATTAGAATGGTGGTTACCAGGGGCTGAGAATGAGGGTGGGGTTGAGAAGATGTTGGTCAAAGGACACAAAATTTTAGTTACAAAGAAGGAATAAGTTCAAGAAATCTATTGTAGAAGATGATGACTGTAGTTAATAACAATGTGTCGTATTCCTGAAAATTGCTAAGAAAGTAAATTTCAAGTGTTCTCACTACCAAAAAAAACCCAACAATGTGAGGTAATGTGTATATTAATAGCTTAATTTAGCCTTTCCACAATGTAGACATATATCAAAACAGCACGTTGTACATGATGAATAAGTACAATTTTTATTTACCAATTTAAAAAACAAATAAATACTCTATTTACAAAACAGGTAGTGGCCCAGATTTGGTTCAAGGACTGTATTTTGCCAGCTGCTTTTCTAGAAAATCAAGGATATGAAATCATAAGATTTCATTTTCCTAATTAATCCATTAGTTGGCAGGTGACATGGCCGGGAAGAGATTGCTTGGCATTTGTAACTGGAAGACCTGAGTTCAGGCTCAGATTTCATCGCTTTATAATCCTGGACAAGCATTTAACCTTTCAACAACCATGCACATTTCTTCACTTACAATATGTATTCCAGCTACTTCATGGGGTTGCTGTAAAAACTTAGGGAGAAATATTAGTCAAAGTACTTGTAAACTAAAGCATTATGTAAGTGGATAAAGTTGTTGTTACTAACAGGTGATAAGTGGGCAGAAAAATTCTCAGGAAGGCATCTAAAATGGTAGCAATAAAAAGCATGTACATTTTGAAATCGCTAAACAGTCACTTTTATAATTAAGGGATCCTCTGTCTTTGTATAAAAAGGAACAAGCATATTGTTCAGTCACCACGAAGTCACAGGCCTAAAAATGGGTATAAATAGTGTGAAGACAGTGCAAGAAGGGCTGGGACACTGGACCCCTGGGTGGATTATTCTTGGCTCCACTGTTTACTAGCTGTGTGACTCAGTTGCATCATTCAAGTTAGCCTTCCCAGGAGAAAATGATACTCCTTACCCCACAGAGATGCTGTCGGAATTAATGAATCCACCTAATGTGCTTAGGAGAGATTCTGGCAGACCAGAAGTATTAAGTAAATATCAACTCTTTTTTTAATTGAAGTGATTCATGAAGTCACATAAATTAGGAGTGGAAGATTCCACAGAAGTCATTTAGTGCACCACCCACCACCTCTGTGATATCATGGCTCTGTGTTCACTCTGCCTCTGTTTGAACAATTTCTTTATGAGGAAGCTCATTACTTCATACAGAACTTCTCAGTACAGATAATCTACTCACTATTTCACTTGTTAATATAGGAAAGTTGTTTCCTCAAAGAAAAAATAAACCTCTCAACCCAAGAAAGCTTACTGAAAAACAAAATAAGAAAGAAAAAAAGAAAGCAATAGTTGGGGTATATTACCTCCTTTCACTCTTCCTACACATTTCTAAGCCTGAGTAAAACAATGGGCAGTGTCTTGTCACCTTAAGAAATGATGCCAGAATGGCTGAACTAATTTATATTCCCACCAACAGTGTACAAGTGCTCCTATTTCTCCACAGACTCGACAGCATCTATTGTTTCCTGGCTTTTTAATAATTGCCATTCTGACTGGCGTGAGATAGTATCTCCTTGTGATTTTGATTTGCATTTCTCTGATGACAGGTGTTGATGAGCTTTTTTTCTATGTTTTTTGGCCACATAAATATCTTCTTTTGACAAGTGTCTGTTCATATCCTTTGCCCACTTTTTGATGGTCATCTAGGATCTAGAACCAGAAATACCATTTGACCCAGTAATCCCATTACTGAGTATATACCCAAAGGATTATAAATCATTCTACTATAAAGACACATGCACATGTATGTTTATTGCAGCACTATTCACAATAGCAAAGACTTGGAAACAACCCAAATGCCCATCAGTGATAGACTGGATAAAGAAGATGTGGCACATATACACCATGGAATACTATGCAGCCATGAAATAAATGAGATCATGTCCTTTGCAGGGACATGGATGAAGCTGGAAACCATCATTCTCAGCACACTAACACAGGAACAGAAAACCAAACACCGCATGTTCTCACTCATAAGTGGGAGTGGAACAATGAGAACACATGGACACAGGGAGGGGGATATCACACACCGGGGCCTGTCGTGGGGTGCAGGGCAAGGGGAGGGATGGCATTAGGACAAATATCTACTGGATGCGGGTTTTAAACCCAGATGACGGGTTGATATGGGCAGCAAACCGCCATGGCACACGTATACCTATGTAACAAACCTGCACGTTCTACACATGTACCACCCAGAACTTAAAGTAAAAAAGAAGAAAAAAAAAAAAGAAATGATGCCTACTAGAGGAGGCTTCTAGAATGCAATGGTGTTTAAAAAACCTTCTGTCATCTGCCTCTCAAAGGAATGACTGGAACATCCAAGCCCATTTCATCTTTCATAGGCAGTGCATGTTCATAATGGCCTCCTGACATTAATAATTAGTATTAAAAAGTTATATTCCAAATATTACTATAGTTAATAATGGTTATATCAACAGTAGAGCATGACTACAAACCGAAAGGTCATCTCTGCACAACTGAAAATTGCTAAGTCTAAAGGCTGCATAAATTTTTCCTATAATTATTAACAAACTAAGAAAATAGATCCATTCTCTTCATGTTTTTATACATTTATATATAAATATTGTTTATTATAAATCGGTATAAGTTTTGTTTTGTTTTCAAACAAATGATGTGATGTAAATTTTCATGCACCACAGGAATCCATTAATTTTTTATCATCTTAAATGTCCTGCGGAGCTTTGTTTTAGGCCATCTCTGAAATGTTCACCATTGATTAATTTTGAGAAGTGCTTTCATATGCTAAAAACCCAAGTGAACTTTCCCTAAGCAAATTAATTTCCCGTTTTGTTTCCAGGCACATGAATAAGGCTTGAGTCCAGTGTTTTGGCCATTGCTTGTTCTTTAGATCAAAGGGATCTCTGCTTAGGTGAAGCATGAGAAAGGGCTGGATTGAACAGAGAAAAAATGCATCTTTGCAGACAAATTTACCAAAGGAAGAAAAACAGTCAATAAAATTGGGTTGTCATAAGAGTGGTTTGAAGCCTGTGGCATTGATTGATGAATTTCCTTTGCTGTTACTGAGATAAACCAAAAATACACCTCTAGTTCTTTCGCCTCTTAGGTAATTCAACAGAATGTGTTTTCACAGACTAAGTGCCAGAACAGCAGCGATCTGCTGAGTTAACAGAACACCATGCTGAAGGTCAGTGTAAAATGTATACATAAAGGCAGAAAAATCATGCTGTTCTCATTAATTAAGCAAAATATCACTTTCTTCTGACACTGCACTGTGAAGAACAATGAATAAGCATTTGGAAAGGGTCTTAAAATTTTGAGCTCACATAGTAAAGTCACTTGGGAATTTGTAGTAATAAATATCACTGTTAACTTTAATGTCAGGTTTATTTTTGTTTGCCTGTACCTACCTCACATGACTTATCATTGTTATTAGACAAAAATTGCAGTCAATTTTCTTTGATACAGATATATTCATCCATGGGTTTCTGGTTGAAAATATGTAAACGTTCTGATGACTTCAAGGATATAGGACTAAGCTGTCTTGTAGGCCAATGACATGATTATGTTGGAAAAAATGAAAGGCATCAATAGACAATTTGGTCTTCTGTCCATTTGGTACTACAGAGAATGACTCAGTTTTAGCTATTCAACATTTAACACACTTTGACAATTCTCCTTTAATGTCTAAGTAGCTTTTACCTGACAATTGTATTACAGGTCAACACATGTCATATTAAGGGCAACATTTTACAAACAATTTATTTCATGGGCTTATCTTGAAATTGCATTTTTAAAGTTAAACAATCAATACTGTTGAAAAAGGCTTTTAATGGCTTCTCTGGACATTAAGTGACCTCCGTTACAGGTTTTCAGATTAAGACTAACAAAAGCACCTTTTGAAGTTGGACTCCATGTATTATAAGGAACCCTGAGTTTTTTTTTTCTGAGAGAAAATCTTGCCTCTTTTCACAAATACTCACTTGTCAACTTTATGCAAAAATGAGATGTTCTTCCTCATTGACATTAGATGCCTTAACTTTCATGAAAGAGGTCAGCCATATCCTCAATGAGGCTAAATGCTAAAGGATATTACACTACCTCTAACAGAAGACATGAAACTGTGGACTCTATATTTACAAACCCTGCCTCAGTTATAAAACCAAACATCTCCAAAGGCCAGGCATGTAATATAAAGTGAAAAGAACTGGAAATGGAGAAAGTAGTGAGTTTCAGGTCTGGAGTGACAGTATGAAGAGCTCTTAGGACAAGCTTCCCAGTGAAACAACAAAAAAAAAATTGGCAAAAATTATGAAAACAAGTATTATAATTATCTAGAAATTTCACTAAGGGCATATAGAAAATGAAGAAATATTTATTCAAGAAAATCTACTAAAACTCCGCTAGAAGAGAGAGTCTGTGAAAGTTAAACCACAACCCACTCCCTTCTTTCCCCTGCCTCCCCTCTTCCCAGCACAACTTGACAGAAGCTCCATTTGGGCATCTAAGAAGGTGGTGCTTTCTCTCACCTCAGCTCCCAACCAAGAATTACTGTGTCTCACTGGGAAGCAGAGGCTACTCACATTTCTCATCCCTTTTAGCTCCAAATTGAAGATACTAAATTCTCAGTGAGTGAAGCCAAGAAGCCAGGGACTCCTTTTTTTCATATAGGTCCTACCGATAAGATTGAGGTACCACCCCAGATATTTCAGGGTAAGAATGCCATGACCACCCTCACTCAAATTTGCTCGAGGGAAGAGGTTCCACACTAAGAGAGTCAAATCGGACCTCAGAGGATACCAGTCTACCTCATGACCAGAGTAGTGGTTCAGAGAGTTTGCCCAGGAGGAAAGATAGTCTGTGAAAGAGATCTCTGAAGCTCTCCTCAAAGGAACTAAGTGTATTTGAAACGGAGTCTGGGAAAGTTCAAGCCTAAGGGTTCTCTCAAAAACAATAGCCCCAGTTAATTATGAGCAGCAAATTAAGCCATTGGCCAGCTAGTGCCCTAAAGAGAACCAGGGAATGAGACAGCTAAGAAGAGCCCTCAGGGGGCCAGAACAAAACTCAAAGGCTAGCTCCAAAAGTAACCCTTGCTGAAATTTAATTGGATCAGACTGCTGAGCAATTTATAGACCAGGGCATTGTTGAAAACAATGATAGCGCAATCACCTGGCAAATAGTGAGGTCAAACAATCAGGGGCATAATACCAAATGAACTAGACAGCCAAAAAAGAAAGATGGAGGAAAGACAGTCAAAGAGACCCATGCTAAGACCAGTGTCATCCTAGGTGGTTGTACAAAGTTTCAAGGCTATGTCCTCTGAGGAATGATACCAAAGGCTTCACACTGCATTGGGGAAATAGACTTCACTAAAATAACCTAGCCAAATTACAAAGCAAATGAAAAATTAAGGAACAACAAAACAAGCCCTAGAGAGAACGGAATGGAGTCAGTACCCAGAGTTGTTAGATAAAGACAATATGTTATCTAAGATGTTCAGTTTTTAATCAAAAAAAATTATGAGACATGCAAAGAAATAAGAACATGTAACCCATATGCAAGAAAAAATAGCAGGCAACAGAAGCTGACTGTGAGATGTCAGCTTTAACAGACAAGGACTTCAAAATAGCTGCTACAAATATGTTCAAAGAACTAAAGGAAATGGTGCTTAAAGAAAAAAAGGTAAGTATGAGGGCGATGTTTCATCAGATAAAGAATATATAAATAAAAAGAGAGAAATTATTTAAAAGAGCCATATGAAAATTCTGGAATTGAAAAGTATAATAAAATGAAAAATTTAATAGGAGAGCTCAACAGTAGATTTGAACTGGCAGAAGAAATAATCAGTGAACTTAAAGAGAGATTGATAGGGATATGCAACCTGTAAAACAGAGAAAAAATAGAATGAACAGAGACTTTGAGAAATGTGGCACACTTTAAGTTCACCAACTACATACAATGGGAATATCAGAGAGAGAGGAGAAAGAGAGAGGAGCAGCAAATATTTGAAAGAAATAATATCTAAAACCTACAGACTTACTGAAAAATGCATAGTTTTCTTTTCTCAGCTGTTTCAAAAAGCAATATTTTAAAAAGAATATGCATAAGTTGTATTCTTAGACCTATAACATACACATTTCTATTGTACATTTCATATTACATTTCTATGTAATACATTTGACAAAAACATCACAAAGAAAGGGGATAGAACTGAGTTGTACTGCAGTGAAGAAAATGAGACCAGGTAAAATAAAATCACAAGAAAAGTGAAAGAGACCCACAAATTGTAAATATAAAAAATTCTATAAATATATACTTCCTCTCTATTCTTTTCTTGGATTCTTTAATAGGCATAAAATTATAATAATGTACTGTTGAATTTGGAATATATATAGATGTAGTATTAATAACATTAAAAACACATAAATGAGAAGTAACATTTCTATCTTTCTAGAAATAAGTTTATATGTATCTAAAGTGTTATGTATACCATGTATTCTGGGGTGTTAAATTGTAAATGGTAAGTATTACAGCAACCACTAAGAAAATATTTTAAAAATACAGTAAAAATTGCTCTAGAAACTAAAATGTTACACTAGAAAATATTCACTTCACACAAAAGAAAGAAGTTAAGCAGGAGTACAGGAACAAACATAATACGAGACATATAAAAATCAAGAAGTACTAAGCAATATAGTTTGGATGTTTATCCTCTCCAAATCTCATGGTGAAATGTAATTTCCAGTGTTGGAGAAGGAGCCTTGTTGGAGGTGTTTGGGTCATGGAGGTGGATCCCTCATGAATGGCTTAGCACCATCTACTTAGTGATGAGCGAGTTCTCAGTTAGTTTATATGAGATCTGGTTGTTTAAAAGAGCATGGCACCTCCCTCTTCTCTCTTGCCATGTGATGCACTGGCTCCCTTTTACCTTCTGCCATGATTGTAAGCTTCTTAAGGCCTCACCAGAAGCTGAGCATATACCAGGGCCATGCTTCCTGTATAGCCTATAGAAATATGATCCAATTAAAACCTCTCTTCTTGATAAATTACCTAGACTCAAGTATTCTTTTATGGCAACACAAATGGACTGACACAGAAAATTGGCACTAAGGAGTGGGGCATTGCTATAAAGATACCTAAAAATGTGGAAGCATTTTTGGAACTGGGTAATGGGAACAGGTGGGAAAAGTTGAGAGGGCTCAGAAGAAGACAGGAAAATGAGTTTGGAAAGTTTGCAAGTTCTTAGAGAATTGTTGAGTGGTTGTGACCAAAATACTGATAGAAATATGGACAGAGAAGCCCAGGCTGAGGAGGCCTCAGATGCAAATAAGAAAGTTATTGGGAAATGGAGCAAAGGTCACACTTGTTAAGCCCTAGCAAAGAACTTGGCTGCATTGCGTCCATGCTCTAGGGACTTGTGAAAGTATGAACTTAAGAGTGATGATGTAGGGTATCTGACAGAAGAAATTTATAAGGAGCAAAGTATTCAAGTGGCAGCGTGACTGCTTCTAACAGCCTACAGTTAGATGCAGGGGCAAAGGAATGATTTAAAGTTGAAACTCATATTTAAAAGGGAAGCAGAGCAGAAAAGTTTGGAAAATTTGCAGACTGACCCAGTGGTACAGAAAGAATCCAAGCAGGCTGTGGAAGAACCACCTGCTAAAGAGATTAGCATGACAAAAAGGAAGCCAAATGCTAATATCCAAGGAAAAAATGTCTTGAAGCAATTTTAGAAATCTTTGAGGAAGCTCCACCCATCACAGGCCCAGAGGCCTAGGAGGAAAGAAAGGTTTCAGGGGCCAGGCACAGGGCACCACTGCCCTGCTCAGCCTTAGAACACTGCTCCCTACATCCCTGCCTCTCTGCCCCAGCCACATCAAAGGGCCCCAGGTACATCTCTGGTTGCTGCTTTGGAGAATGTAAGCTGCTGTAAGCCTTGGCAGCTTCCATGTTGTGTTAAGTCTGCAGGTGCACAGAATGCAACAGTGAAGGAGGGTTGCCATCTTCCACCTAGATTCCAGAGGATGTATGGGAAAGCCTGGGTGCCCAGAGGCAGAAGGCCTTACCAGAAGCACCAAGAGAAACTCTACTTGGGAAGTGCTGAAGGGAAATGTGAGATTGAAGTCACCATACAGAGTCCCCACCAAGGAACTGCCTAATGGAACTGTGGGAAGGGGGTTGCTGTCCTCCAGACTCAAGAATGGTAGAGTCGCCAGCATCTTGTAACCTCAGCATGGAAAAACTGTAGGCACTCAACTATAACCTGTGACAGTAGCCATGAGGGCTGTACCCTGCAAAGCCACAGGAGTGGAGCTGCCAAAGGCCATAAGAGCCCACCCCTTGCAGCAGGACATAAAATCAAGGATTATGTTGGAATCTTAAGACTTAATGCCTGCCTTGCTGGGATTCAGACTTACATGAGGCCTATTACCCCCTTTCTTTTGGCCAGTTTCTCCTTTTTGGCATAGGAATGTTTACCTGATGTCTGTACCTCCATTGTATCTTGGAAGTAAATAACTTGTTTTTGATTTTACAGGCTCATAGCTGGAAACAACTTGGCCTTGAGTCTCAGAAGAGACTTTGGACACTGGACTTCGAGTTGATGCTGAAATGAGTTGAGACTTTTGGGGACTATTGGAAAGTGATGATTGCATTTTTCAATGTGAGAAGGATATGAGATTTTGGGGGCTAGGGCCAGAATGATATAGTTTGGATGTTTATCCCTTCCAAATCTCATGGTGAAATGTAATTCCCAATGTTGGAGGTAGAGTGTTGTGGGAGGTGTTTTGGTTTGGGGGCAGATTCTTCATCAATGGCTTAGTGCCAACTCCTTGATGATGAGTGAGTTCAAGTTCTCACTCAGTTCATGTGAGATCTTTTTTTTTTTTTTTTCAAAGGATGAGCACCCCTTAGCTTGTTCTGTCTCTTATCATGCAATGTGCTGGCTCCCTCTTTGCCTTCTGCCATGATTGTAAGCTATCTGAGGCCTCACCTGAAGGGGAGCAGATGCCAGCACCATGCTTCCTATTTAGCCTGCAGAACTGTGAGCCAATTAAATCTCTCTTCTTGATAAATTACCCAGTCTCAGGTGTTCCTTTATAATGACAGAAGAGCAGACTAATACATATGGCAGCTGTAATTCATCTATATTAAAAATAGTAGTAACATGCAGCTAGAGTAAACAGTCCAATCAAAAGTCAGAGTTTGTAATACTGGATAAAAAGTAATATGCTATTATGTGGTGTGAATAAGAGACACAGTGGAGTTTGAAGGATATAAATAGGTTGAAAGTAAAAGGATAAAAACAGATTAAAAATAAAAAACACGCAAAAAGCAAGAATTAGAAAGCTAGAGTGACTATACTAATATCAAACAAAATAAACTTTAAGACAAAAAATGGAGGTCAACTCAAGATGGATTAAGGACTTAAAACTAAGACCTCAAACTATGAAAATTCTAGAAGATAACATTGGAAAACCCGTTCTAGACATTGGCTTAGGCAAAGACCTCATGACCAACAACGCAAAAGCAAATGCAATGAAAACAAAGATAAATAGGTGTGACTTAGTTAAACTAAAGTACTTCTGCACAGCAAAAGGAATAGTCAGCAGAATAAACAGACAAACCACAAAGCGGGAGAAAATCTTCACAATCTATACACCTGACAAAGACTAAAATCCAGAATCTACAAGGAACTCAAACAAAATTAGCAAGAAAAAAGCAAACAATTCCATTGAAAAGTGGGCTAAGGACATAAATAGACAATTCTGAAAAGAAGACATACAAATGGCCAAGAAACATTTTTTAAAAATGCTCAGCATCATGAATGATCAGGGAAATGCAAATCAAAACTGCAATGTGATACCACCTTACTCCTGCAAGAATGGCCATAATCAAAAAATTAAAAAAAAAAAAGATGTTGGCATAAATGTGGTGAAAAGGGAACACTTCTACACTGCTAGTGAGAATGTGAACTAGTACAACCACTATTGAAAACAGTGTGGAGAGTCCTTAAAGAACTAAAAGTAGAACTACCATTTGATCCAGCAATCTCACTACTGGGTATCTACCCAGAGGAAAAGAAGTCACCATACAAAAATGATACTTGAACACGCATGTTTATAGCAGCACAATTCTCAGTTGCAAAAATACGAAACCAGCCCAAATGCCCATCAATCAATAAGTGGATAAAGAAATTGTGCAACATATATATGTGTATATATGTATACATATGTGTGTATATATACATATATACATATACATATATGTGTATATATACGTATATACACATATACATATATGTGTATATATACGTATATATACACATATACGTATATGTGTATATATACGTATATATACACATACATATATGTGTATATATACATACATACATATACGTATATGTGTATATATACATACATACACATATACGTATATGTGTATATATACATACATACACATATACGTATATGTGTATATATACATACATACACATATACGTATATGTGTATATATGTGTGTATACACGTGTGTATATATACACATATATGTGTGTGCACACACGTGTGTATATATACACATATGTGTGTACACACACGTGTGTATATATACACATATATGTGTGTACACACATGTGTGTACATACATATGCATACACACATACATACACACATACACACATGTATACACACACGTGTGTGTGTAACACATATGAGTATGTGTGTGTATACATATATACACACATATACACACATATATACATATATATACATATATGTGCCATACACGTATACATATATGTGCCATATATGTGTATATTATATGTGTATATATGTATATACATATAGATATATATGTGCCACGTATATATACGTATATATATATGTATATATATAACACTACTCAGCCATAAAAAGAAACAAATTAATGGCATTCACAGCAACCTGGATGGAACTGGAGACCATTTTTTGAAGTGAAGTAACTCAGAAATGGAAAACCAAACATCATATGTTCTCACTCATAAGTGGGAGCTAAGCTATGAGGATGCAAAGGCATGAGAACAATACAGTATTCTTTGGGGACTCAGGGGAAAGGATGGGAACAGGTTGAGGGATAAGAGACTACAAACTGGGTTCAGTGTATACTGCTCAGGTAATGGGTGCACCAAAATCTCACAAATCACCACTAAAGAACTTACTCATATAACCAAATACCAACTGTTCCCCTAAACCTAGGGAAATTAAAAAAATTAAAAAGCACAGTGAGTTACTTCACTCACTAGGAAGGTTGTAAGCCAAAAGACAGATAATAACAAGTTTTGGTGAAGAAGTAGGGAAATTGAAACCTTCCTATACCACTAGTGGGAATGTAAAATGGTGCAGCTGCTTTGGAAAACAGTTTGGCAGTTCCTCAGGCAGTTACATATAGAGTTACCATATGTAGTAGTACCAGCAATTCTACTTCTCGGTTTATACCAAAGAATAATAAAATTATATGTCCACACAAAACTTGTATGCAAGTGTTTATAACAGTATTATTCATAACAGTCAAAAAGTAGAAACAATGCAAACCTTCCTCAACTCATGAATGAATAAACAAAACCCACACAATGCAATACTACTTAGCAATAAAAAGAAATACAATACTGATACATAATGTGACATGAATCACCTTGAAAATATGCTAAGTGAAAGAATCCAGACACAACAGGCCACATATTGTATGATTCCATTTTTATGAGTAAACAAATGTATGGAAAGAGAAAATAGCCAGGTGTGGTGGCTCATACCTGTAATCACAGCACTTTGGGAGGCTGAGGTGGGGCGACCATTAGGTCAGGATTTCAAGACCAGCCTGGCCAACATGGTGAAACCCAGTCTCTACTAAAAATGGAAAAATTAGCTGAGAGTGGTGGCGGGTGCCTGTAATCTCAGCTACTCAAGAGGCTGAGGCAGGAGAATCGTTTGAACCCAGGAGGTGGAGAGGTTGCAGTGAGCCGAGATCACTCCATTGCACTCCAGCCTGGGCGACAGGGCAAGACTCCGTTTCAAAAAAAAAAAAAAAAAAGACAAATCTATTGGGACAAGAAGTAGATTAGCAGTTGCCTAGGCCTAAGGAGGATGGTATGCCTGGGAAGTGATGACTAAGCAAAGTGGAGTTTCTTTGGAGGCAATAAAAATGTTCTAAAATTGATACAAATGTGAGAATCTTGAGGGTATTGAGAATAACCAACAATCTAAATATCTAGGTACTTTTGTATAATACTAATTTTAGGTTTTCAGCATGGATTAATAATGCAAATATCTTAAGCCTCAAACATGATAATCTTATAATGAATAAATTGTACCTTATGAAACATTTTCTTAAAATTATAATATTTGGAGCGGGGAACCAACCGGAATATTTTAAAAGTGATGTATTCACTGCTAAGAGCTAGTGGATTTAAGCTTCAGGCCTGGCTCTACTACTAATTTACTCTGTGGCCTTGAGAAATCTCTTTTCTTCATTGCTGTTTTGTTTTCTCACCTGAAAAATGAGTAGAATGGGCAATATATCTTCTCAGGTTTATCATAGCTCTTGGGTTCTGCGATTTCACAAATGGAAGCTTAGTCACTTAGTTTGGCAGAATAGAAAAACACTTGTACATTCTATTTGTTTAGCATATGGTGCAAATACATTCACCAGTTGATATTTTATTTTGGTCCTATCACTAGGATCTGACAGATGATTATTGAAGAGTGTTTCCAATGTCAAAATGTGCCAATGTCAAAGTGTTTTTCATTGGCCTGGCATTTTGCATGCCGTTTAAAAAATTAGGATGAAGATGGTGAATCAGCTCCTTTGGATTTAATATCCAGTTCAATTAAAAAGTAAGAGCCATGGTCTTGAATTAGATACTAGATTGACTCAGCAGCCCCTGGAGGAATTATGTGATGCTGAGGGTGGCAGTTGGGAACTAGGAATGCAGTTACTCATACCACGGTAACCTTAAAATATATCTCGGAATTAGGTGCTGCAGAGGATTTTGGGAGAAAAAGATACCAGCGACTTTTCGAGGTTGCTGGGGTCTTTTTGTTTTTTTCTGTGTTTGTTTGCTTTTGGTTTTTGCATTTTAAATATTGAGAAGAAATATGTGGGGCTTTAAGCAACAAAATAGTGACGCTGGGGCTGAAAACACATAGCCAGAATTGCAAAATCAAAACAGCTTTGATAATCAATTTAAGATGAAGGGTGAGGGAGAAAGTGTGTTTCTCAGGATTATAGATTGGAAAAACGTGTAGATTCCAAAACTGTCAATAGAAATGGGAAATTTGAAAGACAGAACATATTTTTGGACATCTACCTTTAGTCATGTTGAAACAGGACATTTTGGCCATGCGCAGATGGGAATACCTAACAGGCACTTGGGCATCAAGTCTACAGTCCAGAGATCGTAGTTATGAATAAATAGCCGTGGCTGAAACCAGGGGATATGGAGTGAGGGCAGTGAGCGAGAAGCAACCAGGCTTTTGGAAAGATCTTTGGGAAACATCACATTAAAGTGCCTGGTGGGGAAAACAGAAGTTCAGGTTAGAGACAAAAAAGTAATGATCCCAAAGGCAGGAGAAGAATTAAAGAGAGACTAGTGTTTTTAAAGCCCTGGAGAAATAGCTAATTTTCAGAAGCTGTGTGGGGGTGTGAGTTCAGTTCTACCAAGAGCTAAGTAATATAAGCAGTGAAAACATGTCAGTAGATTTGGTGACACTAATAAGAGAAATTTCAGCAAAATGGTAAGAAACGTGAGCTAGAGAGAAGAGATACTATACTTTTTAATTTTTTTTTAATTTGGTAGTAAAAGAAGAAGGGACATAGTGGCAGTTTGACAGGGAGTGAAGGTCAAGAAAAATATTATTTATTTTGTTATTTGCTTTTTAAAGGGCAGTTGGAGAAACGTAAGTATTTGTTGGATGGAGAACTATATGCAAGAATATAAGAGTGTAGTGGTGAATAGCACTTTCACTAACAACGATGACCATCTGTTGTCTTTTGTGATAGAGCAATTTTGAAGGAGCATGATATTAAACTAATTGAGAAACCAGCTGTCAGTTCCCAATAAAGTAAGGGCAGGAAATTACAGTAAGTTTCCAGGAATTAATCTGAATTTAAAAATTTGGTGTGTCTCTCACTGAATTGTCCTGAAGAAGAAATGCTTTAAAGTGTTAAGTAATGTTTAACAATTTTGCATGAACATGGGTGGATTGAAAACATCAGCAAGAACTTATGGGGCAGCAACTGGGTACCAGGGGACTTCAGAGTAATAAAACGTGGGCAAAGGAACATAGATGTTTGAAGAATGGCAAGCATTCTAATGAAACCGGGAAAAGGGCAGTGACTGGGAGTGAGGGCTGATCAGGAGGCAGTGTGGAGAGGGCAGATGTACAAGACTTTGAATTGGATACTTGGGTGCAATTATACATACTGGATTAAGTTTTATCTTTTGGATCACTCTCTTGGTTGAGTTTTCATGAAGTAAACTTCTTGCTTATCAGAGTCACAGTTTCAACAGAAATATACACCAGTCCCTCAGTGTACGTTGGAGACTGGTTCCAGAACAAAACCACCACCCCAACAAGCCCCTCTCCCTGCCTTTGAGCACGCTAATATCTCCTGCATATTCGAGTCCCACAGTTGGCCTGGGAGGAACTTGCCCATACGAAAACTGCATCCCACGAATACTCTATTTTCTTTCTGAGTTTGGTTGAACGAAATCCATTCGTAAGTGGATCTGTTCAATTCAAACCCATGTTGTTCAGGGGTCAACTGTGTGTGTGTGTGTGTGTGTGTGTGTGTGTGTGTGTGTGTGTGTGTCTGCGTGTGTGTCCACTAACATTACAGATGCTGTGGTGCTGCTGGGTGCCGTCTGGAATATGAAATGAAAGCAGTCTCTGGTCTATAAAGAAGTGTAATATGTAAGTTTGCAAAGACAGAAATTTCGCTTCTGCTTTTAGCACTTTCTCATTTCCTAACAAACCACTAGAGTGAGCTTGTCTTATTTTTACAAAAGAAAGAAACCATACTCTGGAGTCTCTAAACTAAAAAAAACATACATCCTGGGGGTGTCACTAGTCAGATCCATCTTTAATTACTTCTATTTTAAAAATTTACCCTGAGAATCTAGGTGTTTTTCTTTTTTAAGCTATCACTTCTAACTAGTTTTCCTAAGATTTTGGAAGAACTGATTAAGACAGACATGTTAATCCAAACAAATAATTTTGCCGAAGAGAAATAGAAAATTATGTAGTCAGTATCCTTGAAGTTTAAAGGTATTTTAATGAGAAACATTGTTTATTATTGTTTTTCTTGATTGACAGGCTTTCCTCTCAGAGGATAATTGCTATAATCACAGGAATTGTATAAAATTTGAAACTTGAAGCTATTCTGAGCTATTTTAATAATGTACTCTTTTGTCAAAATGAATTAAAAAAGTTGAGAAATGGTATAAAAACCCAAGTTTTAAAAACACACTTCGATTTATTCATCTAATTGTATTTCTAGCGGCAAAAATGTCCAGATACATAAAACATTTCATTATGTATTTGAAACTAAGGCTTACATCTCTTGCTATTTTGGGGACCCTGGGACATGCAGATTATTGACTGAGCACTTCTTTTTTACTTTTATTTTGGTGAAATGCATCATTTTTTTTTTCAACTTTTATTTTAGGCTCAGTGGGCACATGTGAAGGTTTGTTACACGGGTAAATTGTGTGTCATTGAGATTTGGTGTGAGAATAATCCCATGACCCGGTATTGCGCATAGTACCTGATAAGTAGTTTTCCATCTCTTGCCTCTTCCCACACTCCATCTCTAGCAGTCTCCAGTGTCTGTTGTTCCCACCTTTATGTCCCTGTGTACCCAATGTTTAGCTCCCACTTCTAAGTGAGAACATGTGGTAGTTAGCTCAGGACAAAGGCCTCCAGCTATATCTGTATCTGCAAAGAACATGATTTTATTCCTTTTATAGCTGTGTAGTATTCCGTGGTGTATATACACCACATTTTCTTTACCCAGTCCACCATAGATGGGAATCTGGGTTAATTCCAGATCTTTGATATTGTGAATAGTGCTGTGATGAAGAGACGAGTACATGTGTCTTTTTGATAGAACGATCTATATTCCTTTGTGTATATACCCAGTAATGGGATTGCTGGATTAAATAGCAGTTCTGTTTTAATTTATTTGAGAAATCTCTAAACTGCTTTCCACAGTGGCTGAACTAATTTGCATTCCCACCAGCAGTGTATAAGTTTTCCCTTTTTTTCTGCAACGTTGCCAACATATGTTTTTTTTTTTAATCTTAACAAATGGCCATTCTGACTAGTGTGAGATGGTATCTTATTGTGGTCTTGATTTGCATTTCTCTGATAATTACTGATGTTGAGCATTTTTTCATATATTTGTTGGCCACATGTATGTCTTCTTTTAAGAAGTGTCTGTTCCACATGCACACATATGTTTATTGTGGCACTATTCACAATAGCAAAGACTTGGAACCAACCCAAATGTCCAACAATGATAGACTGGATTAAGAAAATGTGGCACATATACACCATGGAATACTATGCAGCCATAAAAAATGATGAGTCCATGTCCTTTGTAGGGACATGGATGAAGCTGAAAACCATCATTCTCAGCAAACTATCACAAGGACAAAAAACCAAACACCGCATGTTCTCACTCATAGGTGGGAATTGAACAATGAGAACACATGGACACAGGAAGGGGAACATCACACACCAGGGCCTGTTGTGGGGTGGCGGGGTGGGGGAGGGATAGCATTAGGAGATATACCTAATGCTAAATGACCTGTTAATGGGTGCAGCACACCAACATGGCACATGTATACATATGTAACTAACCTGCACGTTGTGCACATGTACCATAAACCTTAAAGTATATATATATAAAAAAAAAAGAAGTGTCTGTTCATGGCCTTTGCCCATTTTTTAATGGGGTTGTTTTTTGCTTGTTGATTTTTTAACGGGGTGGCTTTTTGCTTGTTTACTTTTTAATGTGGTTATTTGTTTTTTGCTTTTTGATTTCTTTAAGTTCCTTATAGATTCTGAATATTAGATCTTTGTTGGATGTATTGTTTGTGAATATTCTCTCCCATTCTGTAGGTTGTCTGTTTACTTTGTTTATAGTCTCTTTTTCTGTGCAGAGCTCTTTAGTTTAATCAGGTCCCACTTGTCAATTTTTGTTTTTGTTGCAATTGCTTTTGGGGGCTTAGACAAAAATTCTTTGTCAAGGATGATATCCAGAATGATATTTCCTAGGTTTTCTTCTAGGATGTTTATATTTTTAGGTCATACATTTAAGTATTTAATCCATCTTGTGTTAATTTGTATATATGATAAAACATAGGGGTCTAGTTTCTTTCTTCTGCATATGGCTAGTCAGTTACCCTGCATCATTTATTGAACAGGAAGTCCTTTCCTCATTGCTTGTTGTTTTTGTTGAAGACCAGATGGTGGTAGATGTGCAGCTTTATTTCTGGGTTCTCTATTCTGTTCCATTGGTCTGTGTCTGTTTTTGTACCAGTACCATCCTGTTTTGGCTACTGTGGCCTTGTAGTATAGTTTGGAGTTGGGCAATATGATGCCTCTAGCTTTGTTATTTTTGCTTAGAATTGCTCTGGCTATTCAGGCTCTTTTTTGGTTCCATATTAATTTTATAATAGTTTTTTTCTAATTGTGTGAAAAATGACATTGATAATTTGATAAGAGTAACACTGAATCTATAGACTGCTTTGGGCAGTACGGCCATTTTAACGATATTGATTCTTCTAATCCATGAGCATAGGATGATTTTCCCATTTGTTTGTGTCATCTATAATTTATTTCAGCAGTATTATGTAGTTTTCTTTGTAGAGATCTTTCACCTCTTTGGTTAGATGTAATCCTAAAATGTGTGTGTGTTTGTGTGTGTGTGTTGTGTTATTTGGCTCTCATCTTGAGTGTTATTGGTGTACAGAAATGTTACTGATTTTTATACATTGATTTTGTATCCTGAAACTTTATTAAAGTTGTTTATCAGCTCTAGGAGCCTTTTTGTGGAGTCTTTAGAATTTTCTAGGTATAGAATAATATCATCAGTGAAGAAAAATAGTTTGACTTCTTTTTTTACTATCTGGATGCCTTTTATTTCTTTCTCTTGCCTGATTGCTTTGGCTAGGACATCCAGTACCATGTTGAATGGGAGTGGTGAGATTGGACATCCTTGTCTTTTTTGTCTTGTTCCAGTTCTTAAGGGGAATGCTTCCAGCTCTTGTTCTTTTAGTATAATGTTGATTGTGGGTTTGTCAGAGACGGCTCTTATTATTTTGAGGTGTGTTCCTTTGATGCCTAGTTTGTTGAGGGTTTTTATCAGGAAGGGATGTTGTATTTTATGAAAAGCTTTCTCTGCATCTATTGAGATGCTAGTATGGTTTTCTTTTTAATTCTGTTTGTGTGGTGAATAACATTAATTGATTTGTATATGTTCAACCAGCCCTGCATCTTAAAATTAAAGCCTACTTGATAGTAGTGAATCAACTTTTTGGTGTGCTGTTGGATTCAGTTTGCTAATATTTTGTTGGGGTTTTTCTGCATCTATGTTTATCAGCGATGTTGGCATGCAGCTTTTGTTGTTGTTGTTGTTGTGTGTTTGCCAGATTTTGGTATCACAGTGATGCTGGCTACATAGAAAGAGTTAGGAAGGAGTCCCTACACCTTTATTTTTTGGAGTAGTTTCAGCAGGATTTTGGCACCAGCTCTTCATTGTACCTCTGAGAGAATGGCCAAGCACTTTTTATAAGAGTGGCCCAGAGCTCAGCCCAAGCCGCTTTCTCTATCTGCACACTCTCCCTGGTTGGCTGATCTTTACTTTCTGATGGTCACTCTGAAGACCCTCAAATGTCTATCTCTTGCCCTGATATTGCCAATAACTCCAACTTAACACTCAACTATTTTCTTGACTTCTCCATTTGAATGACTAAAGGACATCCAGCATCATCCCCACTTCCTAGCTCCAGCCCATTCTTCCCCTCCTTAGTCTTCCCCTTCCATACACTAGAAGCGTCCATACACCTAGGAACTCAAGCCATAATCATCGTAGTTATTCCTGATTTCTCTCTTTTCTTCACGTAATTCATTAACATATGCTGTTTAACATACATGTACAATTTTGTAGCCTACTTTTTATATACAGTTACATTATTGGCCTTAATTTCCATGTGCTTAAATATTTCTTGCAAATATAGTTTATGAAGGATGCATGAGTCTTCATGATGTAGATGTCCAAAGTTTATTTCACTATTCCTATATTGCTGGGCATGTAAATTCTCTCTTAAGTCTTGCCATCACCTGCTGTTAAGTATATTGAATACTTATCTGATGCTCACTGTGTGTAGGCACTCTTCTAGCATTTTACCAGTGATAACACACTTAATCCTTGAATCTATGAGGTAAATACAATTATTATCTCTATTTTGCAGATAAGGAACCTGAGGCAGAGAAAGACTAAACTCACTCAATATTACATAGCTGGAAAGGGGAGCCTATGGGGTTCAAACCAGTGGTCTGACTCCAGTCCCACGTTCTAAATTGAACCATTCTGTTTCCTTAGACATACCATCTTGTACCATAACCAGATTTTATACCAGTCTGCATGCAACTGTGGTCATTTCTTTAAAATATGTCTCTAGAAGTGGATCAGTAGTCATACATTTAAAATGCTTTGTGTGAAACATATTACAAAATTATCCTCCAGAAAGATTATACAACTTTATCAACTTATACTCCCCCTGTCAGTTGCTGAGTGTCCTCTGTACTGTGCTTACATTAACATTGGGTGTAATAATTTCAAAACTCTTGAGCAATTTACTCAAAATAAATGGTATAATAGATATACTTGCATCTCTTTGATTACCAGAGAAGCTTATTTTTCTCATGTGTATGCTAACAATTGTATCTTTCCATATGGCTTTTGCAAACTTTGCTACTGGAATTTTCATTTTTTCATATTGTAGTACAGAAACTCATTATGTATTGAGATTAATACTTGAGTTTGTCAAATACATTGCTTACCTTTTTTTTAAACACAATTGTCATTTGGTTTTTAAATTATGTTTATGTTATTTACTGAAGTACAGACATTTTAAAATTTGTTTCTGCAGCTGCATGATACTTAAATAGTCATAGAGACAATCACCTATATTTCACTATAAATTAATTTTCATCCTATTAATTATTGGGAGTCTCACTCTACTTACTTAATACTTAGATATATATTGTAATTCTTTGAGCAAGTAAAACAAAGTCGTTGATCTTAATTTTACATGTAGAATTCTACCTACAACCATAAGATCTAATTCGGAGTCCATTTTAAATAAAAATAAATTTGTAAAAACTTTTTCTTTAATAGTTTCAGGATCCAAGATGTTGATAAACATATGGAGTAAGTCTAAAGCCTGCACTCCACACAGTATTTACTGAATATACTCTAAATTAATGCTGCATTGTTTGGCAATCCACTTCAAGTTTAGCCTTCAAGTTGTTTACTAAAAGTTCCTCAATTTTTTTGTTCGTTTGTTTGTTTTGAAACAGGGTCTCACTCTGTCACCCCGGCTGGAGTGCAATGGTGTGATCATAGCTCACTGCTGCCTCGAACTGCTGGGCTCCAGTGATCTCTCACCCCAACCTCCCAAATAGCTGGGACTACAGGTGCTTGCCACCACATCCAACTAATTTTAAAAATATTTTGTAGAGATGGGGCACTCGTTTCTTTTGCCCAGGCTGGCCTCGAACTCCTGGGCTCAAGCAATCCTTCTGCCTCGGCCTCCCAAAGTGCTACGAGTACAGGTATGAGCCACCGCACCAGGCCCCACTCCTCAGTTTCATGTTTCACTTTTCTGGGTTTCTGTTTCTTCCACACAACCTTCACAGATGTTGAGTCACCTGGCTGCTGTGATGAGTGACTCTTTTCTCCACTGATGTTCTGTGTCATACTTTTCCCCCAACCCCCCAGAGAAACCTAATTCATTGTCTTCAAGAGGCTTGATAAAGTTTAGTAGAAATTTCATTTGACTGAAAGTCAGAAAGTTTCCTCTGGGCCTGCTGGATTTGCTGAGGTGCCTCAGGAACTGCTGCAAAGGGGAAGCCACACAGATGGGCTTGGGGTTTCCCACTCTGCCTCACTCAACTGCCTTGCTTTCTGTTTTCTCTAGAGCTGGATTAAGAAGCAAGCCTCCCAAGTAGGTCCCTTCTGCACCCATGTGAGGGGGATGGACACGAAAATTCTTGAAAATATGTTAAAATGGAAGAAACAGAATTTATCCAGGGGTCTCTCTCAGAGCGTGGTACTGGCTGAAGTTGGCAGAAATAAGCCTTCTGTGGTGGGGGCTGGGAGCTGCCTCTCACTTTGCCCTCCGCAGCCTGCTGCTTGCTCAGGTAACTCTTGATGCTTAAACTGATTCCTAAAGTGAGTGGGTCCAGCCGAATATAGGACCTTTATTTTGCTCAGAGGCTGGATGACTTCTGCCATTAGCATTTGATAGGTTCTTACTTTTCTACAGACAGCATTTAGCTCCTCCTTAAAAACTGTTAAATAAGTATTTAAAGAATTAATTCAGTACCCACTGTACAATGGGTACTGAACTAAGATTTCTGCAGGTCTGGGTTCAATCCTGGTTGTATGTATTTACATTCCACACTGAAGTGTGTAGAAATTAAGGAGAATCATGTCTGCAATCCATTCGCTAGTGTTTCCATTAAAAAAAATTATATATGTACATTTTCACAGAAACACATGTACATGCAGAGAAAAGGATAAAGCAAACGTGGAAAAATGTTAAAATTTGAGGAGTCTAGGGATCCTCTGCACTCATTGCAATTTTTCAGTAAGTCTAAAATTAAAGAAGTAATAATTTTGAAACTTGATTTTTAAAGAAAAAAACACTAAAGCCCTCTTGAAAACTTTGTAACTATCTGCACTAGGTAATTTAAAATGTCCTTTCACAGTTCTATAATTATTATATTATATAATGATTAAATATTATATATCATTATATATTATATATTATATATATCATTATATTACATATTATATATCATTATATCGTATATTATATAATATATCATTATATTATTATATAATATATAATTCAAATTATTCAAATTATAATATATTGTAATATTTCTTTGATCACGTGAGTCTAGATTCTTCCATAGAACAACTTATCAACTGTGGTGTTTGTCAAATAGGGCTTAGGTATATTTGGAGAAATAATATAAAATACGAATTATATGAGATGTCATTTGTCATTGTTTCCACTGGATTGCATTAGCACAGAAGACTCACAGAGCAGCTATAAAACATCTCAGTTTTGCAATATCACGTGAGGAACGTTGAAGGCTGCTGAGAGCTTTATTTGCTTGTTTACAAATTTAAGGCAGAAACAACACATTTTTAAATGCTGTGATTCATCAATTAAAGTGCATGCTAGAAAAAAGGTATAATTTGTTTGGAGGATGATAGCTGGTAGTCTTCAAATAACCAATATGAAAACAGGCTGACAGTAACTATGAATAGAAATAATGTGAATGGTCAAGGTAATGTTAATGAAGTATTAAACCAAAAGATGTTTTCTGAAAAGTCAAAAATTAAATTCTAGTAAACATGAAAAAACAGTAGAAGATTTTTAAAGAACTAATTTTGCTTGCTTTCTTTTCTTTTTTTTTCTTTTTTTTGAAACAGGGTCACACTCTGTTACTCAGACTGGAGTGAGGTAGTGGGATCATAGCTAACTGCAGCCTTGAACTCCTGAACTCAAGCAATCCTTCTGCCTCAGCCTCCTGAGTAGCTGGGACTACAGACATGCACTACTATGCCCAGCTAAGTTTTAAATTGTATGTAGAGATGGGATCTCACTATGTTACCAAAGCTGCTCTTGAACTCTTGCCTTAAGAAATTCTCCTGCCTCAGCCTCCCAAAGTGCTGTGATTATTGGCGTGAGCCACAATGCCTGGCCTAATTTAACTTTTAATTAAAAAAAAAGTCAAGAGTACCGACAAGTTCAATTCCTACCACTTACGTGAAGGACCTCTATCAAGATAATGTCTCAGCTGTTGGGTTTTGGAGATTGGCTTCCAATTCCATTATCCTACCCCTCATTTCCTTTCTTTTAAATAATGAGGTTTAAAAAATGCCATGAAGGTTAGTATATATTTTTTCAGAATAGCAAATTAGAAAAAGAAATAAAATTATATTGTTTGATAGGAGACTTTAATTAGAAACACATAAGCACAGTTTTTATATTTGATACTGATATGGTTTGGCTGTGTCCCCACCAAAATCTCATCTTGAATTGTAGCTCCCATAATTCCCATGTATTGTGAGAGGGACCCAGTGGGAGATAATTGAATCATGGGGGTGGTTTCCCCCATACTGTTCCGGTGGTGGTGACTAAGTCTCACGAGATCTGATGTATTTATAAGGGATTTCTCCTTTTGCTCGGTTCTCATTTTCTCTTGCCTGCCACCATATGAGTTGTGCCTTTTGCCTTCCACCATGATTGTGAGGCCTCCCCAGCCACGTGGAACTGTGAGTTCATTAAACCTCTTTTTCTTTATAAATTACCAAGTCTTGGGTATTTCTTTATCAGCAGCATGTAAACAGACTAATACACATAGCTTTTGAAAAACCATTGAAGGTGTCTTCAGGGGGCTTCTGAGCCAGACTTCCTGGATAGTGGCTCCTGTTCCGCATGCCTATCATATTTCTAGCTGCTCCAAACTGCTCCTCACTAAGACTTCTTATATTAACCGTGAAATGAGTGCGGTTTCCCACTGAAGAAATGACTATAACTCATCATTTGATGCTTGAGAACAAACAGGGGTACTGAAATATGCACACAACACTCTGAATATTTTCCAAGTCTGAGATTGTTCCTCAATAAAAATATTATGTGGACATCTTGAATCCAGGAAACTTTGCTACCTCTAACATACTGAGATCAAAGAAACCACACATCTAAACACTAGAAGTTCATTACAGTGAATACCAAACCAATCACAACTGGCTATGAAAACGTTGGCTATTAATTTAGGTCAGGATGAAATAAGTTAAAGAAGCAAGAATAACCTGGAGCTGGGTCCCCCCAGAGTTATGAACCGGTTACAATGCAATAATAACTGAATTACTACAGGTTCCTCAGATTCTCTTGTGATTATATGTAAAGACATTTAAGTTTGGGATGATTTTATAAAACTATTCTTAAAATTAAACTTTAATGAGAATATTATTTTAAAATATAATCTATTTTCCCTCTTTAAATTATACTTTCATTCGCATGCTGGTGTGGAGAACTGGTTTTGAAAAGGAATTAAGTCCTTATTCCTTGACGATTTTGGTCACTGCTTCTGTGTAGCTATTTTGCTCATGAATTCCTTGTCCTAGTCCATGACCTCTGTGGTTTACTTCTATTTCTTCTGTAGGTAATAATTTCCCTCAGGAATGTGCAACTCTGGACATCAAAGTTTCTTCTACCCATCCTAGAAATATGTGCCAAGCCAGAAAGACAGGGGATTTGGAAATTAAGAAAAGCAACTACAGGACAATTTTGAGAGATTAGGGTTAGTTTTTCATAGGGACCCTGAAATTTCCTTTAGGCTTAGAGGCCTGGATACTTTTTAAAAATGTTTTATTTTAAGTTTTAAATTGACAAATAAAATTGAATATACTTATTGTGTACAACAAGCTATTTTGAAATATACAGTGTATACATTCTGGAATGGCTAAATTGAACTAATGAACATACGCATTAACTCACGTAGTTATCATTTTTTTTTTTGGCTGAGAACACTTAAAATCCATTCTTTTGGCATTTTTCAAGAATACAACATATTGCTACTAGTTATCGTCACCACGTTCTACCATAGACCTCTTAAACTTATCCCTTCAATCTAAATTAAATTTTGTATCCTTTGACTAACATCTTCTCAACCTTCCCTGAATCCATTATCTCAGCCCCTGGTAACCACCATTCTATTCTCTGCTTTTATGAGTTCAACTTTTTTAATTCAATTTTTCATTTTTGTGGAAGTTTCAGTTATTACAAACTATTGGGAGCAAATGAATCTTCCAATATGCCTCTTACTTGTGTATAGGTTTTTCCCATTTTAGAAGGACTAGGGAGAATCATAAAGGTGGGATAAACCAGCTGAACCACACTGATACCATCTGACACTATAAAGGGACTACAGATTTAAAGTTAGCATTCTAATTGTAGGTCTGAAATCCAGACCCCCAACATATACTCTTTGCCCTTCACTACACAATTTTTAGTACCTCAACTTTAGTGAGTTCTCCTGAGAGACTTTTTATTAGGAACTGTTCAAATGACAACTTTGACCAAAGCGTGTCTGCTGATAGCTTTTCCTCTCCGTTTTACAATTTATGGCTGTATAACTAGAGATCTGTATCTGCAAATGCCTGAATTTTCCAACTCATCTCAGAACTGAATTTGCAAAGAAGATATCACTTAAATTTTTGCCACTTAATTCTTTGTGTTTTCCCCAAGGAATCCTAGCCAGCAACTAATTTTCTGGACAAGGGATCAAAAGTACTAAAAGTAGCAGAATCATAAACTTTTGCCTAAACAAAGGGATTGACTTAAGTCTATTGAATGGACTGTATTTCTGTGCAGTGTGAAATGTTTAACATCCTCTGTCTGCCAGTTCTGGTTCTTTAGTTCTGCTCATTATATATAAAAAGCCTCGCTATCCCATATTCAGCTTCCTTTTTTGTTTCTTTTAACAGAAATGCTGGCATGCAACTTACCTCCAGGAATAGCTCAGAGCTGATGCTCTCAATTTAGTCATGTGAATTACATTACATTTTTCTCCTCTTTGGAAACACTCTCCCCCAGTCTCTGTAATCATGACCCCATTAGAGCTAGGTGATTTCAATCAAAATGAAACATATAGTTTTCTCTAACATATAGGAAGGAACATATTCTACAATAATATCTAATGACATTCCAAGCTAAAAGAATTATATTGTTTATCTGGAAGAATATCTTTTCCCTTGGAAAAGAAAGTTTTGTATGTAAGGCTCAGCTTCAATATATTAAAATGTATGACTGTTTATTTTTTTAAGTTGAAAAGTTTTTTCAAGGTTTTCAAATAATGACTGTAACATATAAGAATGATGGAACATTTGTAGACACTTTTCATATTAGAAAATACCTACTAGCAGGTGCTATAAAATATACTGAAAAGAATACAAGAGAGTCGTTGAATGGCTTTTTACTTCTCATCATACAATTCTATTTCTGAATCTTTTTCGCAGTCATTTTTGAAAATATAAACATTTTTTCTATTAGATAACTTACCTGTTAAAATGAGCAAAATGGGCATACAAACATCAGCTCTGCATGCTATTTTGTTAACAGTCCATATAAACCCGCTATGTATTTTCAAAGGAATATTTTCTCAACTTGGTATTTAATGAATTATGAAACTTTTGGTCCTAAACATGGGTACATGTGCCCGCTTCCCTGCTTTATCAGACAACATCCCAAGAATTCTGTGTACTTACAGAAGCACAGTTTTCAGACTTGTCTTCTACAAAACCAATTTGGCAGGGCATCCTCTGATTCTGCAACCAGTAGTCTGTTGACTCCAGCAGGCTATTGCTGCGAAGGACCTGGGGGAACCCAGAAAAACTCAGTTCTTATTCGGCAATCCTTTCTATCTAAACAGCAGCTCTCTTTTTTTTTTTTCTTATAAAAAAACCTGTAGGTGTTTTCTTTTCCTCAGAGCTTCTGGGTGTTAGAAAAAAACTTGCAGGATGATAGCACCTCTAAAATGTATAAAATATCCAACCTAGAATTAGCTTGAGAGAAATACATTAATGTTAACACAGATGTTCTCTCATCAAATCCAACACCTGGAAATGTCAATTGTGTCGCTTTTGCATAATTTGCAATCAAATGATTGTTTTGGGGGTATGGCTCTGTGGGCAATGGGGATCAAATTTCATTTAGTGCTAGTGTTCTTTCACACTCCATAAGTATTTTCAATTAACAAAATATGGGGTTTTTCATTGATGGAATATTGATGCTTCACTTCTTTGGTTCTGCTAACATAGCTTTGAACTAGTGTACAATTTTTCTAGAATGCCTAAGGTACTATGTTAAGTTTAAAAGTTGTTAGAAATAACTTATAAACAAATTGCATTAAATACCATTTGCCATTTAGAAATAGCATGGTATGGCAAAAATAATTGGAATACATGAATTAACAAAACCAAATATGACTGACAAATATCTAATGTCTGGTCATGGATTCTTAAAGCAAGGAAGAACAAGCATATTTTGGAGCTCAGATATTTTGAAGATGAAATATTATCAATAACTGCTAATGTCTTTAAATTATCCAAATATTGGCTGGGCGTGGTGGGTTACACCTGTAATCCCAGCACTTTGGGAGGCCGAGGTGGGTGGATCACCTGAGGTCAGGAGTTTGAGACCAGCCTGGCTAACATGGTGGGACCTCGTTTCTACTAAACATACAAAAAGTTGGCCAGGCGTGGTGGCGCGCCCCTGTAATCCCAGCTACTGAGACAGGAGAATCACTTGAACCCGGGAAGTGGAGGTTGCAGTGAGCTGAGATCACACCATTGCACTCCAGCTTGGGCAACAAGAGTGAAACTCTGTCTCAAAAAAAAAAAAAAAAGCCAAATATTGTATAACATTTTCTTCATCTTTTTAAAGATTCCCAGTGCTTTTCTGGTACCCTCTATTTTATCAGGGTATATTTCTGCTAATACTTGACTACTACTTTCACTTAAGCAACATAACAGATTTAATCAGTTTGGTTAATGCCACTAAAATAGGATAGTACTTCAATTACATTTCATTCGTACAACAAAAGATTGTCTTCTCTTTTTCAGTAAAGACAGAAATACATTACTTTTAGTCTCTGAATGCAGTTAACTAAATCTAATTGTGACACATTTTAGATGAGTAATATTACTCATCTAAAAATAATGAAAATTTATTAATGATAAATGTTATCATTTATAATAATATAAAATATAATCATATATCAAAATATCATTTATTATATTAGTGATAAATTTTCATTAATAAATTTTCATCATTCTTTCCCAGAACAGTACAAAGAGACCCTTTGTGGATGAGCAAGTAATTGAATGATAAACTTCGATTATTACTGCAGACTGACGTTGGCTAGGGAACTTCTCAATTCTCTTAAATATTTTACCTAAACTGGTTCTTAAAGCATGGGCTAGGACCTATCAGGGTCCCTGAAATCTTTCAGAGAGTGCAGCAATCAGACTACTTTGATAATAATACTAAGATGTTATTTGTTCTTTTTGCTCTTGTTGTCTCATGTATATTCTGTGGAGTTTTCCAGAGGCTACATGATGTGTGACAGCACAACAGACTGAATGCAGAAGCAGCTAGGACAGCTCAGCTGTCTTGTATCAAGTCAAACATTAAGGAGATTTGCAAACATGTGAATTGAAATCACTCTTCTCGCTAAAGGGTTTTGTTTTGTTTTGGAAAACAAATATTTTTCTTAAAAATATGTTATATAGGATAATGTGTTTATTATTATTTTAAAATTATTTTGTCAAATAACAAATTCTTATTTATTTAATTTAAATTCTGTTTTATTATTTGAAAATAAAATAAAAAATTTTCTTAGCTTTAACTTGTAATATGGAAATTAGCAATAAAACTCTCTAAACAAGAGTTTCTTGAGGTCCCTAATATTTTTCTTAGAGTGCAAAAGAATTTTGAGTTAAAAAAAGTTGAAAACCGTTGACCTAGATGAACTTTATTTAAAGCAGAAAAAGGCTCTAAATCCACTTCACTTTATGCCATTCACATGCCTTTCCCTTGTATTTCCAGCATAGAATAGAGTTTAAGAGCATCAGCATTACTGATCTAACTGGGTTGAAATCCTAACTTGGTCATTAGTAGCAGGATGACCTCAAACAGATGACTTAAACCCTGAGGTTCAGTTTCCACAGCTGTGAATGCAGGTACTACTCATCTGGTGGGATCACTGAGGGTATTCAGTGAGATGATATATGTGAAACACTGTGCCATGGAAACGGTAAGCTATTCTCTCCGAACTTGGGTTTTACTGTTACTATTTGAAGGTGGCTGAAAAGGATAATAGAACATTGGATGCCTTCTGTCTGAAATGACAGGACTGAAAATATTTCAGATGTGTGATGGCAAATTTTCTTTAGCAAATATTCTGGTCTGAGGTGTAATTTTAGTTATGCATTTTGTAGTATTAATAGTTACAGCTACTATTTTTGCATGCTTAGAATATGTTGAAGTTGTGCTAAAATTTTCCTATATATATATTTTTACTTTTTCATTTAATCTTTTTTGCAATGCTCTATGGTAGGAATCATTTTAAAGATACAAATCTTTACAGAAATTTTCAGGTTGAAAATGAAGACCTTGAGTCTCAGAGAGATATGAATTTCTGCCCCAAATTGTTCAGAGCCTGACTTTGGATGTGAAATTACTGAAGAGGGCTGTCTTATATACCCATACAAATGGGTATGATTTGGGGTAGGTTTCCAAAAACTTATCTGCATCTATTATTTTTTTGGAAATAAAACTACATTTTCTTATGGACTTCCATTTTAAAGTTAGTTTTCCATTAATGAAATTCTGAGGTGACAATTTTCTTGAAAGGGAGGAAACTTTTTGTGATGTAAATTATATAATGTAATTAATCTACTTGGCAAGTATTATGAGTATTTTAATTTCTCAAAGGAAAGGATGCTTTTACACCTACTTGAGTTATCTTTAAGCCAACTTATGTTATCATGCTTCTGCTCCTTGCCTTTCTGTGATCCCTAGATTTTGGAACACCCATCAATAAAACAAAGCACTCGTTAACTCTACGTCATAAGAACATTAAAGATTTAAAATACAGGCATCATCGCTTCTTGGCCTTTTGGCTAAGATCAGGTGTAAAATACAGACATCAAATGAATATACTAGTTAATAATGTCTTACAATGCATTCTGACTAAGAATCACTTCTTAGTCATTCTAGAGCTCACTACTCAAAATTATATCCTGCACCTTGTCTACATTCTAAGATATTTAGGACACGTAACACCATGGTTACAACAAAATATTTCAACAGAGAAAAGCAACTGTCACTTATCGGTATCAGCCTTAGGAAGGTGACAGAGTTCAAAACACAATTCACTTGGTGCTTTCAGAAAATTGGTGTGCTGGGTGGGTACATTTTCTTGGTGAAACACAGACAGGCAGAGGGGGACTTGCCAAAAGTCATCAGTCTGAAACCTCCCACTGTGAAGATTCCACAGCTATGAAAGGGGCTGTCTGAAGACGAGGCTAGTTGGGAGAAGAGCTGGCTACCTGTGGGATTTCACCTGCACTTAACTTCTCAAACAGAGAAATGTGCACAGACAGATTAATCTGCCGAGTCCTCAGCAGATATTTTAAAGATTTTTTTGAACCTATTTTAAAAATAAATAACTAAAAATATACAAAGATCTTGCTCTGTCCTATCCTAGAAGTGAGGAAAATGTGAAGTGCTTTAGAGACCTACTCATTCAATGAAAAATTCTAGAAAGATTTCTCATTCGACTCTTCCATTTCCCTGGGATACTGTGCATCTTTCCTAAAGCACATCTTTGCTTTAGAAGAAACGGAAGCAGCAGAATAAGGAACTGGAATTTAAAATAAAACCTAAATCTTGCCGTGCTTAAGAAGAAATGTTTGGACGAGAGCTTCTTTGTTTGGTGAGAATATTCATTTGCCACATACATGCAACTTTAAAATTTTAATTTTATCATCGTTAAAGATTAATCTGATTATATCAGTAATTAAAATAAGATATATTTTTCCATAAACTTCATTAACATTTAGATGATTCATTATTAAATATTTATATTCTTTAATTATTGACCAAATAATAGCACATTTATTGAGAACTGTCTGGGCTAACACCCTAACCTACACTATTATCTGAGTTAAATTTCTAGGCTTGTGAGGTAAATTCTCAAGGCTAACATAGATAAGTTTCTTAAAACAGTGCCTGGTGCATCCTAAGTGCCCGATAGGCATTAGCTATCATCATAGTTACTATTTCCTTTGCCCAGGCTTAGAGGGATCAATACTTTATCTAGTTTTTGCAGAACTAGAATTTCAGTCAGGCTCCCAGACATTAGAGCCTCCACTAAGGCAGTGTTCCATTGAAATTATATAGCTTCTCATTTTCAGCTTCTACCAAATCCCAGTCTATGCATTTACCCATCTCTCTCTCTCTCTCTCTCTCTCTCTCTCTCTCTCTGAGCTCAGGTGTGTTCAGGAGGTTTGAATTCCAGTCCTGACTCCTTGTTAACTGTGTAGTTAAGTCCACTAGCTCCCAGCCTCCCTTTGCCTTTGGTAAACAATTAAAGCAAATGATCTGAAGGCCACTTCTATACCAAATACCATGTAAGTCTCCTCCTCCCTTCCTCTTTTGCTCCTCCTCCCTCTCCCTTTCTCAAATAGTATGCATTGAGAGCCAAATAAGTAAAAGAGAATAAAAATGCAGACTTCAGTAAACCACTTAGCATCATATGTAAAGCAATTTTAGCCTGTGAAAAGCTTTTAGTTTCATGGCTTGGACAAATCATTAGGAAAAGAATGCTTGAAGGAAGAATATGTGCTTGAGAATTCAACAATTTTGAAGCTTTATGAATATATTCTCCCTGCTGAGAGAGTTGCTTTCTGAGAAGGAAAAGAGAAAAACTCACCAGGCTCTCAATGGCTCATTTGTCTGCTATTTTTAGTTATGGACTTATTTTAGATGAAGAGCTAATAATGAATGTTTTGTGTGTTCAAAAATTTGAAATAATAATGGCACATTTTCTTTTCAAATTTCATGAGTTCAGTAAATAATGTTAGGAAGATCCTTTTGCTCTACATTACAGTTACATTTCTTTTTATATAGAGAACCAAGTTGAAGAAATTTAGTATTGATTAGACAGAGAGGGAGAAATAGACTCTGGACACAGCCCCAAACATCACTGAGCAATGTCTTAATATTTTTTAAGTAATTTAAATTGGAGAAGACAGTGACTGGTGATTAATCTTGGAGGTTTGGAAGCAGAACTGAAATTAAATCCCATTTCATCCTACTGAATGAGCTTGGGCAAGTCATTTAACTTCTGTGGGACTTAGTTTTTACGTCTATTACATGAAGATAATTAAAGACATTTCAGAAGTTTATTCTAAGGATCAAATGAGCACATGCTTGTAAAGGGCTAGCCTCAACAGACTATGCAATTGATGCAATAGTGGTTGCTATTAGTAGCAGAAATGCAGGAAAATTTAGACAATATCTGTTTCATCGAACATTTTCTTGGCCTCTTCACAACATTTGACAATTTCTCTTCTTTTATTTCTTATTTGTGATGTGCCATTCTCATTTTTCTTCTCTTACTTCTCTACTCTCCTTCAGTCAGTATCAGTCAACCAATGCTCATTGAGCTTTTTTGATGTCAGCACTGAGAATACTAAGAGTGATAACTCTTCTAGAGAAAGAACAAGTACTCTGACTGTGATAAAGGAAATCTGGTGCTTTGATCCAAGACAATCCAGGTCAGCTATCAACAAGGATGGACTGGTCAGTTCTCCCTGGGGGAGGGGATGGCAAAGGGCTTGGCCCTTGACTAGAGCGTTGAAAGGTGGATCTGTGTTGTCTGGTGTATCAGGGCAGGTGGAGAAGACATGTCTCTCTTTTCCTACCCAGGCGCCATAAATATAAGTATTCCTTATAGTTTGCTCGTCAGTGTGTTGGTGTTTCTACTCCCATCAATCATTTTCCTTATCTCCTTATCATTTGCAGAGTCTCAGGGAATTAATTACCACCTGGAGGGATGACTTGCTGATCTGTAGCTCCAGGTTTAACCTTTCTGTAGAGCTTGGCTTTTCGCACTCCTGTTAGTTATTACTTTTGGATTTCTTGCTGTCACCTTGGACTATTCATGTCTACACACAAACTCCCTCCTTCCCCACTTCCAGTGCCTGAAAGAAATCTGACTTCCTGACTTCCCTATTTGCAGTTGATGTCAGGACAATTCTCCCAGTTACCCTGGCTTGAAAATTCGGTGCTATCTAGAACATCTCTTTATCTATTTCCTGTCTTACAGTCTGCTCTCCAAAGTTTAATTTGGAGAGCAAATTACTTAACAATCAGCAATTATTTAAGTTCTTTCAATTACTAAAAAAATAGCAATTTTTTAGTGCATACCATGGATTACTCTCCAGGTAACACAACAGTGAGTAATATGTAACTGGTCTCCATATTTATGGAACTTAATATCTGGCATGGGGGCCAAACAGAAAATAAGGGAGCATTGAAGTACACACTTAATTACACACTGTGGTGGGTATCACGAAGAAATAAACATAGTGCAGTGATAGGGAATAAAAGGGATGGGGATTGTTATGGTCTGAATGTGTCCTCCTCTCTCCCCACCCACCCCACCAACTCATAGGTTAAAATCGAATCCCCAGTGTGTTAGCATTAAGAGGTAAGGCCTTTGGGAGGTGATTAGGTTAAAAGGGCTCTGCCCTCATGCATGGAATTAGTGCCCTTATAAAAAAAGGCTTGAAAGCTTTTTGCCCTTCTCCCATGCGAGGATATGGCAAAAAGGCACCATCTATGGAGAATGAGCCTTCATCAGACACTGAATCTGCTGTCACCTTGATCTTGAACTTACCAGCCTCTAGAACTGTGAGCAATAAATTCCTGTTGTTTGCAGATTACACAGTTTAACGTATTTTGTGATAGCAGCTCTCACAAACTAAAACAGAGATGATACTTGAGAAAGGAAGTTAGGGAAAGCTGGACACACACAAAGGTCCTATGTGTTCATATTGTAATTCTCTCATCTCTCTATCTTCCTTATCTCTGAAATCCATCTAGCTCACTAAAACCAAAATAAAGAATAAAAATGTAAGCTTTGAAGACAAATCTGATTTCAAATTCCAATTCTTCCATTATTTAACTGTTCAACGCAAGGCAAGTCACTTAACTTCTTTGAGACTCAGTTTTCCCGAAAATGAGAGTGGTATTTCTACTCACAATGAGGAATCTTTTGCAGACATTAGAAATAATGAATGCACATAGTATCTGATTATTTCAAGTGCTCACAAAGAGCAGCTATTGTTATTACTAATATTATTACTAATGTTACATAATTCTCTCATAAGACTTTAACTTCAATTGACTAACTGATCCAATAAATATGACTGAGGACCTTCTAATCCTGTCAGAAACTAAGCTAGGTTTTGCAAAACAAGACAGAGGGACAATATTTGCTATGGGTGAGCCCAAAGTTTTATGGGCTTTTTGCCAAACAATAGGCTAGCATTCAAGACAGAACAGATTCTAATTCAGCTCTCTCTTGCTAATCTTTTGATAAACAAAACTCCAATGTTTAAGATACTGCATTTTGCCCAATTTAGACATTTCCTAGGCTTTGTCTCAGATTATCTCCCTCCATAAATGCTCTGCTATAATCCACAGGTTTAGTAAACAGCTCTACCATATAGCCTTTATGATGCACATATTTTTTTCATATCATTCCACCTGCTCCCTGAAGTTTTCATCAATGTTCTTCCCCAACCCTCAAGATATAACTGAAACTGAGCCTGTCCCAATATAAATATTTCTCTGTTCTTGTAAGGTCTTTGTAATACAAACAAAATTTCTTCCTCAGAATATTGGAAGGTGCATGCTTCCCAGTATCTATGAGTATTATATAAGTATATACGTATACAATTTGTGTCCTACACTTTTCTCCCTACATGCCATTGGTACAGACCAGCTGCTTGCTGTTAGACATCAAAATCTCTTATCAACATATCTCGAATACATTTATTACACTCTATACTTGATGATAACTTTGGACGGTGTGATGTTAACTTTCGAATGAGACACAAAGTATTAATGAATGTGTGCTGGAGATGTGGAGAGAAAAAGCTAGAGGAGCAGTAAAATAAAGGGAGCCAGAGAAGCCCATTGGAAGAGGCATGGGCATTGCTCAGAGGAGACTCTCCAGGCTCCTGTTGTAGTTCTAGGCTCTTTCTAGAGCACTCAGTTACATTTTCTTACACAAGAAGACTGCGATGTGAGTGGCTCATTGGACTTGAATAGCGAATGGTGAAAATGGAGAAGAGATGATTGGAATGAAGGCAAGTACTAAGACACTTTGACCTATTTGCTTGGCAAGATAATGACATCTTTACTCCAGGTAACATTTTCTTAATAGAGATACCGCAATCCTACAGAATTCACCTTTTATGTGTAAAGTTCTATGAGTTTTGAAAAATGCACATGATTGTGTAACCAGCAGCCGAATCAAGATATAGAACAGTTTCATCACCTTCCTCAAATCCATCCTTCTCCTTTTAGTTAAATGTATCCTAAGTCCCAGCCCCTGGCAACAACTGATCTGATTTCTTTCCTTTCCTTTTTTTTTTTTTTTTTTTTCTGTAGAAGGTGAATAAAGAAAATTGCAAAATTTTATCGGTGCATTGAAAAGAGGACCTGAATAAGTGAAAAATAGTGACAAATTAAGGGAAAAAATTGTGACATACTAAGAGATAAAAAGACAATATTTTAGCTTTATTCTAATTTATTGATCTGATTTGTATCCCTACACAATATTATAGCTTTATTCTAATTTATTGATTTGATTTGTATCCCTAAAATATTGCCTTTTCTAAAATGTTATGCAGATGGAGTCCTATAATATGTAGCCTTTTATGACCTGCTTCTTTCTCTTAGCATAATGAGTTTGAGATTCGTCTATATTATCGTATGCATGAGTAGTCACTTGTTTTCTTTTATTGCTGAGTAGCATTCCATTCTGTGGAGATACACAGAGTTGTTTTTTTAAAGCCATTCACTAGCTGAAGGAAATTTGGGTTGTTTCAGTTTGGGGCAAATATAAATAAAGCTGCTATAAACATTTGCCTACAGGTTTATGTCTAAATTTAAGGTTTTGCTTTTCTTGGGTAAGTACCCAAGAATGAAATTACTAAGTCATATGGTAAATGTATAAGAAACTGAAAAAATGTCCTTTAAAGTGGTTTTACCATTTTCCATTTCCACCAGCGAGGTATGAGAGTCCAACTTGTCCCTATCCTTGTCAGTACTCGGTATTGTCAATTTTTGCTTTTACATTTATTTTAGTAATTCTAACAGGTGATAGCGGTATTTCTTTGCGGTTTGTTTTCCTTTCCATTTTAAGATATCTTTTTTCTTTTCAAGATACTTTTAAAATAAAAAATTAAGCATGGATTCCATATTGGCTCATATCATATTCAAAAGTATTAGTTAGACTCTATATTTAATGTTAGCTTTGGAATGCTATTATAAAACAAGGATAATGCCATCCATATTAAGTTTTCATTCGTTCTTTCATTCGACTACTTGTTGAGCACCTGCTGTCTGTACTAGGCGCTGTTTATTTAACTGGAGCATTGGTGCACAAAACAAGAATAACAACAACAAAAAAACCATTTTCCTTTTCATTCTGTTGTAGGAGGACACGTCATAATCACATAAATTATAAATAAGCATATATGTCAGATAATGAAACTACTATGAAAATACATAACTATTATGAAAATAACTAAAGGGATAAGGAAATAAGGGATGCTATTTTGTAAAGTATATCTTGGCAGGCCTTTCTAAGGATGACATTGAGCAGAGATCTGAATGAAGTGAGAAGCCAGCCACACTCCCATCGGAGGGCAGAGGAGCCTCCCAGGCAGAGATTACTGGGGAAAGCAAACGTTCATAGCAGGAGTGTGCCTGGTGTGTTTGAAGGACAGTAAATGGCTGGTGCAGAATGAGTGGTGGAGGAAGTGATGGGAAATGAAGGTTCCCAGTAGTGGGAAAAGAACCTTTTATCCTTCATTGAAAAGACATTCATTGCTGAGCTGGGCCAGATATTCTTTAATGTCTTGAAGCATTCTAAGAGTCTACAAAACATTTTTAGTATGATTTTGCAAAGTTTAGTCACTGGCTTAATTAATGCTTAATTGCTGACTTAAATATTTTATAATAGTTTAAAAGCCTAGTATACACTCTCTCTCTCTCTCTCTCTCTCTCTCTCTCTCTCATGCTGGACTAGAAGTCAGGAGGTTTCATGTAATTTTATACATTTAACTTCATGCTGATTTAGCTTACGCCATAGCAAACTTTCTGAGAATTCTATAGTCTTTTGTTTTCTACTCTGGGATATAAATACTTTTCCATTATTTCACAGGGAAACTGTGAAATGCCTATTTAAAGCACACTGAACTACTAAGAAGAAACAATAAAAGAAAATGGAAATAAAATTATTGTGTGAAAGAAAAAATTTGGCATCAGAAACTGAGTGAGTTAGTCTCCATTTCTCAGAAGGTTTAATTAAATGTTAGGATAACATTTTTCTCTTAATGATGATTTTATTGGATGACTGCCTGAGTCCTTGTGTATTATCCTCCTTTGACAAAAAGGAGAAATCGCTTCCAAAGTATGAATATTATTTTATTATTCATATGACATATTCTGTAATTCTATTTGGTTGGATGTAAAGCATTCATGCATTATACCATTGACACCTAAGAAAATTTAGAAATTTTGTAACTGATTATTTTAAAAGTGTTGTAAAATAATGGAGTTCTTTTAGCTCTTGGAACAAAATGATTCTCCGTTATCAAGAAGAATTTACCAGATCAACGGTATGATTGGTTAGAAGGGTTGGGAAGGAAATGGTTATTAGTGAGCCTACCATTCATTCTCTCCTTTTACTGTGAAGGGGGGTAGGAGGGAAGACTACCAGAGAAGAGAAAAGGTAAACTTGTCATCTTATGATAAACATACAAATGAGTGACCTTCAGATAAACTAATTGTGTTTTTCTAGTAGGAGAGTCCTTATCTATGAAATGCTTTTTGCAATATATACCTGGTCTAAGTTTGCTTCTGGTAAATAAATATGGATTACACTGTTTTATGGAGCATTTATCTCTGACAAATATCACATAAGGATGTAATTTGAGCACAAAATGGAGATGCTTTATGAACAAAAGCCCTCCTTTCTTTGGAATTTATGTCCCCATATATGTAATTTAGAGACTTTGTATGTTACCCTGGGCCAGAACGCATCCTAAGATGGCAAGAAATGACCTGCATAGCTTCCGTACAGTCTCAGATATCTCCCTATTTTTCTTGTGCCACTCAATTACTCATATTCTGGAAGCTACACTGTATCTTAATGTTGTCAAAAGAATAAGAGTACAGAGGACTAGTTAGAGCTTGGGAACTGATGAGGACTGGAAAAGAAGTATCAAGCCACACTACTTCTGTCATATCACACAGATGTCAGCTGGCTGAAGAAGGCTTTGAAAGTTGATCAGAGCTTTATCCACACAAATGCAGTAACTGAGTTTGAGTCTCAAGTATAAAATGCAAGAGTTACAAAAACAGATACACTCAGGAAATGCAAATATAGTATAATTTATGAATGATCAGCAATGGTTTAAGCAGAATCAAGTTAGACACATAAATAGAGGACAGCTGATTAATTGTTATTTAGAGTCAGCATAATGCTATAATATTTATACTATCAGTGAAGGGAATGTGATTTTAACGCTAAGTGAAGGAAAATATAAGAAGAAACACACATGTAGGAAAATATATGAAGTGCATGAAAGCCTTCCATTGACTTTGGATTATTTTGTGTTGGTATGCAAAGTACAGGTAGTGCAGAATTTGCCACTAGACAAAGGGACAATGAATTTAATGGCCACGTATCTCTTGAGTATTGGTGCATGCCTTTGGACTGTGGCAATTAAAATACAAGTGATATGGCTGGCTGCAGTGACTCTGGCCTGTAATCTCAGCACTTTGAGAGGCCGAGGCAGGAGGATGACTTGAGGCCAGGAGTTCAAGAACAATCTGAGCAACATTGTGAAACCCTGTCTCTACAAAATAATAAAAACAAAAAATTAGCCAGGCATGGTGCCTTGCACCTATAGTCCAAGCTACTCAGGAGGCTGAGGTGGGAGGATCACTTGAGCCCAGGAGTTTGAGGCCACAGTGAGCCATGATCACGCTACTGCATTCCAGGCTGGGTGACAGAGCAAGACAAAATAAAATAATAAAATAAAATAAAAAAGAGACAGTTCTCTTTTCTCTGACTCTTCTCTTCTTGGGAAAAAGCTACAGGAAACAACTGCCTTTTAAGATGTATGCAGATGGGCACATAATCTGTGAAGGGATACATCTGTTTCTTGGATGCTTTCCATCCTGGAGAGTATGAGCCCTGATATGAGTCTTTTAGAGTGAGTTCCCTTCTCAAGAGGCAGAGATATGCCTAGTGAATGGTAGCGTGCAAAGGAGAGGGCTCATTGTAAGGGATCATGAGCCAGAAAGTTCCTTGTAGAGACATGTTCCAATTTATCTGAGCCATGTTATTCCTTCCCACTTTGACACTGGCAGGACTGAAAACTGGCACTTTAATCAGAAGGGTGAGTCTGGCAGGATATGAGAAAGACGGATGCTATGAGGACAGGTGGGGAATGCAGTGTCTACTCCAGGCTACTATGCCGGGAACTTTTCTTAGAGGAGGAACTGAAAGAAAACAGAGGAGACCTTGAGGCCAGTGATGGGGAGCAGGGTTGGCTAGTCTTTTTTTTTAAGTACCCAAAGATAAAAAGGAGAATTTTTAATGCCAGATTAGATATATTCAATGTAAACTTGTTGTGTTTCTGGACAGATATATTTAATACGTAATATATAAAAGCCTTGGGGGAATGACCACAGGAATTCAGAAAAACAGATCACTTGCCTAGTTCCAGCAGTGCAGCATCAGCCTCAACTCCACAAAATGTTCTAAGCTATTTGAAGTTTTCAGAGTCCCTCCTTTTGATTTTTTTTTTTTAAAGAAAAAAGTAAAAGCATGCAGGTTCCTTCCAGGGGCTCTTCACACACAGTGAAAAGGATGCTCAAGGAACTGATCTATAGAGAACAGAACAAGGTTGGCATGTTGGACTGTCACCACTGTACAGAAAAAATTGCTGGAGGCAACGAGAAGTGGGTGGAGTTCAGAGTCCAGAAGAGAAGTCCTCAAACAGACTGACTTCGGAATAAGAAGCTGAATTGTATTCAAACTGCAAAACAACCATAACTGGTGGCTTAAAATTTTCCCACCTAGGGTCACCACATTGACATCTTCTAGAGGATGAGCTGTCCATGCAACACAGGCAGTCCCACCTCTCTGTTTCTGCGTGGACCTGGTTGCCTTTAAGGTGAGAGAAGCCATTCTTGACCTGCTTTTGCTGAAGGAAGAGAAAATGAGCCCTTAATCAAAGGTTTTATTACTTGCATTCTGTCCTCAGTACAACCCTGATGTTGATGTGGCTCAGGGCATACAGAGGTTTTCTTAGATGATGAATGAAATTGCCTCCAGAGGGAATGTGGTGGCTGGCTCTGTAGATGCAACTGGGCTGAATCTGAACTCATGGCTTCTCCTCTCTGTCTCCCAGTGCCCCCTTCCCAGTGGTCTCAGATGTACCACCACTCATAAACATCTTAGCCTAAGTAGTCATTCTCCTGTTCAGCCCTTATGGCCAAAGAGTCCTCCTGATCTTGACTGCCAAAGGTATCTCACCCAGGTTTCTTTTTCTCTCCATCCACTACCCCTACACTGGTTCCACCTCCCCTCCCCTCTGCTATCCCCATCCCCATCCAGTATTCCCCTCCTGGGATCCCAGATTGCAAGCTGTCTTTGTTTTAAGGAATTCTCTTGAAAACGATCAGATTAGCTTTCCTTAAATGTCACTTTTGGTAGGATAATTCTCTATTTTTTTCTTAAAAATATCCCCATTTCTTCAATGCTTCTGATTACTCTTGCAGAATGGTGATAAAACAGAACATCCAGCTGTTTTGCAAAAACTGGCTAGACCATTCTCTGGTATCAGAAATCAGCCTGAAGACCACTGACAGGCTGCTAGGTCAGAAGAGAGTGTTTGAGACTTGAGAGTTGTTTATACTCCAGGGGGAAATGCTTGTGTCTTCCTTCTATAGAGATATGAATAAGCTCAATAATGCTGATCTTTCTTTAATTTTATTTATTTATACTTAAAGTCCTTGCTTCTTTGAGAGAAACAGCTTCCACAAATACAGAATATTATATCTATTTTCCATCATGTGAATATCTAGCTTTGAAACACAGTGAAAGTACTTTTTAGCTTCTCAGAATTATTGGTGGGGCTCTTGTCCAAGAGCAATGAAACTCTGACTAATAAAAATGTCTCTGTAGGTTGCCTGTTCACTCTGGTGGTAGTTTGTTTCTCTGTGCAGAAGCTCTTTAGTTTAATTAGATCCCATTCGTCAATTTTGGCTTTTGTTGCCATTGCTTTTTGTGTTTTAGATATGAAGTCCTAATGGGAGAAAATTTTTGCAATCTACTTATCTGACAAAGGGCTAATATCCAGAATTTACAAAGAACTTAAACAAATTTACAAGAAAAAAACAAACAACCCCATCAAAAAGTGGGCAAAGGATATGAACAAATACTTCTCAAAAGAAGATATTTATGCAGCCAAAAGACACATGAAAAAATGCTCATCATCACTGGCCATCAGAGAAATGCAAATCAAAACCACGATGAGATACCATCTTGCACCAGTTAGAATGGCAATCATTAAAAAGTCAGGAAACAACAGGTGCTGGAGAGGATGTGGAGAAATAGGAACACTTTTACACTATTGATGGGAGTGTAAACTAGTTCAACCATTGTGGAAGTCAGTGTGGCAGTTCCTCAGGGATGTAGAACTAGAAATACTATTTGACCCAGCCATCCCATTACTGGGTATATACCCAAAGGATTATAAATCATGCTGCTATAAGGACACATGCACACATATGTTTATTGTGGCACTATTCACAATAGCAAAGACTTGGAACCAACCCAAATGTCCAACAATGATAGACTGGATTAAGAAAATGTGGCACATATACACCATGGAATACTATGCAGCCATAAAAAATGATGAGTTCATGTTCTTTGTAGGGACATGGATAAGCTGGAAACCATCATTCTCAGCAAACTATCTCAAGGACAGAAAACCAAACACCACACGTTCTCACTCATAGGTGGGAATTGAACAATGAGAACACTTGGACACAGGAAGGGGAACATCACACACGAGGGCCTGTCATGGGGTGGGGGGGGAGGGGGGAGAGATAGCATTAGGAGATATACCTAACGTAAACGACGAGTTAATGGGTGCAGCACACCAACATGGCACATGTATACATATGTAACAAACCCGCACGTTGTGCACATGTACCCTAAAACTTAAAGTATAAAAAAAAAAGTCTGTAGAGATATGGATCACACTGTGAAAAAGCCTTCCGATTTGTATGCCTGTGCCTGAACACATTAATTAAATTGCTTTCATTAATTACATCTTATCAAAAAGATATGAGCTTAGATGAAAGTGTATTTTGCAGAGTAAAATGAAACATCCGGGGACATCCATTCTGTCATTCTTCAGATATACCTTTGCCACTGTTTACAGCAAATTTAAGTCTGTTTAAAGGGGGGAATCATGGCCAAGAACGCTCTTGAAACTTCATAAAGCTGTTCAGATATCATGTTAATATCAGACTCTGCCTCTGGGAACCTGAAGTGTTTTCAGTCTGCCGCCTTTGGTAAGTCCAAGTTTAAGGTGGATTTAATTAACATGACATGAAAAGAGAAGGATATTCCAGGTGTTGATTTTTCTCCAACAAGTTTTTCCTCACGTGAATCCTATGCAGAGACTCGGTTTCACTATATCCCAAATGGCAAACCTTCAGTCTAAGTAAAGCAGAGATTGAAAGTGCCCAGCTATTGTGGAAATATGGCATTGAATAATTCATAATGCTTTCAGAGGAAAGGAAAATCTAACAGGTATTCAATATAATGGAGGCACATTGCATGCTACATTTACATCCATTTTTAAATTTCATTTAAATAAAGATTTCCCTTGTCTAAAAGATTATTTATTTAGAATGAACTAATATTCATTGAGCATCCATTATGTGCCAAGGGCATACACAAACCTTTTTGTATGTAAGTATCACACTAACCTTAGAGAATCTGAGTCAGACAGGTTACATCACCGGCCTAACCACATACAGTAAGAAGAGAAACCTGGGATCTAATTCAGGTCTCTCAATTCCAAATCCAGATTTGATACACAATATCCCACCGCAGCCCTGGAGATAACAGTTTTTAAATTTATTATAAAGAGACTAGGAAGAATTTTCACCTAGTTTTAAACAAATATAAAAGAATGACACTTGTAATCATTTAGCTCATTTAGTGTAAAATCCCTAAGATTCAGTTTAGTAATGGTGGTTGTATTTTTCTTATAAGAAGGAGTGGTTGGGTTGGGCATGGTGGCTCATGCCTGTAATCCCAGCACTTTGGGAGGCCGAGGCGGGCGGACCATTTGAGGTCAGAAGTTCGAGACCAGCCTGGCCAACATGGTGAAACCACATCTCTACTAAAAATACAAAAATAATTAGCTGGGTGTCATGGCATCCACCTGTAATCCCAGCTACTTGGGAGGCTGAGGAAGGAGAAACGCTTGAACCCAAGAAGCAGAGGTTGCAGTGAGCTGAGATCACGCAACTGCACACCAGCCTGGGCAACAGAGTGATATGCCTCAACAACAACAACAAAAGGGAGTGGTTGTATGAGATAGGGGCATCAGACAATGCTTAAGATAAATATAATTCAAAGGATTCTAGGGGGAGAACTTTAGGGCTCCCTACCCAGCAGGTCTTTTCCATTTTTTCTTATAATATTTTGTAATTCTATCATTTTAAATGCATTATTTTGGGAAATCATGTTGCATATGTTAAAACTGCCCCTGTGTCTCAGTGCACATTAATTAGGGTGACATAGAGGTTAGCTGACTTTCCAACCTGGATGGATTGAAAGTGTTTGTTTAGAGCTTTGTAATAAGTAGAATTCTGAGGTCATGTCCAGGTTCAATAGGCTCAATTATCAATGTCAGTTAAGGGAGGGGGTAATAGTAGTAGCAAACATAACTTATTTGTCACCACTCCATTAAGCAATCACTAAAACCTCAGTGTGAATTTATCTAACCTTCCTAGCTTTTAAAAAAGAGAGAGGGAGAGAAAAGATAATTCCGAAGCCAGAGATGGGATGACCATATAAGTTATTTGCACACCAAAGCACTTTTGAGAGCAAATGGGGGTCTTTAACAAAATACCAGGACAATATATGACAATTGTCACTGTATGGTATGGTCATCTTAGCTCTGGGGAAAGGCCATCTCTCACTACCAAAAATATATATTGAAGAGTTCCTCCCTAAGCACACCAAAGTCTCTTTCCTGATGCTATGGCTTTTTCAGAGCTGCAGCTTCCAGGGACCATATTTCTCCAATACTACAGAGGAAATTTGAGGAACACAAGCAATTGTGTCTGGGTAGGATTCCTGAAACCCTTAGAGATTCATTATGAAACATGTGAAAGAAATTCAGTCAATTTGCAATTTTTTTCGGAGGCTGATTATCCAACTAATGCATTGTCTTGACCCTTGTTTTATTTCTCTCACCAGTTAATTTAGCAATATGTCAGTTCTAATAAAAAGATTTGATGAGGAAAAAGATGACACGATTACATGAAATGAGTTTGGGGAATTGCCGACAGATTTCAATCATCCGTGTTACTCTCAGTGAAGGCTGATTGACTGTGAAGAGTGGTGATTTATCAGGACAGCCTTGCTACCTCTCAGATGTAACTGTCCTTGTTCTTTTTGCCTTTTTTATACAGAACATACATTGCATGTGCATTTAACACACAGACCTTCACTTTCTCTGTTCTGTAATCTGTGATTAACAAGATTGTAAAGAATTAGCTTGCAATATTATTTAATAATAAAATAATTAATAAAGGCATAAAACCATTCAATGTTAAATGACCTTTTACTGGGTGCTTTTGTTCTGGATACAAAGAAGAAGAAAACATTGGTGAACTACTCTTTTGAAGAGAAGGTAAGCAATGACAGCCCCACAGTGGCATACACAGTTACTAACTTGTCTTTTAAATGCAATTATTATGTAAGCTTGATAGAATATTTGAAATGAAATGAATGCGCTATAAATATTAAAAAATATATTACCAGGAAAGGTACTGACTTCTTCATTAATTTGCAGCAGCCCTTTCCAAGTTTGGGTGTATATTCTCTTTCTCAATTCAAATCTTGATCATCCTTCTGAGTACCTTCTGCTGAACTTGCCGATATCTATTGCAGATCTAAGGATGATCTTGGCTTGTAGCTTTTAATGAAAACAATATCTGTTTTCTATGGATTTATATAGGCACATCTCAGAGATATTGTGGATTCAGTCGCAGACCCCCACAACAGAGCAAATATCACAATAAAGGGACTCACAAAATTTTTGGTTTCCCAATGCATATAAAAGTTATGTCTATACTGTAGTCTATTAAGTGTAAAATAGCATTATAACCAAAAAAGTATGTAGATTAATTAAAAATACATTGTAGCTAAAAAAAAAAAGCTAGCAATCATCTGAGCCTTCAGAGAGTTGTAATCTTTTTGCTGGTGAAAAGTCTTGTCTCCAGGTTGATGGCTACTAATTGATCAAGGTGGTGGATGCTGAAGGTTACAGTAGCTGTTGCAATTTCTTAAAATAAGACAACAATGAACATCGCCACATTGATGAACTCTATTTTCATGAAAGATTTCTCTGGATCATGCAACGCTATTCAATAGCATTTCACCCACAGAAGAACTTTCAAAATTGGAGTTAACCCTCTCAAAACTTTCTGCTGTGTTATCAATTAAGTTTACGTAATATTCTGAATCCTTTGTTGTCATTTCCCAAACGTTCACAGCATCTTCACTAGGAGTAGAGTCCATCTCAAGAAACCACTTTCTTTCCACAAGAAGTAATTCCTCATTCCTTCAAGATTTATCAGGAGATTGCAGCAATTCAGTCATTCTTCAGGCCCTACTTCCAATTCTAGTTTTCTTGTTATTTCAACCACATGCATTGAACCCTTCAGTCATTCATGAGAGTTGGAATCAACTTTCAAACTCATGTTTATGTTAATATTTTGACCTTCTTCCATGAACCATAAATGTTCTTAATAGCATCTAGGATGGTAAATCCTTTCTAGAAGATTTTCTATCTACTTTGCCCAGATCCATCAAAGGAATGATTATCTATGACAGTTATAGCCTTATTAAATGCAGTTCTTAAACATTAACACTTGAAAATCAAAATTACTCCTTGATTCATGGGCTGCAGAATGGAAGTTGTGTTAGCAGGCATGAAAACATTATTAATTTCCGTGTATATCTCCACCAGAGACCTCAAGTGACCAGATTCATTGTCAATGAGCAGTAATATATTTTGATAGGAATCTTTTTTTCTGAGCAGTAGGCTTCAAAAGGGGGCTTAAAATATTCAGTAAACCATGCTGTAAACAGATGTGCTATAATCCAGGCTTTGTTATTCCATTTATAGAACCCAGGTAGTAGATTTAGCATAATACATAGGGGCCCTAGGATTTTTGGAATAGTAAATGAGCATTGGCCGTCACTTAAAGTTACCAGCTGCATTAACCTCTAACAAGATGGTGTGTCCTTGGAGCAGTCAGAGCACATACATTTGTTGATTAAGTTCAACATCTTATTTGGGTGCAGTTCATGGATTCCAAAACAATTATCACAGTAACGTCGAAGATCACTGGTAACAGATCACCACAATAGATATAATAATGAAAAGTTTGAAATATTGAGAGAATTACCAAAATGTGACACAGAGTCACTAAGTGAGCACGTTCTGTTGGAAAAGTGGTTCCAATGGACTTGTTGGATGCAGGATTGACATAAACCTTCATTTTATAAAAAATGCATTATCTGCTAAGTCCAATAATGTGAAGTAGAGTAAAACAAGGCATGCCTGTTGTTATCTCACATAATAGTTTAACTTATGAATTATTATATGACTTTTTACAAGAGAAACCAGTATTATATCCCAAACCATGCTGTGAATTCATTAAGGGTGAGGGTCATTTATGATCTATCTTTGTATTTCTCCCCAAGATCTAACAGAGTTTTGAATGTATTTAGGTCGGGCCATACGAAATTGCCTATATTTGATCATTTGTGATCTGTAAAAAAGACAATTCAATATGGTTCAATTTCCCAGTAGTTATTCCAGAAATAATTGTGAAATGAGTCAGATTATGTTAAAATTTTACATTCTTATTTGTAAATGTATATATTTATGTATACATATACATATTTACACATATGCATACACACAAATATATATATGCTAATGAAGTCATTTAGAATTAAAGATTAGCTTTAGTTTTAATTTTTTTCTTTCTTTTTTTTTTTTGAGACAGAGTCTTACTCTGCCACCCAGGCTGGAGTACAATGGCGTGATCTTGGCTCACTGCAACCTCCACCTCCCAGGTTCAAGCAATTCTCTTGTCTCAACCGCCCGAGTGGCTGGGACTACAGGCACCTGCCACCATGCCCAGCTAACTTTTGTATTTTAGTAGAGATGGGGTTTCACCATATTGGTGAGGCTGGTCTCGAATTCCTGACCTCAGGTGATCCGACCACCTCGTACTCCCAAAGTGCTAGGATTACAGGCGTGAGCGACCGTGCCCAGCACCAGTTTTAATTTTTTGAGTAGACACCCAGGCCCAAATAGCCCTTTCAGTTTAGTAGCTTCTAGATGGTATTTTGTTTTTAAAGAAATAAATGTGACCCCCTCTTTTCCAGGTAAATAACTATAGCTGAGATAACAGATCATAAATCCCTAACTCTCTAGGAATGGTAATACCTATATGGAATTATTTTCTCTGACTGTATGCTTGCTGATAATATTCTTCTGTAGAGTAATATTAGTGATAGAGATCTTTATTTTGAGTGCATGAAGTGTGCCAGGCACTGCTGTAAACATTTCACATCTATTAATTCATTGAGTCCTTGCTTCAATCTTATAAAATAGATAATACTATTTTCTTCATTTTTCACATGAGGAAATTGAGATATGAAGTAAAGTCATTTGCTCAAGATCACACAAGTAATGATGAAACTGGCTGTTAAATTCAGGCAGTCTGGATTCAATTCTTCTTTTAAATACCATACAACCTTGTATCAATAAACATATATGTATTTTAAAAAATTAGAATAAGCTAAAAGTTGTTTAGCCCTGTAAAATGTACAGCATATGATGAACCATTTATAATTTGGAGTTACAGAGTTCAACAGAGTGTACCTAAGGCTTGGAGACCTCTTTTATAAATAGTTTTATAAACTATTAGCTCTTTTATGAATAACTTGAAATCATTTTGAATTATAGTGCCTTAGTTCCCTGCGTTAAAAAGTGGAATTTATAGCACCAATTCCTTTGTAGGAATTTATAAGAGGAGAAAGAATAATAGATCATACAACATGTGTTAATATGAATCCTTAATTAATTAGCCAGTTTTTTCACATTTGGTTATGAATGAATGGATGGAAATACTTTTGTAAAATTATGTTTAATTCTACCTTTCTGTAATAAGTATATTTTTCAGTACAGATTAATTTCTCTAATACTTGAAAACTAGAAACTTATACAAAAGCCACACAAGCAGAGAATTATTAATGCTGCTTAACTGGGTATACATATATATATATATATATATATATATATATATATATATACACACATACATATATGTGTAGATATATATGCATGTATATCATGTATATTATGTATATACACAATACATACACATAACAATATGCTTAGTAACAGCATTTGTGTTAATTTACATCTATAAGAATTTTTATAATTTAATATTTTTGCAATAAATGAAATAACTCACTGTGATTGCTTCTGAATTGGGATGAGAAGAAATATATACTTCCCTGGAATTCAGCAGCAAACAGTGACAAAAGCATTAGATGGGGAACCAGGATCGTGGGCATTCTACTTCAAGTTTTGGGGCCTTAGGTTTGATTGGCTGGGAAAATGAGGTAGTTAAATTCTATGATTTTATGTTGTTCAAGGGTTTTTGCAAGTATCTTAGAGCATAGTTTTTTTTTTTTTATATCAGCTCTTAAGTCTATGTTCTAGAAAATACAATTCTGTTTTTCTTAATAAAATAAGCATACCCTTTGTTTTATGGAAATATCAAAAGCAAAACAGCCCTAAAATTTTCTTAGATACAGATTTAGTAACTTAATATAATATGTTGAGTCATTCAAAATGCACGAACATTTTTCTGAAAGGAGATGCAAGAAACTGTTATTCGTGGCTAAGTTTAAGAAGAAGTACTGGTGAAAAGTCTTGGGTTGAGGTAGTATGGCAGTGGAGGCTTATGATTTTCTATGCCTGAATTTTCTCATCATTTCCATGAATTAAAATTTTAATGTTATCAAGGCTTACTTGGGAAAGCAAACCGTGAGCCATTTTGTTGTTTGTTTTTATTGTTGTTTCTACTTTAGGAAGAGTGCTTAAAATTTCGAATTAAATGAATGTTCAAGTTCAACTGACAAGAAGAAAGTGGCGTAAGGCAAGGTTACCTTCTTACAGGCTGTGATGGAGTTCCCCGGGCCGCTTCCTGAGCTGCCACAGCCTCTGCCCTGCTGCGGTTCCAAAACGTCATACATCCGTGATGACTCCAAGTTGCTGTTTGTGACCCAAAACACAAAAACACATGCCAGTGAGTCATATCTATATTTGGAAATAAATAATAAGTAAATCACAACGTGGTGTATCAAAAATCTTCTTTTTCAGATTGCATTAAACACTGCAAATCCCCCTGCTGAAATGGACATTTCTTTGTTGCATACACTTTTGTAGTTGGCAGAACCACTACAGATGATCCTACTGTGACCATGAAAGTGCAGCCCAATGCCTTCCACAGTGCTTTGATGGACATCATTGCATCTGTCTGACTACTGGCCTTGTTAGCATCTTCTCTTAAGCAAGCAGCTTTAAAACCCAAATAAATTTTTCTCAATTGCCACATTAATTCAGCTCTGAAAACACCAACACATAACAAAATATTCATTTTATTTTTTAAAATGGAGGTAAAATATAATTTTAATCTGGACTCAGAATAGTACCGTTCAAAAGAAATGTGGACTTTAGAAAATGCAGGTAATGTCTTTACCATTCCTGCGGCTGGAGATAGCTCCTCAAATTCTCTATCTCCAAAATTATAGACTTATATCCCTCCCCCTGTCTCTGTCAAATCTTCTTAATGGGCTTGACTACGTACAGAGCTGCATAAATATTTTAAAAATATTTAAAACTGGCTGAGCATGGTGGCTCATGCCTGTAATCGCAACACTTTGGGAAGCTGAGGCAGGCGGATCATTTGAGATCAGGAGTTCGAGACCAGCCTGGCCAACACGGTGAAACCCTGTTTCTACTAAAAATACAAAAAAAGAAAAAAAAAATGAAGCAGGTGTGGTTGCATGTGCCTGTAATCCCAGCTACAAAGGAGGCTGAGGTATGAGAATCGTTTGAACCCGGGAGGTGGAGGTTGCAGTGAGCTGAGATCCCGCTACTGCATTCCAGCCTGGGTGAGACCCTGTCTCAAAAAAACAAAAAACAAACAAACAAAAAAGGCCGGGCATGGTGGCTCACGCCTGTAATACCAGCACTTTTGGAGGCCGAGGCCGGTGGATTGCCTGAGCTCAGGAGTATGAGATCAGCCTGGGCAACGCGGTGAAACTCCATCTCTCCTAAAATACAAAAAATTAGCCGGGCATGGTGGTGCATGCCTGTAGTCCCAACTACTTGGGAGGCTGAGGCAGGAGAATAGCTTGAACCCAGGAGGTGGAGGTTGCAGTGAGCTGAGATGGTGCCACTGTATTCCAGCCTGGGCCACAGAGTGAGACTCCATCTCAAATAAATAAATAAATAAATAAATAAATTACTTCTACATTTTCAACACGTGATAAAAATGAAAATTATTATCAAACTTTTAAAATAATATGACTGAAAACTCAAAATTAAACCTCATGTAAATATAAAAAATTATCTAAATGTTATATGCATTTCTAAATATTCTTCTTCTGAAAATATAATAATTTGGACTTTTAAAATGTACTGATAGCTTAGGTCTATTGGTTTAATATTTGTTCTTGTTGACCACATAGAACATGCACAATTCACTAACATGTACTTTTGGAATATAATCTGATAGTTCTGTATAAAATTTTCAATGCAACATGTAGATGTTTTCTCTTAAAACAAGTGCTAAATAAAAGATCAGTTAAATAAACAATTTATTTCTAACTAACCTATAACTCTCATGTTTCAAGCACTAAATTCATCAATTTTCAATTAGCCATAAGTCAAACAGGGCATTAGTGTAGCCTTTTGGCATTTCCATTATTATGAAATGACATTTTAAAAAATGACCACTGACTGTGTTGTGTAACAAATCATAGATTCAGGCAAAATCTGCACAGAGTAATTAAAATAAAATCTGTTTTGTTAAAATTTTTTATATATTACTTTTTGAGCAATTGTCACTTGAGGGCTAGAGTGAACCTAATGCACATGAAAGGATAACACCCATATTATCTTTGCTTAGCTGAGGAAAGATAAAAGAAAGGAAGGAAGAGAGGAAGGAAGGAAAGAAAAAGAGAAAGAGAGAAAGAAGAAAGAAGTAAAGAAAGGAAGGAAGGAAGGGAGAGAGAGAGAGAAAGAAAGAGAAAGAAAGAGGAAGAAAAGGAAGAGAAGGGAGGGAGAAAGATGGAAGGAGGGAGGGAGCGAGGAAGGAAGGAAGGGAAGAAATAAAGAAGGAAGGAAAGAAACAGAGGAAGAAAGCAGGAAAAAGAAATTAGCTCCATTTCCTGGCTGCCAATCCCGACCTATTCTGCCACCTAGCTTTTCTGAGTCTTAGTCTCATCATTTATAAATGACATGTTTGGACTAAAGTCTGTGGTTCCCTCATGGCTCTGGAAGTCACTTGGCAAAATATCAGAGATGACCTAAGTTTTCAGCCCCTATCTTTACAGGTTTCCTACAATGTGGGCCTATAACTTTTTAGGCTGCCGCTTACTTACCCAAGCGTGAACATCTCTTTGAATGCTTTCTTGTCCACAGGACAGTTTGGCTTTTACCAAAAGGCCAAACAGCTATTATTGTTAGGTTCTAAATAGTTTACATGTGGAAGATAAGGCCATGCACCAAGCTAACTTTGAACTTGACCTCTAAGTCAAGTTATATGACTCCTTCTAGGAGCCAGCCAAGGCCCTGTGTGCAGTTCAGGGAGACAGGATGTAGGGTCCCACAGCTCTGTGTCCTGTTGCTACTGTGTCCTCCAGGCAGCTCTGATGGGCTAGTAGATCCCTTCCATGCAGGCCATCCCTGGACTTATGCCCAGTACTAAGACATCTCCCATGACTTTTCGCAGGGCTGGAGACTGCAGGAGTAGGAAATGGGCAAACTGAGAAGTAAGGCTGACACAGACCTCAGGCTGCTCCTTCCAGATATGAAAAGTCATAGAAAGACCACTTCAAGGCCGGGTGCAGTGGCTCACGCCTGTAATCCCAGCACTTTGGGAGGCTGAGGTGGGTGGATCACCTGAGGTCGGGAGTTCGAGACCAGCCTGACCAACATGGAGAAACCCCATCTCTACTAAAAATACAAAATTAGCCGGGCGTGGTGGTGCATGCCTGTAATCCCAGCTACTCAGGAGGCTGAGGCAGGAGAATCGCTTCAACCCGGGAGGCAGAGGTTGTGATGGGCCGAGATCGTGCCATTGCACTCCAGCCTGGGCAACAAGAGTGAAACTCCGTCTCAAAAAAAAAAAAAAAAAAAAAAAAAAAGCAAAAAAGCACTTCAACAGCCTCTGGTCACTCTAGAAGGAAATCACATCTAAATTGGGCAGAGATGGTTAGGTCCAAAATTGGGGTGATGTAAAAATAGAGAAAACTAAAAGGTCGGCCTTGAAAACTACTTATTTGCCCATGAAGCGCTTTTATTTATGGCTTTAGATAGACAACCTGCTACAGTACTTTTTATGCACCCAAAAGTTCAAGAACTGCTGAGCTCATCTAACAGAAGGAAGTAATGGCAAGTCTACCTACAGATATCTTGGTATGAAAGTTTTTCTGCCTGTAAGGTGACTGTACAATCCTAGTTGAAAACGAAGGTATGGAAGGGAATTAGAAGGTTTTTTTGCTTGCCTGCAAGGCTGATGCCATTTGTTCTAATGCTAAGCCTGTATAGCATTAATAAATAAATTTAACTATATATATGCACATATGTAGTTGTTCATTGTTGTGAGTATTAAACGAGGAAGTTGAGTCACGTGGTGGGGCAAAAATTAATGCATTACTAGATGACAAGTGTAATGCAACTTCACTACACCCATATTTAAAGCAAATGCATCTTCTGAAACACATTGTATACCACTTTAATGATGCCAAATATCGAAGAAAATGTAGGTAGGCTTATGTTTTAAAGCATGCAATATGAGTGTGTGTTTCCAATAGGTGACTTTACAACATGGCCCGGTCTGTTCCCATACCTTTTGGATGGAGAAAGAATTTTTAGAGTATTTACAATGATGCTGTCCGTGATCTCTAGAGAAGCAGAACATTTGCTGTTACAGGATGAGGCAGAGATGGCAGTGATATGAAACTCATACATTTATTAAAATGAGCTGAAATTGACATTAAAAGAATTGCTGTCAAGATACAGTACAGCTTTATAACTTGCTCCTAATGGGTAAGGCGGCAAATTCTTCCCTGGGAGATTTTCCTTTGATTTTGACAAGTGTTAACAATATTTATTAAGCACAACCTTTCAAACTGGTTTCATGCTGAAACCATTAAGTGTGTTTCAATGAGGATGTAGATAAACATGGGAAAGAAGGCACAAAACCGAATTTGAAGTAGTGATTTTAAACCAGACTTCCATAAAGCAGCTTTCTTTATAGAACAATTTCACATATTAATAAATGAGATGCTAAGTTGCCACTGTACTGCTACCACTGCAGTGACTCATGCAGCATGAAGAAGTAGGTCACATCGATAGTGAAAATAGCCTAGGGAATATCCAGTTATTTCCCTAGAGAGAGATGTATCCAGTTACTGGAAACTGAGCTGTCTATACATTGCAATGCAAAGTTTGGTCCACGGACCAGCAGCATTGGTGTCACTTGAGAGCTTGTTAGACACCCAGAAACTCAGAACTACTAAATCAGAATCTGCATATTGACATTAAGCTCAGGTAATTTATACATCCATTAGAGTTTGAGAAACACTTACGTAACATATTAAATTGAATTCACCTTCCATTTGCCTGTGGGACACCATTCTGATACTGAGAAAAATAGATCAGAGTAAAAGAGATTGGGCAGAGATAAAGAGGCTTGGGTGTAATATCCTCATGATATTACTTCATTTAGAAATATTCTACCTAGTCCCCACCTTCCCTTCTTGATAATTCCTACTCTGTCCTTTGGGTCTCAGCTTATAAATCACCTCTGATACCTCCCTTCTCTCTTCCCCCTGCCAAGGAGGCCACTTCTCCTCTCCCACACACCTCCAGTGCCCCATGCACACACAAACACACTTACGCTCCTGCCTCGTTCCCACCCACATATTCCCACCCCACTCCAACCCAGGAAGTGAGACACTCTTCTTGTGTATTCCAACAGCACTCTGAGCCATATCTTGTTTTAGCACTTGTCCAAAAGGCATACAATTTTGTAATATTTGTCTCTTTCCAGTTTAGGCTGTAAGTTCTAAAAGGGCAGGGGATCACTAAGGACACAGGACAGTGCCAGTCAGTGGGAGATGCCCAACAAGCACCTATTGAAGTTGTATGTTCTTATCTTTCTGAGCATCCTGGTCAACCTCAAAAATTAGGCACAAACAAGTGTTTGAATTTAATGCTAAATTTTCTGCAGTGCTGACAGATGGTGAGATAAGCCACATCTGAGAAGATAATTTAAAGAATTTCCCAGGATAGTTCTAATGAAAAGAGATTCTGCTGTTATGCTTGCTAAAATGTCAAGTAAACACAGTGTAAAGTTAAACCATTTTAACAGATTCTAAAAGATAAGATTCGCTCTTGTCTTCTCCCTCCTTAAAGAATGCTCTTGGTGAAATGTAGTAATTATAATTCATTTGATTGTCTCAACCCTATTAGGGATATCTACTCTTGAGCTTTATATTAAATCCTTTAATCCCAACACTAGAAAAAAAAATTAAAACTCAGAGCTACCAGAAGAGATCTTGAGCAAGGAATTGAGATGTTGTCATTAAAATCAATTTAACAACATATGACAACCAAAAATTGAGAGGATTTTAAAATTTGCCTTCACACAGTTCAAAATGAAGGTTTTCTCAAGTGAATGTTCTTATTTTACCCTCTTAAATTACCCAAAGTAATTTACCTGTTACATGAAGCCCAGAGGTTTAGGTCAATTTTTCAAAAGCTGACTTGTTTTAAACATCACGTGAGATGTTAGTGTCTCCTATCTTCCTCTTCTAACCAATCTTGACAAAGACTCTTTTCTTGACCAAACTTTAGTCAAGCTCCTTTGAGACATCTTCTCAGCTAGGCCTGGACCTTGGCCTGCTGAGCCCAGCTGTAGAGAAGAATCCTGCTAAGTCAGTTTAGAAAGAATTCTCACATCCAAATATCTGATCAACTTCCTCATCCGCCCACTTTTGATACTTAAGTCCTTGGCCTGTCTAGTAAGCACCCCGTTAGGACAGTTTAGCAAGAATCCCCTGCTGTTGACATTCCCTCTTAGTAATTTTCTGTTCACTAACCCCTTCACTCTGCCTGTGGGGTATAAATTTCCACTCGTCCTTGCTGTATTAGGAGTTAACCTCAGTTCTGCACCGACAGCTCTCACTCCTACTGCAATAACTTGCATAAAATCTGTTTTAACAATTTAAATATGTATCCAGTACAAAATTTTTCATTTACTGCTTTGTACATTTTTCTGGTTTCATCTCCTAGGTAAGAAGTTTATATTTTTTTTCTTTCTTTCCTAGGTTGGACATGTCATGTCATTCATGCAAATTAAATATGTCACCAGCTCATTGGTAGCTGAAAGACCTACAAAATCCTCATTTATTCTGTAGGATTTTAGAAAATGTGTCATAGGAAACTATTACCAAACCTTGAAAATATTTAGAAGCCATCATTTTATGTTCTGTTTCAATACTTAAAGGTGGCTCCATAGCTGTAAAATAAATTCCAGACTTCTTAATCTCCTAGACCAGTAAAATAAAAATAACCATGGCAGTAATAATGTTATAAAGTGCCCAGCCTTTTATTTTCCCAAATAAACTTCAAGAAAACCCCTTATAGTTCTGCTTTAACCATCATTCTTCAAATAAAGGGCTTTGTAATGGTGTAGCAAGAAACTGTGATGTATTATCCAAGAATGAAGGATATTTCTTTTCAAGAAAAGATGGGTGAGAACATTTTATTACAGCTTTTTGTCTTCAGATTGGTGAAAATGTTGTTGCAGACCTGAGTTTGGGTTTCACTTTTTGAGGTATTGGTAAGTGGCAATAAAGAAAATATAAACAGGTCATTCATTATTAATCATAAAACAAGTGTCCCATTCTTAGAAGAAAGAATGGCCTCAAATTTAGCTGTCCTCTAATTCAATCTTGATTATTAAAAGAAGATGAAAAGCAAAGACACTACTTAGTATTGTTATTTCATTTGAGATGTAATTTGTAAATACCAACGGCGGATAAATTCCCTATTTTCAGTCCCAAAATCTTGTTTCAACAATAGCCAATATAATGTTTTCTCTAAAACACTATGTTGAATATTGTTCAATTAATGCTTTTTTATTTAGGCAACTCTAAATCTATCAGATATACACAGTAAAATGTGAAATCTCTTCTTAAACAGATACTATATAAAATATCTGGATTACATTAGAAAAGACAATCAAATAGTAAACTTCCTAATGTAAGAAAACAGCTGTACTTCCAAATAGAATATTACTGGAGATTATATGACAATATAAAATAACACTTATTGAATAATCTGTGCTTTGTAAATTGATATATTATCTCTCATTAAGAAGACAATAACAAGTTATTTCCTATGGTTTGATCACTACTGTACAGAGTTACTAGTTTTATATCTTTAAAAGCTGTTTCACAATCTCAGGCTTTCCCAAGACGCCAACTATAATCCCTCATTCTGAAAAAGTATCAAGCAAGTGAGCATGATGACTTAGCCTTTTTCTCTTTTCTCTTTCATTTTTTAATGAAGGCTATGGGGGAATTTTTTCAAAATGTGTGCCCTACAAATAATGTGTATAAAAACATTATTTTAATGTAAGATAGAAAGTACACATTCCTGCTGCTAAGTTAATTTTGCATGAATATGTGCATATTTATACATGAATACCACTAGATGGTTACTACAGAAATATTTATCCCTAGAGTTCTTTTTTTCTTTATTTTCTTTCTTTCTTTCTTTCTTTCTTTCTTTCTTTCTTTCTTTCTTTCTTTCTTTCTTTCTTTCTTTCTTTTCTTTCTTTCTTTCTTTTCTTTCTTTCTTTCTTTTCTTTTCTTTTTTCTTTTTCTTTTGAGATAGAGTCTTGCTCTTTTGCCCAGGCTGGAGTGCAGTGGCATGACCTCAGCTCACTGCAACCTCCACCTCCTGGGTTCAAGTGATTCTCCTGACTCAGCCTCCTGAGTAGCTGAAATCATAGGCACCCACCACCATGCCCGGCTAATTTTTGTATTTTGTATTGAAACATGGGGTTTCACCATGTTGGCCAGGCTGGTCTCGATCTCCTGACCTCAGGTGATGTGCCTGTCTTGGCCTCTCGAACTGTGGGGATTACAGGCATGAGCTACTGCACCCGGCCTAGAGTTATTTATTTCTAAAAAAAAAAAAAAATGAGGTATATATTTTTCAGATAGTCAAAGCACACTATGTATATGAACGCATTCTGCTAAATCTAGACTGTAGTTCAGGGACATTCAGAATGTATGTTACCGTAATTGCTTCATATTCCGGTGTTCTTCCATCAAACCACTTGGGCAGGTGTCTCACTCTGATACATGATCTTCTTCATACTACTTCTAACAGAATTTACCCTCATTTAATGCACAGCAGGTACTGAGCACTCTATAGTGTGCTTTACATACTAATTTCATTATACCCATTTTATAGAGGAGAAACTGAGGATTGATGAGGTTAACACGTAATCCAAGTGATATAGTTTGGATATGTGTCCCCTCCCAAATCTCATGTTGAATTATAATCCCCAGTATTAGAAGTGGGGCATGGTGGGAAGTGATTGGATCATGGGGGGTGGATTTCTCATGAATGGCTTAGCACCATCTCCTTGGTGCTGTCCTCACAATAGTGACTGGCTTTTCGTGAGATCTGGCTGTTTAAAAGTGGATGACACCCCCCTCTCGCTCTCTTCTGCTTTTGCCATGTGACATGCCCACTCCCCCTTTGTCTCCCATCATGATTATAAGCTTCCAGAGGCCTCCACAGAAGCAGATGCCAGTGTTATGCTTCTTGTACAGCCTGCAGAACTATGAGCCAATTAAACATCTCTTCTGACAAATTTCCCAGTCTCAGGTATTTCTTTATAGCAAAAAAACAGCCTAATACGACAAGATTATATTGCTGCCAAATAACAGACCTAAGATTTCAGTTGCTGCTCTAGACACCATACCATGTTATTTTCCACTGTGATCTCTAACACTCCTTTAAATGCTTTGCTTCTGTGACCATGTCATCTAAGTGAGTCTAAATAAAGCCAGTTCCTAGTGTGTTGGCATTCAAGAATCTAAGGGCAAATTCCATTTCTACCAGTTACTAGAGAGATGGAGTTGGATCTGTTACTCAACCCTCTCTAAACCTTAGTTTTCTCATCTGTAAAATGCAGATGATAATAGAAGCTTTGTCATGAGATGGTTGTGGTGGTTTCATGGTGCTATTTCCTGTAAAGGAGTCATGTAGCACCTAGCACAGGTAATTACTCAATATGAAACTGAGAAATACCACATGAAGCCCTGTAAATCTATTTACTCTTAAGAGTCTCCTTGATAGGTTTTCAGCACATTTTCATATTCAACATTAATATATGTACATTTTTGAATAAATTGCATAAATATTTATTATAGTGACACTTTTCTTAGAGCTAGGATTTCAAAATATATACAATGAGAAATTTCTATTCTTCTGCTGACTATTAACTATTATCATTAGATTATAAAATGAAGAATAACAAAGGCTTTTTTTAAATCCAAGAGAACACAGAATTTAATCAATTATTCTAAGACAATACAAAGATGCAGCCTGTTCATGCATACAATTTTATATCAATTATCATGGGAAAATATTGAGATCATTAAAGCGAAGCTCTAAAGCTTACAGAAGACTAATCTGATATTAGCAAAAAACATGAATTGAAAGTGTTTCCAGAGAAAAGTAGTGGTATTGCTAAAATGTTAGTTTTATTGGAAAAAATTTAATGGTTACATTAAAAATATATAATAACTATTTGTATTTAATGTATATTTTTCTTTTTCTGTTTGTCTTCTTAATTTGATTGGCAAATCCTTCCCTCTAGGGATTCCGGTAGTTATGGTTCTGTGGAGGCTCTGCCTCACTTATCACAAACACCACCAAATGGAACTGAATTAAGGAAATGTTACTGAAGGTTAGACATGGAATGGGACTCTGGCTTGAGATGTTCATGTTGATCGTTTACAGTTAAAGGCAGTCATATGAAATAGTATAATGAAGTGAAGGGGAGTAAAAGAGGAGAGAGAAGAAACATAGTTGCATGTGAAGAGCATGAGTATACACCATTCTGTTGTGCCCAGGGACTGCTGGGCAGAGTGTACATTTTAAGAAATCTTTGTTGATAAATAAGTGAAGGGATGAATTTTGTTGCTCTCTGAAATTAAGAAAACATATAGTATTCTGTTAATTAAAATAATGTGTTACTGGATGGGAGGCTGAGGCCAGAGAATGCGTGAACCCAGGAGGCAGAGCTTGCAGTGAGCCGAGATGGCGCCACTGCACTCCAGCCTGGGTGACAGAGCGAGACTCCATCTCAAAAAAAAAAAAAAAAAAAAAAAAGGATTATATGATGTTACTCGAATATTATCAGCCATAAAAAATAACAAGATCATGTTTTTTGTGAGAACATGGATGGTGCTGGAGGCTATTATCCTTAGCAAACTAACGCAGGAACAGAAAACCAAATGCTGCAGTTTACCACTTTTAAGTGGGAGCTAAATGACAAGAGCATACGGACACCTAGATGAGGACAACACACACTGGGGCGTTTTGGAGGGTGGAGGGTGGGAGGAGGGAGAGGACAAGGAAAAATAGCTACTGGGTACTGGGCTTAATATCTGAGTGATGAAATAATCTGTACAACAAACCCCCATGACATGAGTTTATCTATATAACAAACCTTCACATGTACCCCCTAACCTAAAATAAAATTTAAAAAATGAGTGTTGCTTTGCATGTTGCTTCTGGGAGTACACATTCTATGACATTTCTGAAAACCACCTGCCCATACTTTCCACAACTCTTATCTGTGCATGCCTATTAGTCAGCAATGCTTTCCACGAGGAATCTATTTTAGATGATAGACACCAAACGAAAGACTTACACACTGAGATATTCAATTCGTTATTCTTAATTAAAAAAAAACCTAAACATTAGAAATACATTCACCAATAAGTACATTGATAAGGTTAGTATGCAGACATGAAGATGATGCCCCTTTGCCCTCAAAAATGTCATGGGAAAATGTTCCCATGTTAACTGAACACAGTTGGGTGCAAAATATTACACTATGTAACTATTGATATGAATGTATTATTTTAAAATATAAGACTGGGCCAGGTGCGGTGGCTCACGCCTGTAATCTCAGTGCTTTGGGAGGCCAAGGCAGGAGGATAGCTTGAGGCCAGGAGTTCAAGACCAGTCTGGGCAACATAACGACACCCTGTCTCTATGAAATATATGTATATAGAGACAGGGCTGGATCCTGTCTCTAAAATAATAATAATGACAATAAAAATATAAGTCCATTCAGGTCATTTCTTTCTTTTTAATTTTTTTTAATTTTTAATTTTAATTTTAATTTTTGAGATGGGGGTCTCACTCTGTCACCCAGGCTGGAGTGCAGTGGTGTGATCTTGGTTCACTGCAACCTCCGCCTCTCTGGTTCAAGCAATTCTCCTGTGTCAGCCTCCCAAGTAGCTGGGATTACAGGCGCATGCCAAGCCAAAACACCTGGCTTTTTTTTTTTTTTTTTTTTGTAGAGATGAGGGTTTCACCATGTTGGCCAGGCTAATCTCGAACTCCTGACCTCAGATGATCTGCCCGCCTTAGCCTCCCAAAGTGCCGGGATTACAAGCGTGAGCCACCATGCCCAGCCATTCAGGTCATTTCTGTTCTTAAGATCTTGCAGGAGCTCTGCATTTTACTTCAAGCAAAATTGTAAGTCCTTGCCATGGACTACCAAGTCCTGCATGCATGGACCGTCTGCTACCTCTGTGACCTTGTCTTTTTGCCTTCTGCCTCTATCAAATCACTCTGGTCACACTGGCCTCTCTGCTGTTCCTAAAACACGCCAGGCACAGTTGCTGTCTTAGGGCCTTCCCTAACTGTTGCCTCTGCTGGAAATGCTCTGTGCGTTGAGATCTGCACATCTCACTTCATTATTTCTTTCAGGACTTTCTCAAATGTCACCTTCTCAACGAGACTTCCTCTGACTCCCCTAACTAGAATTGCCACACAGTCCTCTTTATCTCTGTTTGCCCAGTCTCTCCTACCCTGATCTATTTTTCTCAGTATCAGTATGATGTTCCAATGTTCTATAGAATGTATTTGTTTCCTGTGTTTATTATTTATTTTATGTGCCTCTCCTTGTGTGCTCCCACCCATGCCCTATAGATTATAAATTTCATGAATGCACTTATCTTTTTTGGTTTTCCACGATGTAGTTCCAGTCCAAGAATAATGCCTGGAGTATTGTAGATGCTCAGGAAATGTTTGTTGAATCAATGAGTTCATTAAAACAAATACATACATAGTTTCATATATATAGAAACATGAAAATGTTAATAGCAGCTATCTTTGGATAATGTAGCTATTTGTGATATTTTTTCTTGCCCCTTTCTATATTTTTTATATATTTAATATATACTATTTTGTGACTAGAAAAAGTTCTTTATTTTAAAATGGGTGATATAAAGGTATTTTGAAATCTAGTGCCTATAAACAAATAGGCATGTGAAATGAACAAACAGGAAATGTGAAATTCTATTACACTTCAGAGTTCTGAGGAAATTTTCTGATTATTAAATAATGCTTTCCTTTGAAATCAAAAGAAATTTTCAATCTTAATACATAGGTTACTGCTTTGATGATGAGTTGTCACGGGTAACACCAAAGATAACAGATAATTTAGCTGCCACAGTAAAGGGGACTGATGTGATTGGAAAAAGTGACAAAACCAATAAAGCCAGCAAATACTCCTTAAAGCCAAAGATAACATCTCACGGCAAAAGCTTTAGTCCTGCCTGAGAAGGATCCTTTATCACGGATAATTGTTTATGAGTCTATATGTTGCCTCCCCCATATCTCTGAGCGATGAGGCTGTCAAATGATTTCTAGTTGTATATGCAGATAGGTGGTGAAACGAAATCAAACTTGGACAATCCTATGGAGCACTTCACTGATTCTGGATAATGAGACTTAAACCAAGAGCCAAACCTCTTGGAGTCGGCTGGATAGTTTCTGACATAGTTTAAAACAACATCATCATCATACCACAAAAAGGAATGCTTTTAAAAGCAGTATCTTCTAATCTCCTAATGTGTAAGAATGGCCAATACTACCGGTTTCATTTTTCTGTAACTACTTTAGTGGACTCCAGGATTTATTGAGCCCTTTGTTGGATTTACTGTCCTTTCTATATTTTCTATACATTTAGTATATATTATGGGGAGTATTTAGAAAATATTTAAAGCCTGTAGAAAAATTTTTAAAGAAGAACCAAACATGCAGCATGTTGAAATGGGATTAAAGAATATTCCTTAAGAAAGAGTTGGGAGGATAAGCTTGCCCAGGTGATTTTGGCTCTCATTTTGGCAGGCATATTAGGATTCAATGAATGGCTCTCCAGAATGTACCTGGAGTTTCTATTATTACAATTATAGATTATTTCCACTTAATTTAGGTAACAATTCCCATCATGAATGCATTTTCCTTTTAAGACTTTAAAAAGTACAACTTGTTAGGTATTAAAAAATTATAAATAAAAATCTGTAAACTTAAAATAGAAGTAGTTTTATATCAAAAACATTTAGCAATGAGAGTATAAACAGAACTGAGAAAGCGGGAGCCATGTTGGCCTGCACAGTATTAAATATTTTAAATTAGCTGCCAACAATTGAAGACTGAAAGAATGTACCTAAAAAAGACTGAGTTTCTGTCTTCTCTGGAAAATGTGGTAAATGGGGCTACACTGGGCAGTAATTGGCAAACTTGGGACCCCTCTAAAGTGTGGTTTGTGGGCCTACTCCTTTTCATTACAATCATTGGCCTGGAAAATATTTAATTACATGATCCTCAGATAACAAACATCCCAGACATATTTTTCATCTTAGGTTTTCTCCCCTCAGATTTTTTTGCTTTTGTTTTTGCCTGTCACGTTAGAGAAATTGTTTGGTTTTCTTTTTTTTCAAAACTATGTTTAGAGCAATTTTAGGTTCACAGCAAATTTAACAGGAAGGTCTGGAGAGTTCCCATGTACCCCCTGCTCCTCCACACACATCCTTCCCATTGTCAATATCCCCAACCATAGTGGTACATTTGTTACAACGGATGAACCCCCATTGACACATCGTAATCACCCAACACCCACAGCTCACATTAGCGCTCACTTTTGGCCTTGTGTATTCTATAGGTTTGGAAAAGTGACACATATTCCACCATTATGGTATTAAACAGAGTGAGAGTATTTTCACTGTCCTAAAAATCCTCTAGCAAGCTACTTATTACTATTTTTTCTAACTTTTATTTTAGGTTTGGGGTTGCACGTGAAGGTTTGTTACATAGGTAAACTCGTGTCATGGGAGTTTGTGTACAGATTATTTCATCACCCAGGTATTAAGCCCAGTACCCAATAGTTATTTTTTCTGCTGCTTTTCCTCCTCCACCCTCAAATTAACACCATTGGCTGTTGTTTCCTTCTTTGTGTGAATGTGTTCTCATCACTGATAAGTGAGAACATGCAGTATTTGGTTTTCGGTTCCTGTATTAGTTTGCTAAGGATAATAGTCTCCAGTTCCATGCGTGTTCCCGCAAAAGACACGACCTTGTTCTTTGTTAATGACTGCATAATATTCCATGGTGTATATGTACCACATTTTCTTTAACCAATCTGTCATTGATGGGCATATAGGTTCATTCCATGTCTTAGCTATTGTGAATAGTGCCAGCAAGCTACTTATGCATCTGACAAATAATTGGATATTTTCTTCCTCTTGGGGACAATATCTATAAAAATAAAATTCAGTAATTATATCTTCACCCCTCAATGTTAATATGTACCAATCTCCATCTTAAGGCACATTTGCATTTTAGATTGAAGGAAGGGGGATTTTCCAATTTAGGTGGAGTTGAATTAAAATTGCCATATTTTATTTCTAAATTTGTTATTTAGTTCTTGAGATGAAAAGAATATCTGATTCACTATTGAACTCCACAATATACTTAGTGCAATGCCTGACAATTAGTCAGTGCTCCATAAATGTGGTAGGGTCAATAATGGCACCACTTAAAAGATCTTGTGATTTATCTTTAAGTAAGTTAATAAAGATGATCTTTTAATTATAACTCCATGCTTTTGTCTATGAGAGACTATAGTGCTGAGATACCAATGTTAGTGAATCTATCAGATAAGTAGAAATCATACATATAAACCGTGAGTGGAAATCTCATAATTTCTGTTTTTTAAAAATCAATACAAGATGCATATAGTTTATAATTGCAATATTTAAAACCAGTAGAATTAATGAGGCAATGTATAACAGTATCTACACATTAAATACATATGCCACCTGAGAAGACTGGCAGTTAATATAAATATGTCAAAGTCTGAAAATTTCTTATGCCATAAGGTGTGGTGAAGATACTACTATGCAGAAGTCAGAAGACTGGAACTTGGGTCCCGACTGTCACTTTTACGAGTTCGGCCTTGGGAAAATTCCCTAATCTCCCTGAGCTTCAGGTTCCTCATCTGTTAAATGGAACTCATATGATTCACTTTACAAGCATTGTTGTTACCGAAGGGAGATAACTTCAGTCAATGGTAATAAACATACTTTATAGAGCACCTATTTTGCCCCAGTCATTGTGACAGGATTTTTATATTTGCCACTTTAAATCCCCACAGCATCACAAGAGGGGAGGTGCTATTTGACTATTACATTTCTAAGGAGACTGAGACTCGGGCTTAGCATTTACTCAGTTGCACTTAATCAAGTGCAACTTGATTTACTCAGTTGCACTTAATCAAGTGCAATTTGATTTACTCAGTTGCACTTAATCAAGTGCAATTTGATTTACTCAGTTGCACTTAATCAAGAGGCTTAATTTGGAATCCGAACCTAGACGAAACTGACTCTGGCCTGTGCGCTTTCCTGGACGCCCTGTTGTCCTCACAGAATACAACGTGCTTTTGTCCCATACTGTCTTTAGAACTGTTTTTCTTTGGGGTGCTCTGGTTTTATTGAGATACTGGAGCCCAGAGAAGAGCAATGCAGACAGGAGTGAGGGTTAGCATAAGAAGCTGCCTCTCTGGATGCACCAGGTTGTATGGCTACTCTTGTTGAGAGAAGAGGGGTACTTGGGTCATTGAGGGGTATCCCCCAAACACACTGCCAGTCCTAGGTTTCCATGCAAGTAGAAAACCATCCTCCTTTTGACATTTGAGGAAAGAGGAATGCTCTGCCTAACTAAAAATGTCTGCCACCTGTCTAGTCTTGTGCTGAAATCCCTAATTCCTTACAGTCATCTAAGCTAGAAGAAGGTAGCAGGATCGGGAATTGGCCACAGAATGGGTAAAATTTGATGGTAAAGAAGAGGGAAGGTGTGCAGCACAGTTTGCTGTCTGGCTGAAGTACCCTAAACAAGGACGCTTGCAAGGACAGGGCCAAAACGCGAGACCTGGGATCCCAGAGGGCTCATGGGATGCTGGAATGGAAGAGGAGGCCCTGATCACGACTTGGCTTTATAATCTCCTGGACCCCACACCCCACAACCAACCTGGATTCCTGGGAGTGTCTTCTGGTGGGCAAGGCAGCAGAGAGGAAGGTAGGTGAGTTTGGTTCAACTACCCACATGGCTGACGGAGAGGACCACACCCACAATAAGGGAGTTACAAACACCAGCAGATTTGGAGAGAAAGCAAGAGAGGAGAGGGTAGGGGGAAAAAAAGAAACAGAAGTTTTAGTGTTATTTAAGAGGAAAGATGCAGATCTCACCAGGCTGTTTTAAAAAGAACACAAGTAGCTAGATGGTGAAGATGTAATCATTTTGTTAAAACTCAGGAAAGAGTTGAAAGTTTGCAAATATATTTCCAGATAACATCTGTCTTGGGTAATACGCTGGATTTGTGTCTGATTGAGCTTCATATAATTGATGCGTTAAAGAGGTAATTTACATCATGTGGATAAAACTTGCAGGGCCTTCCAGTTTGTTTTATGAATATCTGGGTAAGAAACACACTTTGTGTTTCTCAGGCTTAATATTCTAATAGAGAGAATTTTAAGACCACATAGTTTATGAACATTTATTTCAGCTTTTTTGTATGACTTGTTTACTTTGACTAAGTCTCTACACAATGCTCACCTGTAAGGCATGCTCTAGTTCTTTTTTGCAATGCAAATCATGCAGATCAATAGGATATTACTTCAAATCTCAAAAGCTAAAAAGTCATTATAATTATGAAAAAATAAAATCAATAATATCAACGTATATAGAAGCAAGAAGTGAATAAGATGTAGTCAGTGAAATTATCTTTACATCTCATTGCCTGATAGTCACTGGTAAATCATTAGAATTCAATACGATTTTACCGTGTGAATGAGAATGCCAGAGAAGAACTAAGGTAGTAAAATATCAGAGACATAAATGCAGGACACCTGCCTTGTGTGGAGGGATTGGGGAAGAGAGCATTAGGGAAGAAGGAGCAACCATCTGTAGTCACAGAAGAGGATCTCCAATCTAAGCCACTTATAATTCTCTCTGGAAAGGTCTTGCATGCTTTTTTTAGATTTACTCCTAGAAATTTCACGTTTATTGATAACATTATAAATGGTTTCCTTTTTAAAATTTTCCCTTTTTGTTTGTGACTCATATGAAAAATTATTTATGTAAATTTTCTGATTTATATTCAGCAAACATCCTAAATTTATTTATTCAGTCTAATAATGCATAATTTATCTGCAGATTATTTTTTTATTTTCTATGTACACAATCAAATAAACTGGAAATGCTCAGATTTGGTTTCTTCCTTTCTAAATGTTTTACTGTTTGTTTCTCATTTTTGCTTTACTGCTTGGGCTAGGACCTTCAGGAAATGTTGAATAGAGTAATGCAAAAATCCTTAAAGTTACACCACCATGTATTATGCTTGCTATAGGTTTCTGTAGATACTGTTTATTAAGTTAAGGAAGTTCTTGTCTGTCTGTGGTTTTCTAGTGCTTTAATTTTATTTGTTAATTTGATTGATTATAATAGTTGATTTTCTAATGTTAAACCAGGCTTGAATTCCTGAGATAAACTCAGTTTTATAACAATATTATCTTTTTCACACGTTGTGGAACCCAACTTTCTAATATTTTGGTTGGGCAGCTGTTCTTTTGATCATGAATGAGACTTGCTATATTTCCTTTGTTCCCCTGTCAAGCTAATTCAGGACATTTCTATTTTTCTACTTGCTGGGAGAATTTGTATACTATTGGAATTACCTATTTATCAAATATTTGGCAGAATTCTCCTGCAAAGCTATCTGGGAGTAGAAATTTTCTGTTAGAAGGTTTTTGATCACAGAATCAAATTAATGTCTGTAGACTATTCGTGGTTTCCATTTCTTCTTGAGTTACTTTAGTAAGTTATATTTGTACTCAAAATTGCCTGTTTTATCTAAATCTTATTTTTATGTATCAACATAACATTTTAATAATGTTATATTATTAATAATACTTTTGTCTGTAATATCTATAATGATGTTTACTTTTTTTTTTCATTTTTATCATTGTTTTATGGGCTTCTACCCCTCTTTTAAAATTAAGGATACCAGGCATTTGTCAATTTGATTTATATTTTCAAAGAACCGACTTTTGATTCATTTATTCTCCATAGTCTATGTTTCTTTTTTTTGGAGACAGGGTCTCTCATTCTGTCGCCCAGGCTGGAGTGCAGTGGTGCCATCATGGCTCATCACAGCCTCGATCTCCTTGGCTCAAGCGATCGTCATACCTCAGCCTCCCAGTAGTTGGCACTACAGGTAAGCACCACCATGCATAGATAGTTTATTTATTTATTTATTTTATTATTATTATACTTTAAGTTTTAGGGTACATGTGCACAATGTGCAGGTTAGTTTCATGTGTATACATGTGCCATGCTGGTGTGCTGCACCCATTAACTCGTCATTTAGCATTAGGTATATCTCCTAATGCTATCCCTCCTCCCTCCCCCCACCCCACAACAGTCCCCAGAGTGTGATGTTCCCCTTCCTGTGTCCATGTGTTCTCATTGTTCAATTCCCATCTATGAGTGAGAACATGCGGTGTTTGGTTTTTTGTCCTTGCGATAGTTTACTGAGAATGATGATTTCCAGTTTCATCCATGTCCCTACAAACGACATGAACTCATCCTTTTTATGGCTGCATAGTATTCCATGGTATATATGTGCCACATTTTCTTAATCCAGTCTATCATTGTTGGACATTTGGGTTGGTTCCAAGTCTTTGCTATTGTGAATAGTGCCGCAATAAACATACGTGTGCATGTGTCTTTATAGCAGCATGATTTATAGTCCTTTGGGTATATACCCAGTAATGGGATGGCTGGGTCAAATGGTATTTCTAGCTCTAGATCCCTGAGGAATCGCCGCACTGACTTCCACAATGGTTGAACTAGTTTACAGTCCCATCAACAGTGTAAAAGTGTTCCTATTTCTCCACATCCTCTCCAGCACCTGTTGTTTCCTGACTTTTTAATGATTGCCTTTCTAACTGGTGTGAGATGGTATCTCATTGTGGTTTTGATTTGATAGTTTAAAAAAATTTTTTTGTAGTGATGGGATCTCATTCTGTTGCAAGGCTGGTTATTTTTTCTTGTATTAATTTCAGGTCTTATTATCATTTCCTTTCTTTACTTTCTTTGGAGTTATTTTGTTGTTTTTAAAATCTCAGAGGATAGGTGCTTATTATATTTAGTATTATATTTAGCCTTTTTTTAAAAAAGTACACTTTTAAGGCTATATGTGTTTCTCTTAAAATGGCTTTATCTTCATTCTACAGGTTTTGAAATGTGGAATTTTTATTATCCTTAAATTCAAATTACTTTCTACTTTTCATAACAGTTTTGTAGCTCTGTATGCTAGTGAAAGGGTATTTTAAATTTGTTATCCATTTAGAAATTTTCAATTTGTCTGTATTTCTAGTTAAATTGTATTGTACTCAGATAACATGTTTCACATGACATTAATCCTTGGTATTTGTTGAGAATTGCTTTACTCTCCACTATGCATGGCCAATTTCTGTAAATGTTACATACTTTCTAAAGGTTTTGGTTGTAGTATTCTATATAGTTGCATTAAGTTAAGCTGGTTGTGATATACAAATCTTCAAAGTTCTTTATAAATTTTTGAATAATTTCTTCTTGTAATTCTGTTTGATTTTGCTATTTTTATTTTTGAGGCAATTTTATTAGGTGCATAGAAACTTAAAATAGCATATCTTGCTGGCAATGTAGGTCTTTACCATTATACTTTATTTTTAGCAATGTCTTTCCATTGTAAAGTTCCTTTTGCCCAGCTGCATGTTTTCTTTGGTTAGCCATTGGATGATATATATTTTTCCATACTTATTAGTATTTCATGTTTTAAATATATCTTATTTTGTTTAATTTTTTTAAAAATCCGGTTGATAGTCGTTGTATTTTATTTGCAGCATTTAGTTCATTTACTGTTAATGTAACTGCTGATATATTTGGGTCCATTTAATGTCTGCTTTCCTACAATCCCATCTCTTCTTTATATTCTTTCTTCAGTTGCATTAGTCAAGTTTTATTATTTTTTGGCCTAGTGTGGAAGTTATACCTTCTTTTTTTTTTTTTAGTAGTTATCCTAAAAATATAATATGTATACTTACCTTATTATGTTCTAAAACTAATTAACATTTTTATCCTCCTCCTGGTAAATACAAGGATCTTAGAACATTTTAACTCCCCTAATATGGTTTGGCTGTGTCCCCACCCAAATCTCATCTTGAATTGTAGCTCCCATAATTCCCATGTCTGTGGTGGGGGGGACCCAGTGGAAGATAACTGAATCATGGAGGGAGTTTCCCCTATAACTGTTCTCATGGTGTTAAGTCTCACGAGAGCTGATGGTTTTATAAGGGGTTTCCCCTTTCACTTGGCTCTCATTCTCTCGTCTGCTGCCATGTAAGATGTGCCTTTCCTCTTCCACCATGATTGTGAGGCCTCCCTAGCCACATGGAACTGTGAGTCAATTAAACCTCTTTTTCTTTATAAATTACCCAGTCTCAGGTGTGTCTTTATCAGCAGTGTGAAAACAGACTAATGCACCCTCCTAACTTACATTATTGCCTACATTTTTATTATTTTTGACCCCACAGGTTATTATTAATATTGTTTTATACAATCATTATTTGCTTAGATTTGCTGAATATTTAAAACTTTCTTCATTCTTTATTTCTTTTTGTATTTCACACATCATATCTGAGATTGTCTTTCTTTGGCTTGAAGTAAATCCTGTGTAATATTCTTCAGTGAGAAGTAACTTTCTCAGTTTTTGTCTGTATAAAAATATCTTTAGTTATTCTTGCAAGATCTCTTCACTGATATGGAATTCTAAACTGCGATTATTTTCTTTCAGCATGTTGAAAGTGTCACTTTATTATCTTTGGAATTCCATTGTTGCTTTTGTGAAGTCAAGTATCAGTCTAGTTATTTTTTAAAAAGGTCATGTATCTTTTATTCTGGCTGATATTTAAGATTTTCTGTTTATCTTTGGTGGTCTGATGATATTTAGCTGGTAATTCCTTATTTTCTTATCAACTTTTCAATACTTTTAAAATGTTAATTTTTTTTTGCAATTTTAGTCATTTTCAGCAAGAGGACTGATGAATAATTTTGTCATATTTCTGGAACAGAAATTCACAGGCATTTAACATTTATCTGACAGTGTTGGGAAAAACACAGAGAAGGATAGCACCAGCGGGCTTAAAGAAAAATGTGGATAGCATAAGAGAGACTTAATAATATTTGTGAGCAGAAAAGACTAAATTAGACAGAACTGGCCTATTGCCTGAAAAGCTTCCCAGAAAGAATCAGAAGTAGTTGGATAGAGGAGGATGGCAAATAGGATGTCAATCTTTGATGACTCCTCACTCTCGCTCAGTTAAAAAAGCAACTTAAAAATGATCAGGTTTTAGAATGAGATGCAAAAATGAAAAATAGAATCAACCATCTACTTTCTCTTTTCTCACATAAATTCTCTCAACCAAAAGTAAATAAATAAATAATTAATAAAACGACAGACAAAATGCAAATCTTCATGTAAGTCCTAAACTGTAATGTTTAAAGACATTGCACTTACAAGGGGAAAATATACCTGCATTTTCCATTTCATGAAAAAAAAGTATGTGAGCCAAATCAACATTTAAAACATTCTTCACTTGTAAATAATATTAGGGAGATTTTATAGAATTCCCCTTAGTTTTTATATTTGAAGAAAAAAATTAGTTAAAAATGTTAGTTTTAATTTGGACAGCACTTTAGAACTTAGAATAGTCAATATTACTTATTAAATTCTATTTTTGTACAATTTGTAAATAAACTCTCTCTCTCTCTCTCTCTCTCTCTCTCTCTCTATATATATATATATATATATATTTTTTTTTTTTTTTGAGATGGAGTCTCGCTCTGTCACCCAGGCTGGAGTGCAGTGGCATGATCTAGGCTCACTGTAAGCTCCACCTCCCAGGTTCACGCCATTCTCCTACCTCAGCCTCCCGAGTAGCTGGGACTACAGGCGCCCGCCACCACGCCCAGCTAAGTTTTTGTATTTTTAGTAGAGACAGGGTTTCATCATGTTAGCCAGGATGGTCTCTATCTCCTGACCTCGTTGATCTGCCCGCCTCAGCCTCCCAAAGTGCTGGGATTACAGGCTTGAGCTACCTTGCCCAGCCGTAAATAAACTATTTTTAAGCCCGTTACCCATTCAAAAGGGTTATTATTTAACTCACCCAAGAAAAACATTTTTAAAAAATGGTATAGCAACATTCCTCCTTTTTCTGTAAGTTATATTTCTAATTACAATGCATTTTCCAGGTACCATTAGGCATTAGCAAGGTGTTTAATTATACTTTTTCATCCAAGTTAACCTCAATTATTGTGGTTTCACTGAAAGTTTTCTTATTTAGTTCCTAGTGTACCTTTGCCCAATTCATTTTCTTTCAGAAGATGAAATCAACACCTGAGACGGGACCAGTACGTCTGTTTAATGGTTAACAATGATTACCCTTTTTATTCATTCAGCAGTTACCATTGTTCATTTTTTTTTTTTGGGGTGAGACAAAATTTCGTGGAGTAAGAATTATTTGCTTTCTAAAGGTAGATCATTAATAAAGTAATTGAGTAATAAAATAATTGAAATGGAGATAATTAAATAGCCATAACCTATATGCAACTATTATTAATGGCAACCTGAAGCATTATGCTCCATATAAATCATAAAAACAGAAAATGTTTACTCACTAAAAAGACCATAAACCGGATATGATATAAGTATGTGTTTCAGGTTTTATAACTCCATATATTTCCAAATAGCCAAGGTTCAAGAAACTTTGACTTGTTCCTGGAAACCACATTTCATCTTTTCTGGAGGAAGCAGAGCATGAAATTTTCCTGAGGCTGAGCAGATGAGGTGTTTCATCATTATTAGGACAATATAGCCATTGGCACAGCAGGTTTATGCTGTTGCCTCACTAGATGCCACTGAGAAAACTCAATTAAGAGCAAAAAGTGAGCAAGTCCAACTATGGTGATTATGTAAAGAGACTTCCAGATGTCTTAGTACTTTAAAACAATGCTTCTCTTATTCCTAAAATGTCCAAAAGTGCTATACATATATCTTTGAGAGAAATCCTATAAATGTAATATTTATTGCAAATTATAGTTGCAAACAGGCAAGAGAGCTTCTGTGTGATGCAAGCAAAGAGGACAAAGCAAAATCTCAAAATTTAGGAGCTGGTGTTTGTTGTAGCTCAGGGAGAAAGCTCAGCAGGTCATCCAGTTTATTAGCCAGCTTCTAGGCAGAGTGGAACTGAATGTGTCCTATATAGAAGAGCATTGTGGTTAGAAATGTCTTCCCTTGTGAAGGATTTAAACTAAAATGTGCCCACTAAGAGAAAAAGACTCTTTTATTTTTCCCTCAAGACCTACTTTGTAATAAGATCTTTTATATATACTTTTAGTGTTTACATGATAATTGCCCCCCAAATCCGACATATATGTTTCACATGTAGTTACATTCCAGTTGTGATAAAATAGCCACAGGAACTGAGAGGATACTTTATTTTTATTAGTGTTCCTAATGTACTGGCTCAATTCTTCTCCACTGTAGTTGGAATGAAGTTTATTGCTTTAAGCAAAATTACCAGTGCAGCAATAAGTTGTCATGGTTATATGTCCCGGGCCTTCTTGTCACTGATTCAAATTTACTTCCGAGCTCCTCATTTTCTAAGGTAAAGTCTTCTATAAATACACAAGCATTTCATTTCTCCTTAAACACTCAATCAAAATGGGATGTCTTTCTAATGATTTGTTAACAGTTCCATAAACAACTTAAAAGTACAACAATCAGAAAGAACATAATCCTTTCTAAGCAATTGTAAAACCAAGTAGAAATCTGTGTGCATGTTCATTCTTTTATTCTTTCAACAAATAGCTACTGATATGGTTTGGCTGTGTCCCCACCCAAATCTCATCTTGAATTGTAGCTCCTATAATTCCCATGTGTTGTGGGAGGGACCCTGTGAGAGGTAATTGAATCATGGGAGTGGGTCTTTTCTGTACTGTTCTTATGATAGCGACTAAGTCTCACGAGGTCTGATGGCTTTATAAAGGGGAGGTCCCTTGCACATGCCCTCTTTGCTTGTCACCGTGTAAGATGTGGCTTTGCTCCTCTTTGCCTTCTGCCATGATTGTGAGGTCTCCCCAGCCATATGGAACTGTGAGTCAATTAAACCTCTTTCCTTTATAAATTACCCAGTCTTAGGTATGTCTTTATTAGCTGCTTGAGAACAGATTAATACAGCTACTGGGCAGCAAGCACTGTGCAAGGAGCTCAAGATACTGCAGTAAATAAAGCAGACAAACATCCCTACCTTCGTGGAGTTTATGTTGTACTGGAGAAGAGAGACAGAAAAGCAATAAAATAAATAAAAGTAAAATATGTAAGATATGAAGGAAAATAACATTTGAATATTACTCTTATAAAGTAAATATTTTCACTTAAGTTGATAGTTTTCTTTGTACACAAATAATAAGAATCAGGTCAGGAAACATTAATAAACACATTCAGAGTAGTCAACTAATTTTGTCAAAGTCACACAGTAGGTCATAGAATATGATCTTAAAACCCAGGTCTTTTCAATTTCACGCCTTGGGATTTTTCCATTACAAAATACTGCCTACACAGCACCAAAAGTAAATTACATGTTTCCAGAGAGCTGTATATTGAATATCATGGAAATAAAAATTCAAATGATCTGAAAGATTGAATGTATATCTGAATATTCCAAGGTTTTCTACTCATAGCCTCAAAAAAGAAAAAGGCAGGACCCAATTAATAAGAATGGAATGGAGCAGCTGGATAATTAGCAATAGTACACCTGTTATTCCTCCTTTTTAGTTGTTGTTTTTTTAATAGACTTCTCTTTCAGAGGGATTCTGAGTCTATTTGTCTCATTGCAGGCACTTCTACTACCTTGGTTTATGAGTATGGGGGTAAAGGAGGTGTCATTTTGCGGGGAAGCTTACGGAGGAAAGCTAAGGGGTAGTACATAAGTCTGTTTTACAGTTGCAGGAAATGCCTTCACTGGAGAGTTTTAGAAGTAAAACATGGAGGGCAAAATATTTTCAGACTGTTTAGATGGCCACAGAGGTGTAGTAGTTGTTTTGTTTAAGTTGGATAATTATGAGTCTTAAAAGAAAAAAAAATGTCACCAAGAAAACAAGGCACCAAGTTTTAGATAGTTTTACTTTTTATTAAGCCATGGTTATTAGCCTGCTGTAGAATGCATGAGACCAATGTGGAAATGCCAGGGGCACAACAGCATGTCAAGCTTAATGAAGCTCACTGTGACTGACACACTTGGAAAAGGTCAAGAAGTGTGCAGCAGAATGGACAACACACAGATTCATTTCTTCCATGACTGTGCACTCAAGCAAAGCAGCATGGAGAATTGAGCCATTATTCAGTGAAATTCATCAGCATTCTGTTCAATGTTGACCATACATTGAAACAACTCTAATTTACTGCCCAAATTGTCCACTATCTGCATTCTTTACCCACTTTGCTCTTTTTAAGACCAGAGAGGCTGTGTGAAAATACAATACACATATATAAGGTAATTGTAATTGTAATTTACTTCTTTCTTTCTTTTTTTTTTTTTTAGCACAGTCTATGTGATTTTACCCCTTACAGTAGTGCCAACAGAGCAATTGCATCCCAGCTCCAGTCTGAAAGTGGTTAAAGTAGCCAGGAGTGGGAAGAACCAGAGACAAGTTTAAATTGTGTCCTTGGGAGTATGAAAGGTCAAAGTCTGAGACACTGAATTCTCTGGCCAATTCTATGGAGTGAACTTAGGGCCCACTGGGAAAATAAGAAAAATATAAAAAGATTCAAAATTCAAGAAGAATAGAATTGGGAATGAAAAAGGGAGAGCTATTCTTAACTAGTTCACCCAAGTGATCCCATACCTCTAAGATTTTCAGTCTAGATTTATATTCTCACTGCAGATCTTTCCCTTGAGCTTCAGATTTGAATACCCAATGGCATGTTGGATGTCTACATCTACATATTTCACATCTATTTCAAATACAACTTATTTCAGTCTGCTCTGCCTTTCCCTAGGACTTTGCTGCTCAGTTTTTGGCATTACAATTAGCCCAAATTATCTAAACTAAAGAAAAATTGAATTTACCCTTGAATCTCTTTTCCCTCACCCCAATCGAATACCAAATACTTCCAATTTTGCTCTCCGAATATGTCTTGCATTCCAACCCCTTCTTTCTGTTCTTAATATCACTGAATGGATTCAGTCCGTCCTTATGTGGCAGAGATGAAGAAACCAAGACTGAGGGATGAAGTAATTTACCAATGGGCGGTGATGGAGTCAGGGTTCCAGTCTGGACTGTAGGGTCCATACTCTCCCCACTCTGAGCTCCCCCCTGCTGTCCCACCCTGCCTTTACCAACTCAGACACAGTCCAGTTTCCTAAATATGGTGTGAAGGCAAAAATTGTACCAAAGTTAAATAGATAAGAAAGACTTTATTTGAGGCTATTGCAATGAAGGAGAACTCCATTTCTTAAATAGGAAATGGAACTCATTTCTGCTTAAACAAAGAGCAGGGGAGTTTTTAAGAGCAGGGTTGGGGGTGAGAATGAAAACCATAGGCCATCTGTGTTTGTTAACTGGCCTTATCTAAAGGAAAAGTAAACTTTCTCGTATCTTCATGAGAGGAGGGGCTTGCAAAACTGCAACTGGAAACAACGCACCCACAGAAGTTAGGCTCCTACCCTCCCACAGAAACTGGGAGATGGGATGCTATCTCCCTGCATGTTTGCATTTCAAGGAGGTGGCTCCTGGGTCTTTAAAGAAAGACATCCCTGGGTTATAAAATTGAAAAGAGGCTTTTAAAAGGATTGATGTCACAAAAGGTTAAAGAAATAACTTACAATTACACATTTTCTAGAGAAACTGCTTTAAGAAAATGGAGGTCTGGGCCTAGAGTCAGGAAGTATATGTGAAGTTTGGCCAAACTGAGGGACATATTAAGGTCATCTTCTGTAGACTACAGGGGGCTTCAATCATCAAGCCCTTCCCTTCCTCTCCGCTCTACTTTCTCACCACAGAGAACTATGTATTTTGCCTCTGTGTCATCATCACTATGTCTGTGGAGCTAATTTTTATGTAAGGGCATCTTTGCAGTCTCCTTCCAGACCAATCTGTGGTTTGTTGACTGCTACTAGGAATCTGTTCTGGGGCTAGGAGCCTGGAGCCAGGAGCTTCTTGTTCATTTGGAGAGGAAGTCAAGGGAACCTGACATTCCCTATCCTCAGCTGCCAAACAAGATGTTTAACAGAAAAACCTCCATCACTTTGAAGAAGACAGAAATCAGCCAAAATACAAATTAGAATGGAGGAAGTTTAGCTTAATTTGGAGTTTTCAATGAACATGAGAATTGATGCTGTCAGTGGAATCTGGCATGGAAGCAGGGGAGGTAGAATATTGTACCAATCATGTCCATCTTCCCCATGATTATGCAATTTAAATGTTCTTTAGCTAGATCTATGAGTACCTTCTGAATGAAATACTTTAATATATTTACTTTGTTAGCGGTAAACTTTTATATACCAATTGTATTAGTCTGTTCTCACACTGCTATAAAGAACTGCCTGAGACTGGGTAATTTATACAGGAAAGAGGTTAAATTGACTCACAGTTCCAAATGGCTGAAGAAGTCCTCAGGAAACTTACAATCATGGCAGGAGGGGAAGGAAACATGTCCTTCTTCACATGATGGCAGGATGGAGAAGTGTCGAGCAAAGAGGGAAAAGCCCCCTTATAAAACCATCAGACCTTGTGAGAACTCACTCACTATCATGAGAACTGCAGCATGGGGGGTAATCGCCCCTATGATTTAATTACCTCCCACCAGATCCCTCCCATGACACTTGGGGATTATGGGAACTACAATTCAAGATGAGATTTGGGTGGGGACACAGCTAAATCATATCACCAATCAAAGATACTTGATGGGACAATGACTGCTTTTAGGTAAACTTTTTCAACATATTTTAAACCTCTGCATATTTGTGAGTTAATAAATACTTATTTTCAGTGCTCTGAACTCAGTGTCCCTTTCCTTATACTGACTTTCTTGGCCTTCCAAATAAGATATTAGCATCTGAGTTCTCTGCGCTCACAGGTAAACTTGGCCCAGATAACATTTATGTTTCATTTATTTGTCTAACGAACATTTGTCAGATCTGACATTGTGTCAAATGCGATGAGGCACTGTAGATGCAAGAGTGACAAAACTTAGATGAATCTTCCTTTCAGCAAGCTCACAGTGAGTGGATAAGGTAGGTGTTAAACAAATAATCACATAAACAAGTACAAATGTGTCACTGTCATGAACTGTGAGGCACTGATACTTAGCAGGGATTTGACTTAGTAAAGGAAGTCCAGGGAAAGCTTCACTGGGAATCTGGCTTATAAAGGATGAATAGGAATTAGCTAGGTAAAGAGACCCAGTAGGTAGGAATGACTAAAAGTAGGTCAGTCTAGCTACCGCGTAGACAGTGAGAGAATGTGAAAATCAGGAAAAGCCTGGACAGGAAGACAGGGTGAGCTCACATGAGACCTTTGAGGTGTTCAGAGTAGATGTAAGTGGGAGGCTGCTGAGTTGGCCCAATCTAGACACAATGATATTTTCATTTGCTGCATGAGTTTCAGCCATCAGTGAAGAAAAAAGGTTCGTAAGATATTTGCTCAGAGAACAGAAAACCAAACACTGCATATTCTCGCTTAAAAGTGGGAGCTTAACAATGAGAACACGTGGACACAGGGAGGGGAACAATACACACTGTCAGAGGGGTGAGGGAGGGAGAGCATCAGGAAAAATAGTTAATGCATGCTGGGCTTAATACCTAGGTGGTGGGTTGATAGGTACAGCAAACCACCATGGCACACGTTTACCTATGTAACAAACCTGCATGTCCTGCACGTGCATCTTGGAACTAAAAATAAAACAGAACAAAATAAAATAAAATAAAATAAAATAAAATAAAATAAAATAAAATAAAATAAAATAAAATAAAATAAAATACATGTTTGCTTAGAAGTACAAATCCACATTGCATCTAATCCACTCTTACAAATTGCCCTTGATTGAAATGTTTGTTTGTTTTTGCCACCTTGGACTCCAAGCTTTTATGTCCTATTAAGTATGTGGTAATCAGTTGAAATGCCTTGTTTATAGCATTGCCAGTACTATATTCAGAAATATTCCTAGGCTTTCTATCTATTGTGTTATTAAATCAGAGCATGGTTCAAGTTCATATTCCTTCAGAAGTACAATTTATTAACAAAATAATCATGGCCCAGAGGAGTCAATAGAAAATAGAAGGCATTTACCAATTACTAGGAATTTGCTTTGTTTTTATTTTTGATAGATGTTGGTTGTAACCTATACATATTCTTTGCTAAGAAATAACCCTTGAGCCATGTAGAGTCAGGAGCTGGGCCCCTTCAGAGGCTGAGGTTTGCTGCTTCTGTGTACTTTCCTTCCAAACAAATGAGGTTGGAGAAACAGGTTGATCTCCAGAATGAGAAACTCTTCAGATGCTTCCTGCCTTTTTATATCTGCATTTCAGAATCAAAAGAGCTAAATTAGAGAATTTATTAATAGTTAAATTTCAGGTATCAATTCTGATATAAGTAATATCTTGTGGAAATGTCTCTTATATTTGAAGTATTCTAATTGGCCAAATCAAGTGGATCCTTCCCCTTAATTACTGATTAGTAAGCTTTATCTTAGTTTAAACTTGAACAAGACCAGTGGTTTGGCAATTTTAAATAAATTATATTCATGCAGCTATTCAAAAGTTGTCAATATACAATGAAAAGTGTTCAATGAAATTAGTTGTTAATACTGACAACAGGGATTATATAGCACACATACATTATATATTGCTATATTAATCTGACTTTGAGAGGTAACAGGATGGGAGGGACACAGAGGTTGACAGAATACATAGGAGAGGAAACAAAGCCCTTCTTTTTATTTATTTATTTATTTTTTTAGATGGAGTTTTACTCTTGTTGCCCAGGCTGGAGTGCAATGGCGCAATCTTGGCTCACAGCAACCTCCGCCTCCCGGGTTCAGGTGATTCTCCTGCCTCAGCCTCCCAAGTAGCTGGGATTACAGGCATGTGCCACCATACCTGGCTAATTTTTGTAATTTTAGTAGAGACGGGGTTTCACCATGTTGGTCAGGCTGGTCTCAAACTCCTGACCTCAGTTGATCCATCCAGCTCGGCCTCCCAAAGTGCTGTGATTACAGGTGTGAGTCACGTGCCTGGCCACAAAGCCCTTCTTAAAGCCAGTACCATGAGGAGGTAGCAAAACTGGGAGGAATAGCTTTGTTACAGCCACAGAAACAGAATTATTAAGCACTGGGGCTCTCAGACAAAATCTTGCTGTCCCACTTTTAAAGTGAGCAGAAAGCAATTGCATGTCAGTGAGCAACTGGATATCGGCAGCAACAATGACAGGCTGGGGATTACCAATACAACCCAATGTTTTTCTGGTAGGTTTTAGATTTTTGCACTACCCCAGTGAATGATTGCAATTATTAAGCCAACTGAGTGGCATGGGGATCCAGGGAGACAGAGAGATGAGAGAGAGAGAGAGAGATTTAATTAGAATAAAGAAATAATATTTATTATACATGTATCAAATGTTAGGGGCAAAAATTTTTTGATTGAATTCCAATAGCTTTTATGCTCACTATGCAAGATGCAGACTAAGGTACTAAGTGACCCACTACCGGCTCATCCTCCTCATCCTATCTGCATATTCTCTCTCTCTTTTACTCCTTCTTATTTTATCCCACTCCGTCCTTTCCTCAGTAATATTGAAGAGGAGCAATTGTACCTATTTATAACGTACACAGGTCGACATGGGTGTTTGCAGGTGTGGGCAGTATTTCCACCTCCCTTGCTATGTGCTGTTGAGAACATGGCAATATAGCAACAAATATTATGAAGAAGCCCTTTGGGATACTCTGGGTTGCCTTCTTATTTGCATGACTTATGACCACCCTGTTGGGTGACTGTTTCCAGATGTCCTTGAAACTCAATAAGATGCTTTTAAAATGTCATCTTAATGACAGCTGCCACTTTTGAATAATCCTATTCTGGTGATCCTGTAATCTTAGCTCTCCCCAGGAATGCCCCTGTGATGGTTAAGATTAGCTGTCAACTTGATTGGATTGAAAGATGCCTTGATGGCTGGTAGAGTATTGTTCTTGGGTGTGCCTGTGAGGGTGTTGCCAGAGGGGATTGACATTTGGGTCAGTGGACTGCGAGAGGAAGACCCACTCCCAGTGTGGGTGGGCACCATCTAATTGGCTTGCCAGCACAGCAAAAACAAAGCAGGCAGAAGAAGATGGGATAATTTCCCTTGCTGAGTCTTCTGGTTTCCTTCTTTCTCCTGGGCTGGATGTTTCCTTCTGCCCTTGGACATCAGCCTGCAGGTTCTTCAGCCTTTGGACCCTTGGACTTACACCAGTGGTTTGCCAGGGCCTCTCAGGCCTTCAACCACAGGCTGAAGGCTGCACTGTTGGCTTCCCTGGTCTGGAGACTTTCAGACTTTGACTGAGCCACTACTGGCTTCTTTCTTCCTCAGCTTGCAGATGTCCTATGGTGGGCCTTTGCCTTGTGATCGTGTGAGCCAGTTCTCCCTAATAAACTCCCTTTCATGTATACATATGTCCTATTAATGCTGTCCCTCTGGAAAGCCCTGACTAATATGGCCCCCAAACATTGTGGTATTGAAATTATAGTTTCAACAGTGATTATTACAATAGTAACAGTTTCTGTTTATGAAGCATTTACAATATGCCACACACTGGGCTACAACCTTTATATGAATTAGGGCTTCCAGCCACCTCTACATTGAAAACCATCAGTGACATCACATTGTTTTTAGGAGGAATACCCAATTGTCCCCAAGACTTAACCTATTCTGGCCCCTACCTTTCAGGTCTCATTGTCACTCATCTCTTCCTCATTTCCTGTACTTCAGGCACACACCTAGAGCTCTTTAAATGCTCAATTGCTCTCCTGCCTCTGGACTCTTCCAACTGCTGGTCTGGCTGCCAGAGCACTCTTCCTCATGGCAATGCACTCTGCCTTGCTCTCTTGCTTAAGTCTTGTTCATTGTCATATGTTCTTAAAGACCATGTTCCTTTTCCTTGGCGCACACATGTCAATTTGCTATATGTCCACTGATGTCATTGTCTTTCTCTCCATTGGTACCATGAGAAGGGGGTGGACTCTACTTGTGTCCATTATTGCATTTCAGCTGATATTATCTGATATACGATAAAGGATCAATATTAGTACTGAATAAATAAAAGGATGAATGGATTCTGTTTTGCCAAGGCTTATATCTATTTTATATTAGACCTTAACTCTCTATAAAGAGACTTGTTTCTGTGGCAGCATTTTTTTTTTTTTACCCATCTCACAGGCATTTGGAACCCACTATAGGGGTCAATGAGTGACTCGGTAACTCTGTCAGACTAGACATGTATCCATTTCCCCAAAGTCCTGGTCACTTCAAACACTGGTAGAAGTCCCACTACACAGTTCTAATCCAATTGATCTATGTGCTGTCTTTTAGACTTTGAATAACACTGTGGTCTTATCCAAAGGGAAGAGAAGGGTATTGATATTTATCAAGGGCCTGCTTTCTTCCTGGAACACCATTTGGTGCTTTTCATACATTCAGTTGAAATAACTACCAGTGCATTAAAAATAGAATAATAATTGCAAGGTATTTTGGAAACATAAAGACCTCTATAATATTAACTACTTTAGAACATTTCTTAGAGGACTGAGTTTTTGAAATATTCAATTGCACCTGCATTGCTTAGTGAGATAACTCACTCCTCTACAGATAACCTTTGTGAAAATAAAAATGATTTTTGGCAATGTCATTCCCTGGAGAAAATCTGATAAACTTAAAGTGATTGCAAATTATCCCCCAAAAGATCAAGTGTCCTTGTTATTGTTAAGCCAGTCTCTGCAATTACAAGATTGTGTAAGAAAGCAAGAGTTGTCTTAACTAATGTACTGAACATTTAACAATTAGTTTCCAGTGAAGTTCTCACCCCACCTACCTTGAATGTCTCTCTGTCCATTGCATCAACATATTTGGTGGTTGTTGCCTGTTGATTCTTTAAGAGGTTGTGATTTTTATTTAAGTAAAATGCTAATCAACTGGAATGGCAAACTTTGAGGAAGATGAAGGATTTCCAAAAAAAGAAGAAAGTAACGTTATGGAACTCTTTAATCACATGTCAAACTACCACCAAATGAGTCTGGCAGAGTGAGAACAGTTAATGTCAGAAGAGGAGAAAATCCATGAGGACTATGACATGATAGGTGCCTCAAAGAGACAGATCTGAGAATCAAAGAATTAAAGGGAGTACTGGCAAAATTGATGAGGCTGTTTATGAGGTGTTTATGATCTTGCGACACAAGGGCCATGTTTACATACAATTTTGAAGGGAAAATTATGATCTATTAATCAACACCTAATTCATTGTTTATTGCATAATTCATATTTACTTAAAAACTATTGACAAAATGAACTAATTTCCCTTATATTATTTTGAAAGAGAAATGCCCAAACATATTAACCTTGTTCAACATTTAGTATGACACCTAGACCTCCTTGTAGTAAATTTACTTCACATGCCTTTTTCCAAGTTTTATGTGCCCACACATAATGAAGACTAAATTCAAGTCGCTAGGTTTTATCTCTTCCTTTCAAATAAGTTAAGTAAGCTGTTCCCCTGATTTTTTGCCCACTCTCAATCATTCATGCCAGTCTTATATAATTAATTTTCAAGGTTAAAACTTGTATCATATCTTCTCCTTTCCTGCCTCATTCTTTATATATGTTCTTATTTATCCTGTGGAAAATGTCTTTGACACAATAGAAATACCGAGGAAAATGTTATCATTAATATTTTCACACATTTCTTCTGCATGATGAATGACTATGATCTATAAGAGCTGAGTGTTATTATGGTTATTATATCATTCTTGCATTGCTATGAAGAAATACCTGAGACCTAGTGATTTATAAAGAAAGCAGGTTTAATTGGCTCACAGTTCTGCAGGGTGTACAGGAAGCATAGAACTGGCATGTGCTTCCAGGAAGGTTTCTGGAAGTTTACAGTCATAGCAGAAAGCAAAGTGGGAGCTAGCACATCACATGGTGAGAGCAGGATCCAGAGAGAGAGGGGAGGGTGCCATACACTTTCGCACAACCAGATTTTGGGAGAACTCACTATCACGAGGACAGCACCAAGAGGATCGTGCTAAACCATTCATGAAAAACCCGGCCCCATGATCCAATCACTTCCCACCAGGCCTCACCTCCAACACTGAGGGTTAAATTTCAGCAGGAGGTTTGGGTGGGGACATACATCCAAACTACATCAATTGTGATAACAACTTCTCTAGTTAGGATGTTCTCTGAATAGTGAATCTCTTTCTTGGATACTTTTTATAATGATCCATGTGATGAAACTGCAGCTAATTTTCTATATTACCTGATTCTCATGAAGTCACCACATTTTTTTCATGTTTGCAAAGACAGAAATACTAATAGTGTAACAGAATGCCAGATCAGATCACCGATCTACTGATAATTAACACAAGTGAAGTCAATGTACCTTTTTAATCACTATATTGAAGCACTGTTGATTCATTTATTTAAAAAGTTGAAGTAAAAATTAAAAATATTCAGGATATATTAAATCCATGAGTCAGCAATGAACACATTATATGGGGCCAAGATTTTGCTTAGAGAAAAATGACTTCAATGGGTTCTTAATTTATTTTTATCTGAGTTTTATTTTTGGTTTGAATTACCCAGATAAATTCTTTAATGTATTTGTCTATGTAAATTAAGTGGAAGAATTATGTATTCAAGTGAAAATAAGTGGGTAAGTCTATTCGTATACGCAGTCTACCAAAAGTAATTTACTGAATTCTTTTTATGTTCTTAGTTCAAAATTATAGGCTTGTAGGACAAAAAGAAATAAGGTATGTTATGTAACTTATATTAACACTGAAGTATATAGAAAGGAAATAATCAATTCTCTTAGTATCTTTGGCAGCAGTACTAAATATTTTAAAGTTTCTACTGTATTATTTAATTCATTGTAATATCTGAGAAAAATACACTAAAGTATAAAATGTACCAACTGAAAAAGACATGCTCATACATTAATACCTTTAGTATACACTGATATATATGCACACATATTTAAAATGTATATGTAATATTACACTTAATGAATAATTTAGGAAAATATCCAACAAAACTTTAGCATTCTATCTTATTATATATTTATTTTAAAACAGCTGATTTACTTTAATGCACTAATCATTTCAAAGAAACTACTTACAACTTTTTATATACAGTTTATCATGAAAGTCAAATTAAATATGAATAGACCATAGTTTTTATGAGCTCCAACTTGCCACAACAAAATTATTTTTTCTGTTGTTTTAAAGAAAATGATTGCTCTATAGACTAATTGATTTAATAATGGATATAGACAGACCTCATTTTACTGCACTTTACTATGCTCTGCAGATACTGTGTTATAAATGGAAGGTTTGTGGAAATTGTGCATCCAGTAATCCTGTTGGCATCATTTTTCCAAACAACATGTGTTCCCTTAATGTCTGTGTGTTACATTTTGAAAATTCTTGCAATATTTTAAAATTTGTCATTATTAGTATTACAGCTATTATGGTGATCTGTGATCAGTGATCTTTGATGTTACTATTGTAATTATTCTGGGGCACCACACACCATGGCTATACAAGAAGGCAAGCTTAATCGACAAATGGTTGTCTGATTGTTGTTCCACTGACTGGAAGTTACCCCTTCTCTCTTCCTCTCCTTGGGTCTCTCTATTCCCCAAGACAAAATAATATTGATGTCAGACCAATTAATGACTCTAAAACGGCCTGTAGATCTTCAAATGAAAGGAAAAGTCACACATATCTCACCTTACGTCTAAAACTGGGTATGATGAAGTGAGGAAGGGATATTGAAAGCTGAGACAGGCCAAAAGCTAGGCCTCTTGCATCAAGCAGTTAACCACATTGTGAATGCAAAGGAAAAAGTGCTTGAAGGAAATTAAAAGTGTTAATCCAGGGAATACACGAATGATAAGAAAAAGAAACAGCCTAATTGCTGATATGGAGAAAGTCTGAGTGTTCTGGACATACAATCAAGCCAACCACAACATTCCCTTAAGGCAAAGCCTAATCCAGAGCAAGGCCCTCACTCTCTTCAATTCTATGAAGGTTGGAAGAGGTGAGGAAGCTGCAGAAGAAAAGTTTGAAGCTAGCAGAGGTTGGTTCATGAGGTTTAAGGAAAGAAACTGTCTCCATATATAGAAGTGCAAAGTCAAGCAGCAAGTGCTGATGGAGAAGCTGCAGAAAACTATACAGAATATTTAGCAAAGATTATTGCTGAAGGTGGCTTCAATAAACAACAGACTTTCAATGTAAATGAAAAATCCTTACATTAGAACAAGATGCCATCTAGGACTTTCATAGCTAGAGAGGAGAAGTCAATGCCTGGCTTCAAAGCTTCAGAAGACAAGCTGACTCACTTTTTAAGTGCTAATAGCTGGTGACCTTAAGTGGAAGCTAATGCTCATTTACTGTTCCAAAAATCCTAGGGCCCTTAAGATTTATGATAAATCTACTCTGCCTGTGCTCTTTAAATGGAACAGAGCCTGGATGATAGCATGTCTGTTTGCAGCACGGTTTGCTGTTTATTTTAAGCCCACTGAGACCTGTTGCTTAGAAAAATATTTCTTGCAAAATGTTACTGCTTATTGACAATGTACCTTGTCACCCAAGAGCTCTGATGAAGTTGTACAAGAAAATTAATGTTGTTTTTATGCCTGCTTACATAACATCCATTCTGTAGCCCAAGGATCAAGGAGTAATTTCGATTTTCAAGTCTTATGATTTAAAAAGTACATTTTGTGCTTGCTTACACAGCATGTTTATTAAAATTAGAATGATACAGAGAAGATTAGCATGGGCCCAGCATAGGAATGACATGAAAATTCTTGAAGAATTCCGTATTTTTGAAAATTAAAAAAAATTACAAGGGTATAGTTGCCATACATAGTGATTCCTATGATGGATCTGGGCAAAGTAAATTAAAAATCTTCCGGAAATAATTCAGCATTCTAGATGCTATTATGAACATTCATGATTCATGAGGAGGCTGAAATATCAACATTAATGAGAGTCTGGAAGATGTTGATTTCAACTTTCATGGATGACATTGAGGGGTTGAAGGCTTCAGTGGCTAAAGTAATTGCAAATTTGATAGAAATAGTAAGAACTAGAATTAAAAATGGAGTCTGAAGATATGACTTAATTGCTGCAATCTCATGATAAAACTTGAACAAATGAGGAAGTGCTTCTTATGGATGAGCAAATAAATTTTTTTTTGTTTGCGATGGAGCCTACTCCTGGTGAAGATGCTGTGAACATTGTTGAAATGACCACAAAGAGTTTAGAAAACTTAATTTTATAAGGTATTCTAAATGCATAAACTTAACTGATAAAGCAGTGACAGAGATTGTGAGGATTGATTCTAATTTTGAAAGTTCTACTATGGGCAAAATGCTATCAAACAGCATAGTATGCTACAGAGGAGTTTTTCATGAAAAGCAGAGTCAATCTGTGGAGCAAGCATTTTTGTTTTCTTATTTAAAGAAGTTTGCACAGCCACCCCAATCTTCAGCAACAATCACCTGATTAGTTGGCAGCCATCAACGTCAAGGCAAGACCCACCACTAGCAAAAAGATCAGAACTCTCTGAAGGTTCAGATGATCATTACCACTTTTTTAATATAGTTTTTTTTTAAATTAAGATATGTACATTATGGTTTTACACATAATACTATCACACACTTTATATACTATACTATAAAGTACACATAACTTTTGTATCCCCTGGAAAACCAAATAAATTTTGTGCCTTACTTCATTATGATATTTACTTTATTGTATTTTTCTGGAACCAAGCCTACCATATCGCTGGGGTATATCTCCTTTCCATCTTGTTTCTCTAGGAATTTGTGATAGTTAACAGAAAAGATATATGCAATAAAGCAGAAAAACACAAGTTAGAACTCAGAGTTAAGAATACTAGAAATTATAATAAGAGGTCAATATCATGGTTGACAACAACACAGATACTCAGGTCATAAACTTCTACACTGTTGTTATAATTGAGCTTTGAATTTGTTTCTAGGACTTCTGGCAGCTGAAGTGAAATAAGGAGGTGAGAAATTGTATAGACATTATTTTTTCTTATGGAAAAGTAAAGAAGGTATTTAGACATTGATGATAGACATGTTTTTCTGTACCAGAAAATTTCAAGTGCTTCCAATTTTGTTTTGGAGATTTATTATTGTTATTTTAAGTAAATCCAGTGCAGTCTTAAGTACAATCTGTTGCATATCATTTTATTCTTGGCTTAACTTCTAAATATTTGTGTGATTTAAGTAATTCCTTTAACTTTTCTTGACTTTGGTTTCTTCATCTGTAAAGGAAGGGGACTGGGCAAGATGACCTACACTCAAGTCCTTTGTAATTCTAATATCCCACATCCAATGGGTTCCCATTTTCCCAACATAGAGAATAGCACTTGCTATTTAAAAAGCCAAGTTTGCCTTTTTATAAGTTTGCTTATATTGTATAGGTGAGTCTCTTCTTAGGAAGAAATAGTTTTAAGTTAGGGGTCACCTGTCAATTATGTCGAATTCTCCTAAGAATTAAATAAGAGAAGGACTGATCAGTTTGGTTCGTTTGCGAGAGATCACAAGAAACGAAAAGTTAATTTCAGAGTGGAATGAGTATCAACTTCTTGGTGTACTGGGTATCTACTTCCTGGCATGTCTCTTTACATCCTTTGATTTGTGGCCCCAGCTGTACTCACTGTGTAATTGGACCCACACACTGTTAATGTAAGGAAGGCAGGAACTGGGTCTTTCTTACTCCATTGAGAGTCTTGAAGGTGTCAGGAGAGAGTGTCTGCTCAATAAATGTTGACTGACAATTGACTCTTGAATCTTCTTACTCCTATTGACATGCTACCAAAGTCAGTGTTTTGTCAACCCCTGAAGTCCTAGCACAGATGCATCTAACATGAGATTTAGCATCTAATGTCATTGTTTGTCTTGAAAATTTTTGGAGTCAAAATAACCTTTGAAAATCTCTTAAGAGGCTTATAAATTATGGTATGTTGGATTTTGTGAAAAAATCTTATAAAGTTGTGTGTGTGTATATCCTATTTAAGAATGTATAATATATAATAAATGTACAAGTTAAATATGTTTACTATATTTTAATCATATGAGGATGAAAGAGAAATGAAAGAATAAAAAAAGGAAAATGATAATGTAGCACCGTATTTGCAAGAGTTAAAAGCATATGATACAACACCATTCCATCCCTAAATAGCAGCAGCTAGCTTGTGGACTATGAAATGGGCAATGTGTGAATTGATAACAGGATAAGTATGATTCCCAGTTCACACTCCATGTTTCTAGGAGAAGCCTACAGGCCATAGTATTTATTGTTATTATCTGGGGCTGGTCCATAGGACATACCTCCTGACTACTTGCACAACTGGTCAGGGTGAGACTCATTTCTCCCTTTTTCCAACTTCATCGTCATATCAATACATCCAGGAATATTTTGTTAGGTAGTGATGAGGGTCTTTGGAAGTCTAGAGCAAAAAGAGTTCTGTGAGATCCTTTGGAAATCTTCACAAGCCAATGCAAAGCCTATCTGATCACCCACCATTTCAACCCTGAGGGTAGCTGGGTCAGGCAGGGTGGTCTAGGTTATACTACAATATCACACAATTCCAAAACCCCAGGGGATTAAGACCACAAAGCCTTATTTATATTTCTTACTCATGCTACATGTCCATCATGGACTGGCTTGGTGCTCTGCTCCAATTCAACCTCATTCTGAAACTCAGGCTGTTGGAACAGCCACAACCTGAAATCTGTTAGTCACCATGGCAGAAAGTAAGAGAAATGAAGCAAGTCACACATAAGATCTTTAACACTTACACTGGAAGAGACACATATCCCTTCTGTGCACTTTGCATTGGCCAAATCATATTATGTCACTATGTCTTATATCAAGGAGAAGAGCAAGTACAATCCTGCCCTATGCTTAGAAGTACAATTGGAAAACTTGCTGAATAGCATTAATGACCACTGCAATAAACATGTGCCAAAGAGTGAATTTGGTAGGGTTTCCAGGTCCATCCTGATCTGGTTTTATGTTCTTGAATAATCTTTAGTTGTTTCAGCTCAGGCACACTGAATGACTCACGTATGGCAGAGGAGGAACAAATAGTCTTGTCCCTCTTCCCTTTTATTTAATAAAGAAAGAAAGAAGGAAACAAGGAGAAAGAAACAAGAAAGAAATTAGTCCTAGTAGAATTTCATGTGTCATTTGATGGCCAGAAAGATCAGTTTTTTGTTCAATTAATGCCTATGGTAGACTGAATAATTAACTCCCTCAAAGACGTCCATATCTTAATTCCTGAAATCTGTAGTATATGTGACATTGTATGACAAAGCAAAATCAAGGTTCAAGATGGAATTAAGTTTACTAGCCAGCTGATCTTAATATAAAGATTATGCTGGATTATCTAGGTGACCTGATGTAATCACAAGGTTTATTAAAATTGAAGGAGGGAGGCAGAAAAGGAGGTCAGAAGTCAGATGGTGTGATAGGAGAAAAGGACTCAACCCTCCATTGCTAGCTTTGTAGATGGAGAAAGGTGGTCATGAGGCAAGCAATATAAGCAGCCTCCGGGAGCTGGAAATAGCAATAAGACCATTTCTCCTGCGAAACCTCCAGAAAGGAATGCAGCCCTGGCCACACCTTGATTTTATCCCAGTGAGATCCATGTCAGACTTCTGACCTACAGAACTGTGAGATGATAAATGTATTGTTTTAAGCCACTCATTTTCTGACAATTTTAAAAAGCAGCAATAGAAAAGCAATACGATGCCTTTATGTTTTTTGAACTAACTTGTACTTCAAAAACCGTGGCTACTCTAACAAGTTCATACACTATTTCAATAATTTGGCTCTGTAATATGTAGTTAAAAGGAATAAAGGAGGCACATTGGTCTGCATGTTATTGTTATTTTCTTTGGAGAAAAACTCTGTTAATCCACGTGGCAGAATATGTCACCTCTTCTACCTTAAGGAGAAATGTGGCTTGGTGTGCAGGTAGAGGCTTTAGTGTCTGAATTCTTAGCTCTATTGGGAACAGATACAAACTTTCTAATTCACATGCTAAACTTTGTTGGCTGTCACTCCCTGTGTTTCCATTGCTTCCTGTGGCTGTGTCAAAGCCTCTTATAGCATCCACCCATCTTTGTAGCTGCTTTTGATTCAGAGACCATATTTTGAGAAAGACTGAATCAAAAGATATTCAGAAAGAAAGTGATATCTTGAGATTACATAGTAAGATAATCACAGGCAGGAACCTTTTTTTTTTTCTCATATGCTTCAATGACGTTCTCAGAATTTGGGGTGAAAAATGTCTGAAATAAACAAAGCTATGTGGCATGAGAAGGTCTTGAAGGACTCCAGAGTGGAAATGTACTGGCATTAGAAAACTGAGAGGAACCGTGATGGAGTTAACATTAGACTTTGAGTTTGAAATCCTAGAGATCAAGTTCTGGCTCGGCCACTCACTACATGAGTAAACTTTGACAAGTCGTTTAACTTTTCTCAGTCTTCGTTCCTCATCTTTAACATGGGAATATGACGCTGACTTCCAGTTTCCATTTGGAGATACTATTATTTTACACAAGATTTTTGGCTTTCAACAAAAAATTACCAGCCCTGTTGAAAAGCAAGGAAAATAGAAAAACACTTCCAAGGGATGAAGCAACCAACAGAACCAGACCTAGGTATGGCAGAGATGTCGGAACTATTTGGCAGGGAATTACAAATCATGATGATAATTTAAATGGTTCTGATGGAAAAGGCAGACAGCATGCAAGCTCACATGAGTAGTTACAGCAGAGAGATAAGAACTATAAGGTAAAACTAAATGTTAAATGGAAATGCTAAAAATGTAAAACATGGTAACCACATGAAGAATGCCTTTGATAAATATATCAGTAGAATGAACTTAGCCAAGGAAAGAATCAATGAGCTTAAAGATAGGTCAATACAAATTACCCATCTGAAAAAAAAAAGGAAAAATAAAGGAAACAAAAACAAAATTAGAACATCCAAGAGCTGTATTCTAATATATGTGCAATTAAAATTCTAGAAGGAAACGAGAAAAGCAGAACAGGATAGGAAAACCATTTTAAGAAATTATGGCTGAATTTTTTTTCAGAATTAATAATAAGCATGAAATCACAGATCCAAGAAGCTCTTTGGAAAGAAGAGAAGTTAATACCAGGCAGAAACTTGGATCTATGCAAATGAAATGTCAGAAATGGAATAAATGAAGGCTTTTTTTTCATATTTCTAATTATTCTAAAAATATCTGATGATTTAAAGCAAAATATATAGTGTGTTTATGACATTTGTAAAAATAAAATATGTGATGATATTAGCACAAAAGATCAGAGGAGATAATTTGGAATGTATACTTGTAAAAACCTCACACTGGATGTGAAGTGGTATGTTAAAATTTGAAGGTAGATTCTGCTTAATAAAAAACATCTTCTAAATCCTGGAGCAACCACACACTTTTAAACAAAAGATAAATTATGAATCAATAAAGAAAGTAAAACAGAATCACAAACAAGTTCTCATTTAATGCAAAGCAGAGCAGAAGTTTTAAAAAGGAATAAAAAACATATGACACGCATAGAAAATAGCTAGTTAATTTATCCCTATCTACAATCTTAACAAATGCGAATGGTCTTAACACATCAATTAAAAAAAGAGATTTTTAGATGAGATAAAAAGGTAAGATACAATACCCTATCTATAAGAAACAACTTAAATTTGAAGAGATAGATAGATTTTTTTAAAAAGATAGAAAAAAATAAGCCAAAAGGAAGACAGGATATCTATGCTAATATCAGATAAAGTCAACTTTATCTCTGAGTTATGTGAGCTATTCACCAGTATTAACTTAAAAAATCTATCATGAAACCATCATATTTAGAGGAGTTCATTCAGCATGATGGGAAGCAATGGCTAAAGACTCACTATTTCTTGTACTTCATAATACTGTCTCAAGCCTCACATCCTTTTCAAATGTTTGAAGTAGTTTTCGCATTTCCCAGATGATGAAAATAAATCACAGAGTAGGTAAGCATTTTGCCCCAGAGTGGATAACCAATCACTAATATGTGACAGAACCAGGATCTTAATTACCATGCTATCTTCTTTACAAAAGAGTTTCTGTAAGTATAATGCTGCTTTCCACCTCTGGGGGAACATTAAAAACAATAAAGCCCAATTCTCGAAGACAAGCTTTCTTTTGGATGGGTGGGTATTGCTTCAGTTCTTTTAAAAGGCCTTGATTTCACCCGCCTCTTTCAAGAGAGTAAGACATTTATCTGTATCATACCCAAGGGAGAGTCCCTGCTACAATACAGGTTGTGGCATTATTGAAGACTAAAGTAGGAGTGACATAGAAGATAAGTATATCCAAGTATATCCATAGAAGATAAGTATATCCCGGATGTCAGCACATCCAGGAGGAGGCAGAGAAGCAACAGGTCAGGTAACTTGCCCAGACAGTCTCAGCCATTAATTTCAGAACAGGACTAAGCACCAGGTCTCCAAATATCAAATACAGGGCTGGGCACATGGCTCACGCCTGTAATCCCAACACTTCGGGAGGCCAGGGCGGGTGGGTCACCTGAGATCAGTTTGAGACTAGCCTGAGCAACATGGTGAAATCCCGTCTCTACTAAAAATACAAAATTAGCCGGGCGTGGTGGCGCATGCCTGTAATCCCAGCTACTTGGGAGGCTGAGGCGGGAGAATCGCTCAAATCCCGGAGGGAGGTGGAGGTTGCAGTGAGCAGAGATCGCGCCATTGCACTCCAGCCTGGGCAACAAGAGCGAAACTCCGTCTCAAAAACAAAAACAAAAACAAAATACAAAACAACAAAACAAAAACCAAATATAATACATCTCTGTTTCCTCTTCCCCTCCTTACAATTATTTGTAGCTGTAACTCTGTAACACCAAGAAAAAACTCAATTCAGATGAGTAGCACTAGCCAAAGGAGGCCACTTGTAAAACAAAATATATCCTAATCATTCATTTATGAGATGATTGTAAGGACCCATTTACAAGATCATGGAGCAAGGGCCCATAAAACTTGCCAGTATCTGAAGTGTAGTTTTAATGTTGGTCTTTTAAGCCTTTTTTTTTTCCTATTGGGAATTGCCTTCAGAATTCCAGTCTCTTAACCAACTATCCACAACCCAGCAACAACGTGGACTCTCAGAGTTTGAGGCACCAGGACTTTCTAATTCCCAGTTCCTTTCTCTATAGGAAATTGTACCTCTTGGGCAGTGTTACCCTGAGAAGAGAGTGAGACTTGGGGAATGTGCCCACAGCTCAGTGCTGGCCTTGAGGACAGTATGCATTCCAAGACAGAGAATGAAGTTAAGTGTACTCTTAAGGCAGTATTTCGTATTTGTCCCTGTTCCTCAACTTGAGTAATGGATTAATCTTTTCTGAAAGTTTTTCATAAATAGGACGAAGAAATTTAAATATTCTCTTAAATTTCTCCTTTTGTGCAAATCTAAAATCAGTTAACCTTTCTATAAAAACTTGGTGATGGAAGATCATAGTCCAGTATACAGTATTGGGTTGTTTGTTCCATTTTAAAAAATCAATTTTATTTTTCCTGGAACTAACATACTGAGGGGTAAAATCTTGAGATTCTGATGAGTTTTAGTGAAATGTGTCTGCATTAAACTTTAAATTGGTTAAAACAAAATGACAGGAAGCCTATGTACATTATTACACATGGAGAAAATAAATCTAAATTGTTTTTTCAAAAGTTTACATTTGATGAGTTTTGATCTTATCATTCGAAGTGCCATATAAAAATTGTATTATTAAAAGAGAATCCAGTAAACCAAGCAAAAAGAACAAAACAGTACAATATAACAATGCAAATGTTTAGAAAACAGGGAACTCTCTTAACATTCAAATTCAAGCTTAGATATGGCCAAGGTGACAAACTATTTCTGTTTGCTAAAAAAGATTATTTTTAGCACTTGTTGGCTTTAAAAGATGGTCTCCTTGCTTTTAGGCTGCCCCCATGTGTTCTGATGGTATCAGTGTTTGTCCAAATTGTGTACCAGAAATTATTTTTCCTTCCATTTAAAATAAAGTATGGATTTTCAATCAGTACACAAGAGAAAACTGGACTTGAAGGCAGAAAAATTTTGTGGATGACCTAGCTCTGCTACATACAATTTATATGGATTTTTTAATACAATTATTTCCTTTATTTAATTTCCTTTGGCTTCAGAGTTTTCAGCTAGGAAATGGAGATGATAGTATCTGTCATGATTGACTCACAAGGATATGATGATCAAATAATTTAATATATTAGATAACACTTGATAACACCTTACGAAACACACACTAGTTACCAATATAAAAGTGAGACTGACTTTTTTTCTGTAAGTGGAAACTACTGCATTGTAATACAGTGTACTATAGAACACACTGGATGGATGTCCTTTGATTCTTTTTTGTTTTTCTAATATCTGATTTTGCGACTTAGCAAATCAAATCAATTTTCCATAAAATAGATGACTAAAGAACCTCTATCAGCACTTTTAGATTAAAAAAAAATCCCTCTTAAATTTTTTTTTTCTTGATGGACTACTAGTCAGAAAACATTTGGATTCCAGGTCTATAACGCAACTAACATGGAAACATTTAATCTCTGCACAGCTTGGTTTCCTTATGGAAGATATCTTCCACCTTTGATAACCAGTGATTTTAAGAAATCTGTGATGCAATCCACAGAATTTACTGCACCTTTAAAAATGAAAATATTCATAGTAAAAATGAATTAGAGTTTTCACAGAAGGAAGGGAATACAGTTTAATAACTCAAAGAACTCAAAACATTTCCTTTAAAAAAAAATCATGTTTTACAGTTTCTGAAGTATATGAGTCAAATTTAGTTTTAATATCAATCATCACAGAATATTGCTTGCTTGAAATTTCAGTAATTTGTATTTGTGTTTAATTGAAAATTCTAAGAAAATGGAAAAGCCAACATAAAATATATTCTATAATTAACTCAATGTTATTAAATCATTTTGTTTTCTCTAATTATTAAGTAGAATGTCTTAAATTGTTTTCTAATTCTTAAGAGAAACAGTGATTTATAACCACCAACTTAATTTTATTAGATACCAAAAATGTTTTCAGATTTGGACATCACAAGCCTTGACAATAACAATTTGATATTTGCTGATCATTGTTGGTTTCTTCAAAAAGCTTATGTGGAATATTCAATAATCAATTCTTTAAAATGTAATGTTTTGTGAACAAGTAGCGTGACTAATACATGATTTGTCTACACCATTAAAAATTTTAATTTACTTTTTGCATCCCAATCCCTATGGCTTTCAATTAAGTCTTATAGAAAAGGAATGGTGTTTCTTGTATACAATGAAATAGAGGATTGAATCAACTCATGTACAGGAGTTAATTTACATGATTAAGAATGCTAATAAAATACCCGAAATTACTACAGTGATTTGTGGATTAAGAAGGCTAATAAAATACCCGAAATTACTACACTGATTTGTGGAAATTGGTGAATAAAAAGTCAGGTTCAAAAAGCTTAGTTTGCTGCAGCTGTTATTAAGCCTTTATTAACATTTTAATAGGCTACTACAAGATACAGAGCAATATCATCAGAGTTGCTTTGCTCTTTATAAGGTCATTTTATAGTACTGAGACAGAAATAATTGTAATAAATTACTGGCACAATGTGTTTCTAGTAATTTAGAAAATGTTCCAGTATTTGAATAGAAATATAGTCAGGATTCAGGCGCAGCTATATTGGTCTGTAAAACCGGATTAAAGCAATCAATCTGTTATCAAAAATCTCTGTCGGAAGATTATTAGGACCACCCAATTCACCGTTTCAATTCTAATGACCATTTGCCCTAGACAGTAGAATAGATAGGTGGAGAAGGTGAGCTTCCAATTTACATGACTTTCCAAACACCTTAATGCCTTTGCTTAAATATCACTGGCAATTTTTTTTAAGTTAAAAAATCGGCAAAATGGAAAGACAGTGGTGGTCCTTTGACCCTGTTCCGCTGGGGCAGGGATCGGGAGGGTGGGGATTGAGACTTCACTTAAGAGCTGCTTCAAGGAGTGCACAGAAACCACAGCGGGCCTTTTCTGAACCATTTGCTATCCCCGCAGCGAAGGGACGCTTAAGGAGGAAGTGCCTGTGGAGCTGAGAAAGCGTTATTTCATCGCGGAATACAAATAATTCAGGTCTCTAGATGGCAGCCTTCAATGCCTTTGGAAAGCAGTCTCTCTCCTCCTCCGCCACCCCCACCTCCCCTCCCACCGCATCTCGGCTCCTTGGCAATGTAGTATCACTCCGTGTGTGCCCTGGCCAGTGGATATTGGGTTTTGCTGCTCTCCAAGAATCCGAACTTAAAGTGGTTATTCTGGGGCCTGGTGCTCTGCTCTGGAAGCTACCTACCTGTTTGCTTGGGGAAAAGAGGGAGTAGGGATGGCACGAAGAGCCACGCTAAGCCGCTGCCGAGGAGAGGTGGGGCTGCGCCGCAGCCAGGGCACCCTCTCCCTGGGAGCAACAGCATCCTCGGCTCCCGGCGCGAGCGCTCCGCGCCCAGCGAGCGCAAAGAGTGCAAAGGCCACCTGCCCGGCTGGGGGAGCAGGCCCAGCACCACCGCCCCGATTTACCCAGACGTTTATGGGAAAGACATAAAAATCTCAGGTTCTTAATTTCGCAAAGGACTGAGTTAGAAGGAGTGCGGAACAGGGGCAAAAAAGAGACAGGAGAAAGAAACACACCCCGAAAAACACGTTACTCGCACCCGGCAGCGCCTGGGGTGGCGTCCGTGACCTACCCTGGTGTGGGGGACGAGCAAAGCCAAAGGTGTTAAAGAAGGAACTCGCAGACTGGCAGGGGGTGTGGGGACGGTGGAGGACTGTGGGACTGCAGGGGACCTAGGTGTTTTCTGCCCTGTCTTAAGATCTCGCTTTGGGGGCAGTCCAGGTGTCGGTCGGGGGTGAGGGACAATCTTCCCCACCCCAGCAGCCCCAGACACCCGCCCAGGTCAAGGTGGAAGGAAAGCGGGGGTACTTTGCCCTAGCCCGGTTCCCTCCTGTTTTAGACCTTGGAATCTGTCTCCCCACAAGGTGTGAAACCTCTCCAAGCTGCGTCCGCGGAAAGTCCGGCTCCTGGCTCCACCTAGGGCAGAGCAGACCTCCGTCCCTGGGCCTTAGAGGCGGGCACGGGGCTGACCCCCAACCTGTGCCACTCCAGCGCACAGGCCCCACTCAGCATCGCGCCCTGTGGGGCAGTTGACAGGGTCCCCTGTAGCTCCAGCGAGGCTGGGCCGGACTTATTTACAAGTGCAGTGACCCCTGTCTCCTCGCTGGGAGCCCCGTGCAAACCGAAGCGCTCTGGGGCAAGTTGGTGAGCGACTCATAACGCGGAACGGAGTTTGATCGACATGGTATTGGGCATAGAAGGAAGCGGGTCTTACCTTGGTACCGAGAGCAGGGAGTTGCCATCCATTGTTGGTGGGCGCCCAGAGAAGAAAGACGAAAAGTGCAGGCGAAGGATAAGTCTGTGGTGCTAGGACCCAGCTCCCAGAGTGCCAGACTGGCGCGCGCCAGGAGAGAGGCGCGCAGTCTGGGGCGGCGGCGGCGCCCACGGAGACTAGCTCCTCCCTGGCCAGCAAGCTCTGTGCGCTGCGACCGCCCGCTGTCCCCTCCCGCCGTCCTCTCTGATCTTGCAGGAGCGCGTGGCCAACGCTCCCACCTTTCTGCCTGGCTCCTGCCTCCTGCAGGCGGGCCCCAGTCTCAGTTGCTCGAGGATCCTGCTCTATCGCTCATTTGTGCTCAGAAGCATAGGTGACTCCGACAAAATTCCTCTCTCCCCAACCACCGTCGTCTCCCCTCCCTTTCTCGCTGGCGTACAGCAGGTCTGAGCCCTGAAGTTGTTCACCCACTTTCCCACATTCACGCCCTCACTCCTGGCAATGCCCACACTCCCCACTGGTTGCGCGCCACTCCTCTGGCTTCCTGTCTCGATTTCATTTTTGTTTGTGGTCTACCATGTTATGGTCGATCACTCAGAACGATGCTGGCTTTGACCTCCTAAGTCTTTTCCCTTTATTTGGACTTTCTCTCTTGGTTTTGGTTTTCACGTTTCTTTAACTCATTTTGCTTAACTGTGACTTAGTCTTCTCTCTCTTCTGTTAGAACCGTGTGCGCACATAGAAATCTCCAAACCTATGAGAGCGGCCATCCATCCGAGGACAGCACTCAGAACCTGGGAGGGAGAGCTGTCACAAACTTCCCCAGTTGACGGCTGGGTATCTCCCTGAGCAAAAAGGACAGTTTTCTTAAGAAGAAAGACACTGATAGTAGCAAATATCTGCTAAAATGAGGGCGCTGTTGAATCTGCTTCTTTTTCCAATTAAAAAACAAATTAAAAATAAAATTTGGGACTTCCACAAATGGGAAGGTTGAGCCAATGTACTTTTAGCTATTCCTCCTAGTAAGTACATCGAAATCCCCCAGAGATTATCTATGAAACAGGCATGAGAAAAAGGTGGACAGAAGAATGCAGACCAGCTAGAGATCCTGGGACTCAAGGCTTGGCATGATGATGGGTTCCTGAGGTTCTCCCAGACTTTGGCTGAAGAAGATGACAACCCGGAAATGTCAAGGGGCAGAGACAGGAAAAGCCTTGACAAAGGACTCCTCTTTCTAGCCAAAGGATCAGGAGAGAGGCAGCTTAGCAACATGGAAAATTTACACACAATAATAGCTCCACTGTGGCCAAACACCATGAGAAAAAACCTGTGGCTGTTTTTCAACTACACCATCAAAGGCCAAGTAGGGAGCCTACATTTCACCATCTGTAGGCTCTAAGGCTGTAAGTCAGTCCCCTGGGCAAGGTGGTGTCAGAGGAGACTAAGTAGGGACCAGGACTTTCATCCCCTCCAAACACTGGCCGCACTCTCCTCTTCATGTCTCGTTTCCCCCATCACGGTGCCAAGAAGAGCTTGAACTTCCACATCCACACAGAAATAATGAAGTCCCCTTCCCATTCCACACATACAGGTGGCATTAAGGCAAAGTAGGGAGCCAGGACTTTTTAAAAAATATTTTTTATTTCCATAGATTTTTGGGGAGCAGGTGGTATTTGGTTACTTAAGTTCTTTAGTGGTGATTTGTGAGATTTTGGTGCACCCATTACCTGAGCAGTATACCCTGAACCCAATTTGCAGTCTTTTATCACTTACCCCCTTCCCACACTTTCCCCTGAGTCCCCAAAGTCTATTGTATCATTCTTATGCCTTTGCATCTTCACAGCTTAGCTCCCACTTATGAGCAAGAACATATGTTTGGTTTTCCATTCCTGAGTTACTTCACAAAGAATAATAGTCTCGTGTTCCATCCAAATTGCTAAAAATGCCATTAATTCATTCCTTTTTATGACTGAGTAGTATTCCATCATATATATGTATAGCAGAATTTCTTTATCCACTCGTTGATTGATGGGCATTTGGGCTGGTTCCATGGGATCCAGGACTTTTAATCCTAACAAGGAGTAGCAGCACCGCTTCTTCACCTTGGTATCAGTGGAGCTTGTACTTTCACATCCACAGAGCAGTAATCAGCACCCCCGCCCCACCCCACTTCCACTCTACACTGAAGCAGTGTCAGAGGAATTGTTGTAGAGAGTCAAAAACCATAGTTCAGAAGTAATAAGGCCCTGTGTGTGTCCCCTGCCCCCCACTCCCAATCACAGAAGGCCACATGGGAAGCAGGAACTAGGTACTCCTACCACTCTTAGCCAGAGAGATATCAGTGCAGGCCTAGTGAGGACCCTGAACTCCCACCCACCCTTGCTTCACAGTAATGAATGCCACTACCTGTTTTTCAAGTGTCAACAAAAGCCAAGTGAGGAGCCCAGACTTCTACCCCCACTTGGTAGTGATGAGGCAGTGCTGCCCTTATTTTCCTTGCCTTACAGGAGAAGTGTCAAGAGAATCCGTCTAAAACAGCTCTTTAAATAAAATTCAGAACGTTCTAACATAATGCCCCAAATAGGCAGGCTTTAATAGAAAATTATTTGTCATATTAAGAATCAGATCTGAATGAGAATCAACACAAAACAAAACAATCAATTGATACTATTAATAACATGGAAATGACAGGGATGTTAAATGTATCTGTCAAAGATTTTAAAGCAGCCATGATAAAAATAATTTAATAAGTAATATAAAAAAATAGAAAGTCAGCCCCTAAAATACCTAAGCAAATATAAGTAGAAGATGTAAAGAAAAACTAAATGGAGATTTTAGAAGTGAAAAATACAGTAACCAAAATAAAACACAAACTGTTTTATTAGTTGGAGAGAAACATCACTTTACCCATAAGGGAAATATAGTTCAAAAACAGTGGATTTCCCACTAGAAGCCATGGAGGACTGAAGTAATTGACAACATTTTTCAAGTGTGGAGGAAGACAACTATGAACACAGAATCTTATGTCTAATAAAAATGCTCATTAGAAATGAAGATGAAAATGGTATAGGATTCCAGCAGAGTTCTCCTAAAAGAATGATTAAAGGAAATTCTCTAGACACCAATGAAACCGTCTTTACAGTTTCAGGCATCTTAGAATATCAGGAAAGAAGAAAACAGTATGAAAAATTTGAAAGATACAACAGAATTTCTTCTTTTGAGTTTCCTAAACTATATTTGAAAATCAAAGGAAAGATTATGACTTTGATATGCTTCTAAATACAGAGAAAACATTTAAGACAATTATATTAAAGGGAGAAGGGTAAAGGGTGTAAGACAAGTAAAGTTTACACATTTTGCTCAAACTGGTAAATTGACACCACCAATAAACTATAAATTTATATATACATATATACATATATACATACATATATATATAACATGCATAGAAATTATAAAGCTATGCACATAGATATACTCAAAAATAATATAGGTTAAATCAATAAAATTGGTTTTATTGATTTTAAAATTTTTTATGTTAATCATTTTAAATGATTTTTATCATTTTAAGATTTTAAAAAATGTTTAACCCGTAGTAAAGGAGGAAAAAGGAAACAAAAACAAAAAAGGGAGAAAACAAACAGAAACAACAAAATAAAACCAAAAAAGGAGAAAACAAACAGAAACAACAAAATAAAACCCTGTCAATTTTGAGCTTAATGTACCAATGAGTACATTAAATGTAAACGGTCTAAATAGAATGATTTAAAGACCGAGATTGGCAGTGTGGATTAAAAATATGACCCAATTACGTGCTCTCTGTAACAAACAAACAAAAGCCCCATAGGAAGATTGAAAGTAAAAGTGTGATAAAAGATATATTACGCAAACATTATTTAAAAGAAAGCACATGTGGCTATATTTATATAACATACAATAGACCCCAGAGCAAGGAAAATTACCAGAGACAGAGAGGGAGATTATTTAATAATAAGAGGGTCAATCTACCAAGTAGACACAGCAACTTTAAATGTATACACAGAAACAGCAGAGCTGCAAAACACATAAAACAACAGAATAATAGAACTAAAAAAAGAGACAAATCCAAAATTATATCTGAAGACTTTAACCACTTTTTCTCAACAGTTGATAAAATAACAAGTCAGAAAATTATTGAGACTATTGAAAGACTCAGCAACACCATCACCCAAAAAGATCAAATTGACATTTATAGAATATGCCACCTAAAAATAGAAAACACTTTTTTTCAAGTGTCCATTGAACATACACCAAGATAAACCATATTTGGGGGCAAAAAGGAAATGTCAATAAATGAAAAATAATTGAAATCATATATGTAATGTGTCCTCCAACTACAATGGGAACAAAAAGGAAATCAAGAACAGAAAGATAAGAGGAATATATTCAAATACTTGGAAACTAAACAACACCCATTAAATCATCCATAGGTCAAAGAGGGGACCTCAGAGAAAATTTTAAAAATACATCTAATTCAATGAAGATGAAGATACAATATATCAAAATTTCTGGGACGTTATTACGCTACATACTAAGAGGAAACTTCTGGAAATTAAATACTTGACAAAAAGACTAGCATCTAGAATATATTTTAAAAGCCTCTCAAAACTCAACTGTAAAAAAAAAAAACTGCCAGGCACGGTGGCTCACGCCTGTAATCCCAGCACTTTGGGAGGCCGAGGAGGGCGGATCACGAGGTCAGAAGATTGCAACCATTCTGGCTAACACGGTGAAATCCCGTCTCTACTAAAAAAAAAAAAAAAAAAAAATTAGCTGAGTGTGGTGGCGGGCGCCTGTAGTCCCAGCTACTCCGGAGGCTGAGGCAGGCGAATGGCGTGAACCCAGGAGGCGGAGCTTGCAATGAGCGGAGATCGAGCCACTGCACTCCAGCCTGGGCAACTGAGTGAGACTCTGTCTCAAAAAACAAACAAACAAACAAAATCCAACTAGAACTTGAGCTAAAGATATAAACAGGCATTTCACTGAAGAGGTTTTACAGATGGCAAATAAGCACAGGAAAAGATGTTCAACATTACTATTAGATAAGTTTTAATTTTGTGTTGTTTCTTGTTAGAACGACAATGATATTTCATTTTATACCTTTCAAAATGGCTAAAATTAAAAATATTTGCACAACCAAATGTTGACAAAGTTCTGGGAAAAATTGAGTCACTCATCCATTACTGGTAAGAATATAAAATATTAAAATCACTCTGAAGTACTTCGGCAATTTCATAAAAGAACTAAACATGCTAGAAGAATACGACCACACAATTGCACTCCTGAGCATTTATCTCAGAGAAATTAAGCCTGTCCGTGAAATATTCTTACTCCAATGTTTATAGCCATTTTACTTGTAATAATCAAAACCTAGAAACAACAAAGACATCCCTCATTGGCATATAGTTAAACAAATTGGTATAGCCATTCCTTGGAATATTACTCAGCAATTAAAAACAACAACAACAAACTATCAATACATGAAATAACATGGATGAATCTCCAGAAAATTATGCTGAGTGAAAATAGTAATCCAGGTGGTTATATAATTGTAAATATATAATAACATATATAAATATATGTATATATTATGTAAATAATATATAATATAGTATATATATTATATATACTATATTATATACTATATTATATATATTATATATAATGATATATATAATATATAGTATATATAAATATATACTATATAATATATGTATATATTATGTAAATATATAATGATATATAATATTTGTATATATTATGTAAATATAATATATGTATATATATTTTACATATATATAACATTTGTAGAAAACAAAATTTTAGAAATGGAGAGCAGATTAATGATTGCTGGAAACTAAGGAGAGGTGGGGAAGAAGGGAAGTGGTTGTGGATATAAAATGGCAACATGATTGATAGATCTTTGTGGTTATGGAAATACTGTATATCCTAACTGTATTAATGTCAATATCCTAGGTGTAATATTATACTATAGCTTTTGCAATGTGCTACCATCGGAGTAAACTGAGTAAAGGGTATATAAGATTGCTTTTTTTATTTCTTACAACTGCATGTGAAACAATAGTAATTTCAAGTAAAAATTGAATTAAAAAACAGAAAGAAAATATTGCTTTTATATTGTCAACTAGTATATTACATAGATTAAGTGCACAGCCTATACAAAAATTTAAAGATTTTTCTCTAGATTATGCTGTCTTCACTAAAGAAAGAAAATGATTGCCTTCCAAGTAACCACAATCAATGGGAATTTAGAGATAAGTAGAAAGGGAACACACACACACACACACACACACACACACACACACACACACAGAGGCTGATGCAAAGCCCTCTTAGCCACAGTGGAATAAAGAGATGTTGTAGCATAACTGCTGCTAATGAAACAATCATCAATATTTTAAAATGCCTTCAGTGCTTTAAAATCAATCCTGAATAGAACAATAGAATAAAATCAATCCTGACTATAATAATAATAGAACTGCTCCATTTTGTTGGAGCAGTTCTCTGAAAGATCAGCGTCATTGTAAGTTGAACGCTAAACGATCCAGGTCTGTTTCTTTCTTTTTTTTCTTTTTTCTTTTTTTTCCTAAGAGACATCTTGGCAGCAGAGGGGTGGAGTGAGGTGCTAAGTATACACACTGCACCATATGGGGACACTGGTTGTACTTACATTTCATTCTACTATATTTTTCTGATCTAAGGCTTTTGTAATCAGTGTATTCATTTTCTATTACTGTTATAAAAATTATCGCAAATTTAGTGGCTGAAAATAACATAAAGTTTATAATGTTACATTTCTAGAGGTCAGTTAATGATGGTTCTCATCAGACTATTACAAATTATCACAAATGTAGTGGCTTAAAACAACATAAAATTTATAATCCTACAGTTCTGGAGGTCAGTTCATTATTGTTCTCATCAGGCTAAAATCAAGTTATCAACAGGTTATGTTGCTTTGGAAGCTCTAGGGAAGAATCCATTTCCTGGTCATTCAGATGGTTGACAGAACTCAGCTCCTTGTGGCTGTAGGACCGAGGTCCTCATTTTCTTGCTGGCTGTAAACTTGGGGCCACTGCCTGCCTCTTAAGTCAGCCGCATTTCTTGGCTTCTAGCCCTCTCTCTCTCCACTTGCACAGACAGCAATAGTGGGTGAAGTCTTTCATAGACACTTATCTCGGGCTCACTTTTCTGCCTTTCTCTTCCACTTTTAATGGCTCACATGATTAGATTGGGCCACTTGGATAATCCCGGGTAATCTCATCTCAAAATCCTTAACCTAATCACATCACCAAAGCCCCTTGGCTCACATAAGGTAACATATTCACAGTTTTGGGGACTGAGGCATGACTCTCTGTCTGTCTTTTGGGTTCTGTTATTCTGCCTACCATGATCAGCCATTTTGGTGGGCTGGCATGGTGGGAAGGGAAGGAAGGCTGTATGTCTCAATTGCACAGCCGTGCCAGGATTGTTGTTTCTTAGGCATGCCCTGCTTTGCAATCATTCCCAGGTTGTCTCTGGGCCCACATCTCCGTGTTGTGGAGATTCTAAAGGATTGCACTTGTTGATTTCTTTCCCTCCTTTCCTTGGTCTATTCATGTTTTCATTATTCAACAATGAATTCTCACGGTCTTACTCCATTTCGGTGGCTGCAACAAAATACAATAGACCGGGTGGTTTACAAATGATAGACATTTGTTTCTCACAGTTCTAGTGGTTCAGAAGTCCAAGATCAAGGTGCTGGCAGATAGAGTGTCTAGTGAGGGCCTGCTTTCCATTTACAGTAATACCTTCTTTCTATATCCGCACATTGGCGGAAGGGATAAAGCATCTCTCTGGGACCTCTTTTATAAGGGCACTAATTCTATTTATGAGGAATGACCTTATTGCCTCCCAAGGCCCCACTTTCTAATACTAATTATATTGGTGATTGGGTTTCAGCATATGAATTGTGTGTAGGGGTGAGGAGGGGAACAAATATTCAGACCAGAGTATTCACTGTGTTCCACGGTTCGGGTACTATTGTAGGTGATGTGCATACTGAGAGGTATTAAAAACAGGAGCAGCCAAGTCCTTGCCTATGCCCACAGAGCATAGTTTCTTTCTTTCTTTTTTTTCTTTTCTTTGTTTCTTTCTCTCTCTCTCTTTCTTTTCTTTTTTCTTTTCTTTTTCCTTCCTTCCTTCCTTCCTTCCTTTCTTTCTTTTTTCTTTCTTTCTCTCTTTCTTTTTCTTTCTTCTTTTCTTTTCTTTTTCTTTCTCTTTTTCTTTTTTACGGAGGTTTGCTCTCATTGCTCATGCTGGAGTTCAATGGCGTGATCTCAGCTCACTGCAACCTCTGCCTCCTGGGTTTAGGTGATTCTCCTGCCTCAGTCTCCCCAGTAGCTGGCATTACAAGCACCCACCACCATGCCTGGCTAAATTTTTGGATTTTTAGTAGAGATGGGTTTTCACCATATTGGCCAGACTGCTCTTGAACTCCTGACCTCGGATGATCTGCCCGCTTCAGCCTCCCAAAGTGCTTGGATTACAGGTGTGAGCCACCGCTCCTGGCCAGAGCTTAGTTTCTGAAGGAGAGGGCAGAGTAAATGGGAGACTTTTAGATAGTGATGTACAGTATAAATGACAGACAGCAGGGTAACTGTGGATTGGCTGGTGGGGAACATATTTCTCAAAAGGGAACATTTACACTCATTTCAGACAGAAAAAGCAAGATGTACACAAGTCTAGAGGCAAGTCTAGAGGCAAGAATGTGGCCAATAGGCAGAGGGAACAAATGGTTACTGGAATAATTTCTGAATCAGGCCTAACTTAAGGATGAACTTGATGTCTTGGCATTTACAAAGAAGGCTGGTGCATACTGTCTTTTTTTGTGATGGTTTCCCTCTTCCACATGTAGGATTTGGCCAGCTAAAGCTTGCACTTCACAATCCATTCTGAGGTTGAGTACAAATCTGAGAAGTGAGTATCATAGTATTCTTCTCATTTTCTCCCCATCATTCTCCATAAGTCTCATGGCATCCTCATGACTATCTCAAATAATAGTCCTGATCACTGACTAACACTGAGGTTTTTCTCCCAAGATATCTGACAGGTATAGTATATGCTTCTTCACTTAAAAATAAAGAGAAAGAAAAAAAGTATCAAGAGAGAAATCACAGTTGTAGGGAAGTGGTTCAGTCTGTAATTTACATGTCACACATCAGAGTATAGTCCTTACCAAGAGACAAGGAAAATGTCTATGTACATTCCAAGTCCTAAAAAATTTTTGATTACTGAGATTCAGAGCCTTACTTTACAAAACAAAATAGAACATTCTTGTGTTTCACAATTGCAATGATCACTGCACCTGCCAAAACAACTAAGCAATGAGGTTCAAACAAATTAATGGGAGATAGTTGCAATTTTTTGTGCAACATGTTAAAATAAAGTCAGAAAATTTATTTTTTTAAAAAAAGCAAATGGAGAATAGAGCATTATGGAACACTTCAAATCATTAGTTTGACTGAATTTTTTCTTCCCGGTTTCTCAGCTTTGCAAAGTTCTCAAATAGTCCCTGTGGCACTGCTCTCCAAAATGTAAGCTTCTACCAATTCTGAGAGCAGGAAGGGGTGGTGCAATTAGCCTGATCATTCTGGTTGGCAGCTGTCAGAATTTGAGCATCTAAAGGTTTGGGAGGGTGGCAGGTGCTTTTCTCTTAGTGTGGTCTCAAAACAGAGTCAGAAGTCAGTAGATTTCATTCTGATTTCTGGAAGAGGTATGAGGAGCTAGAATGTAAGAATTCTGAAGTTTCATATCAAAGATTCAATGATAGTCATAAAACTTGAAGGGATTACTGTACAGGGCCTGAACAGTTTCTAGGAGTAGGTGAAAATGACTAAGATTTACCTGTGTGGGCATAAGGAAATGCCCTACTTAGCTTTAAGGATATAGGCATAGAGAAGGAACAAGTGAGATGTGATATTTATTTAGCAGCTTAAGGAACCGGTATGCTCAGAGGCAGCAGTGATAATGGGAAGAAGCCCTTACATAGTCTAGTTATGGCTACTCTTGTCCATGCGGCCTCCTAATATCCATCCCCAGTGTCTGCAGCATTGATGACACTAATCGAGTCAACAGAACACATCTGAATATGATCAACTTAGTGATCAACATTTAGCTTTAACAGTAAGCACCTGAATACGTTAACTTACACTTTTGGAAGATGGCTTTTGAGCATGGCTGAACCATGTTTTTTGGACCAATGGGTCTCAACCCTGTCTATATATCCATACTTAAGCCCTTCAAAGACTGACCGAGTTAGAATTTTTAGAGATAATGCCCAGGCATCTGTATTTTATAAAGGTTTCTATGGTAAATATAATGTGCAAAGTCTATATGAACCTCTACTAAGTCTACAGAAGACCTTGAAATGATATGTTTTCAAATATTTTATTTTATAGAGCAGATCACAGGCCTAGGGAAAAGACAACTTGCTTAAGATATTATGTAGTGCTGGGCCTAGAATAGAAATATTCTAAATCTTGCCATTTAGAAGAGGCCATGGCTGTTCAAGCGAAAGTGCCAGGTCATATAGGGCAAATACAATTTTGCTTTTACAAGTCTTTAAGGGGTTACTTTATACATCCTTATATTTCCTAGCAAACTTTATAGGTTTTCACAATGTTCAATAATTTATTCAGCCCACACATACTTATAGAGCTCCTTTTCAATAGCAGATCTTTTTTTAGGTACTTGGATTCCATTAGTGAATAAAACATTCACAGACCCTTGCCCTCCTGTTTTTTTTATATGTTCTCCTAGGAGAAGGCAGACAATCAACAACACACATAGAAGTACATGAATTGGTTTAATGGAAGGTGATATGTACTTTTAAGAAGGAAAAGTTGAGCAGAGGTGTTGAGAATACTGGGTACTTTTAGCATTAAGCAGAATGGTGGGGTTTGGCCCTACTGAGATAGTGATCACTGAGGAAAGGATGGTGGGAGTGAATATCAGAGGGAATAGAGAGAATGGTTCCAAGGGAAAGTTGCAGGATAGGAAGGAGGGTGGGGAGGAGCAAATCATAAAAGCCCTTGTAGACCATTTAAGGACTCTGATTTTATTCTCAATGAAATGGGGAGCCTTTGGAGGGTTTTGAGCAGAGAAGTGAAATGCGATTGATGTTGTCAAAAGATTAGCTTGGCTGTGATGTGGGAATAGAGTCCACAGAAATGAGAGAAGATAAGTGCTCCATCTATGGGGGCATCAGGGCAGGGGTGAGAACTAGGAACATTCTGAAGATATTTTGTTGTTTGTTTAAAGGTACATTTTAAAATTTGTTTAAAAACATTTACGCACAGTAGAATTCACTTTCTTTTGAGTGTGTAGAGTTCTGGGTGTTTTGACAAACTTATCAAGTCAGGTAACCACCACCTAATCAGAATACAAGATGATTCCCTCTTCTCCCCCAAACTTCCCCTATACTATACCTTTGTAGTCCTTCAACCATCTTCAACCACCCCTCACCCCTGGAAACTACTGATTTATTCTCCATTCCAAAATTTGTTGTTGTTGGTTTTTTTCCTCAGAATGTCACATAAATATAAGTATGTAGTATGAAATCATTTGTATGGTTTCTTTTTCTTAGCACAATGCACTTGAAGTTTACCCAGGTTGTCGTATGCCATGGTTTGAATGTATGCATCACTCTAAAATTTTTATGCTGGAATGTAAACCTCGAGGTGATGGTATTAAGAGGTGGGCTTTTTTTATTTTTAAAGGAAGTGACTATATCATGAGGGCTTTGTCCTCATAATAGATCTGTGCTCTCATAAAAGAGTTTGAATGGAGTGTTCTAGTGCCTTTTGCCCTTCCATCCCTTCTGCCATGTGAGAACACAATATTCTTTCCTTTTTGCCCTCTTCTGCCATGTGAGGACATAGCAAGAAGGCACAATGTTGGAAGCAGGGAGCAGTACCCACCAGACATCAAATCTGCTAATGCCTTGATCTTGGAATTCCCACCTTCCAGAACAGTGAGAAATAAATTTCTATTGTTTGGAAATTACCTAGTTTAAGGTATTTTGCCATAGCAGCAGAAGCAGACTAAGACATTGTGTGTAACAATAATTCACATTTTTTAATTGCAGAATTGTATTTTGTTGTATGAATGCACCTCAGTTTATCCATTTACTTACTGAAGAACATTTGGTATATTTCCAGTTTTCTGACAATTAAGAATTTGCTGTTATAAAACCAAGGTGGAAGTTTTTGTGTGAATATACACTTTCATTTCTCTAAAGTAAATATGTAGGAGTGGAATTTCTGGGTCATATGATAAGTTTATGGTTTAACTTTATAGGAAACTGCCAAATTATTTTCCACAGTGACTACCATTTTGAATTCTTACCAGCAACTTAGGAGAGTTCTATTGCTCTACATTCCCATCAATATTGGATAGTATCAATTTTATTTTAATTTAATCATTCTAATGAGTGTGTAGTGGTATGCCAACATAGTTTCAATTTGCATTTAACTAATGATTACTGATGTTTAACGTCTTTTCTGTGCTTCTTTTCCATCTACACATCTTCCGTAATGATTTATCTGTTCAAAGTTTTACCCATTTTTCCTTTTTTTAAAAATTGAAACATTGTTGAGTTTTGAGGTTTTACACTCATTCACACACACATTCTAAATATAATACCAAATTTTTCAGATGTATAATTAATAGATATTTTATTTACAGTTTGTAAGTTATGTTTCTATTCTCTTAACAGGCCTTTCATAGTAACAAAGTTTTTCATTTTGTTGAAGTCTAATTTGTCAATTTTTTTCTTTGATGAAGCATGATTTTGGTGTCATTTTCAAGAACTCTTTCCTTAGCCTAATTTTCTTATTTTTCTAAAGGTTTTATAATTTTGCATTTTACATTTAAGTTTATAATCCATTTTGTATTAATTTTTGTATAAAGAATAAGATATGGGTTGATGTTATCTTCTTCATGTAAATGTTTCATTGTTCCAAAACAGTTTGTTAGAAAGAATATCCTTTCTCCATTAAATTGTCTTTGTAACTTTGTCAACAATCAGTTGACCATATTTGTGTATGTCTATTTCTGGACTTTCTATTCTGCTATACTCTTCTGTGTGTTTATCCATTTGTCACTACTATGACAGTCTTCATTACTGTAACTTTATAGTGAGCCTTAAAATCAGTTAGTGTGAGCCCTCCAATTTTGTTCTTCATTATCAAAGTTCTTTCGGCTATTCTAGTTCTTTCAACAAAAAATTTTAGAGATAGCTGACTGATATTGTACTAGTCTGCTCAGGCAGCCACAGCCAAATCCCAAAGACTAGGTGGCTTAAACAACAGAAATTTATTTCTCATAGTTCTGAGGGAGTCTAAGATCAAAGTGCCGTCTGATTTGGTTTTTGGTGAGGGCTCCCTTCCTGGCTTACAGAAAGCTCCTTCTTACTGTGACCTCACACGGCAGAGAGAGAGAGAAAGAGTTAGCTCTGTGGTGTCTCTTCTAATAAGAACAACAATTCTACTGGATCAGGGCCTCATCCTTACGATCTCGTTTAACATTAGGTATCCCCATAAAGGCCGTGACTCCAAATATAGTCACATTGCTAGTTGGGCCTTTAACACATGCATTTTGGAGGTATTTAACACATGAATTTTGAAGAAACACAAATATTCAGTTCTTAACAGATCTCTATGGGAAAGCCTGCTGGTATGATTTAGGTTTGCACTGAATTTATATATTAATTTGGGAATTGTGGTTTTGAATGATTCATTCTCATAAGAAAGATATTATTTCTTTAGCATTTGGAATATTACATTGTCTTATGAGTTGAAATGCACTTTGAATGTTTAATTCTATCAACTTCTAATTATTAGAAACACATATACATGTGCAATAGCTAAGGATATATCTGGTAGTGAGGAAAAAAGCCCTCTTATCTGTGAAGTAATTTCCATAAAATATTGTAAATCCAGATGGAAAAACTATGTAGGTGTGATATTGATATATACAGAAAAGATAGTGAAAATATTTATATATTTATGTAATTGTTACCACTTCTTATTTATGCAGAATAATTAAAATAGATGTATTGAAAGTTCACTGATGAACACTTGATGCCATTTGTTTCCTCTTTCTTTGTTAGCTTTAATTTACTATTTTACAGATGTTTCATGTAATGAAAAATGGCTTTTGTTGATTTTTAAAATCCTCTTTAAAAAGATTATTTGAAATAAAATGATGCATTCTATTTATATCAGATACAAAATCAACTCAAAGTGGATTAAAGACTTAAATTTAAGTCTTGAAACTGTAAAACTTCTAAAAGAAAGTGAGAAAATCTCCATGACATTGGTCTTGGCAATGATTTCATGGCTATGACACCAAAAGCATCAACAACAGAAACAAAAATAAACCAGTGAGATAATATCAAACTAAAAAGCTTCTGTACAATCACGGAACCAACAGAATGAAAAGGCAGCCTGTGTAATAGGAGAAATATTTACACATCATATATCTGATAAGGGGTTAATCTCCTCATTATGTAAGGAACTGCTATAATTCAATAGCAAAAAATGAATAACTCAGTTAAAAAATGGGGAGATTACTTGAATAGACATTTCTCTAAAGAAGACATGCAAACGGCCAAGAGGTATATGAAAAAATGTTCAATGTTACTTGTCATCAGGGAAATTAAAGTCAAAATCACTATGAAATATCCTCTCACACCTGTCAGGATAGCTCCTAAAAATAAATAAATAAATAAATAAAAGACAACAAGTGTTGGCAAGAATGTGGAGAAACTGGGACGCTTGCACGCTGTTGGTGGGAATATAAAATGGTGCAACTATTATGGAAAATAGTGCAGAGGTTTTTCAAAAATATGAAGATAAAACTACCACATGATGTAGCAATTCCTCTTCTGAATATTTATCCAAAAGAATTAAAATCAGGATACTGAGGAGATGTTAGGACTTCCATACTCATTACAGCACTATCTGCAATAGGAGAGATATGGAGATAACCTAAATGTCCATTGACAGATGAGTGGATAAAGAAAATGTGTAATACACATGCAATGGAATACAATTCAGCCTTTAAAAGATGGAGATTCTCACGCCTGTAATCCCAGCACTTTCGGAGGCTAAAGTGGGTGGATCACCTGAGGTGAGGAGTTCGAGACCAGCCTGACCAACATGGTGAAACCTCTGTCTCTAGTAAAAATACAAAAAAAAAAAAATTAGCCAGGCATGGTGGTGGGCGCCTGTAATCACAGCTGCTTGGGAGGCTAAGGCAGGAGAACAGCTTGAACCCGGGTGGCAGAAGTTGCAGTGAGCCAAGATCACGCCATTGCGCTCCAGCCTGGGAGACAAAAGCGAAACTCCATTTCCAAAAAAAAAAAAAAAAGATGGAGATTCTGAAATATGGAAATATTCAATAACGTGGATGAAACTTGAAGACACTATGCTAAGTAAAATAAGCTAGTCATGGAAAGAAAATTACTGCAAGATTCCACTTAGTAGGATATCTAAGATAGTCATATTCATATAATCAGAGTAGAATGGTGGCTGCTAGAAACTGGGTGGAGGGAGAAAAAAGGAATTCCTAATCAACAGGCAGTAAGTTTCAGGTAAGCAAGATGAATAATGTCCAAAGAGCTGCTGTACAACAATGTACATGTAATCAACAATAATGTACGTTTACAAATCTGTTACAAGGTGAATGTCATGTTAAGTGTTCTTACCACAGTGAAATAGCATCAAAAGAGAAATAAAATAGATGAGGTGAATTATGGAAGAGTAAATGATGTAGGAAAAGCACAAAAGTAGGAGCCAAGAGGTTAGAAGCTGGGAGAATTTTCCTCTCCATATATGGTGTGCTGAATAACACTATGCAAGTCCAACTCCCACACAGACACACCCATAACACTTGTGGGACTTTACTATAAAGTTACAGTAATCAAGACTCTTATGTACTAACAAATAGATAAACACACAGATGAGTACAGCAGAATAGAAAGTCCAGAAATAGACATACACAAATATGGTCAACTGACTGTTGGCAAAGTTACAAAGACAATTTAATGGAGAAAGGATATTCTTTCTAACAAACTGTTCTGGAACAAAGAAACCTTCATATGAAATAAATAACCTCAGCCAATATCTTATTCCTTATACAAAAATTAACACAAAATGGATTATTAACTTAAATGTAAAATGCAAAATTATAAAACCTTTAGAAAAATAAGAAAATTAGGCTAAGGAAAGAGTTCTTGAATATGACACCAAAATCATGCTTCATCAAAGAAAAACAAACATCAATACTGTAACAATGGAAACACACAGACCTTCTGTCCCAGTGGCAAGCTACTTAGGGAGCTGTTAAATAAAGCACGTTTGTGGTTGTTGTTGTTTGCTTGTTTTTTTGTTTTTTTGTTTGTTTTGTTTTTGAGACGGAATCTCACTCTGTCACCAGGCTGGAGTGCAGTGGTGTGATCTCGGCTCACTGCAACCTCCGCCTCCCGGGTTCAAGCCATTCTCCTGCCTCAGCCTCCGGAGTATCTGGGATTACAGATGTGCGCCACCACGCCCAGCTAGTTTTTGTATTTTTAGTAGAGACGGGGTTTCACCATGTTGGCCAGGCTGGTCTCGATCCCTTGACCTCGCGATCTGCCAGGCTCGGCCTACGAAGGTGCTGCTATTACAGGCGTGAGCCACAGTGCCTGGCCAATAAAGCTCGTTTTATCTCCTTATTTGATTAACATACTTTCATAAGGTCAGAGAGGCCCAATTCTTGTCTTCCTAGAAGGTTCATAAGCAACCTTGGCAGGTGAAGGGAGAGCTGGCGCTGTCCCGTAGACTCTGGCCCCTTCCTCTGCCCACTCTCCTTGTTGGAGAGCCCATCGTTTTCAAAATCCTGTAGCGCTGCCTTGTGTGTACTGTGCGGGCTGATTTGCCAGAGGGCTTTACTCAGTGCCTTTCCACCTTCGCATTTGCTTCTTCCCTTGGTGCTGTGATTCTCACCGGATGTCTCTGTGCTCTTACAGCTATCCTAGTGCCATTCCGCTACTACTTTATACTCTACACGTTGCTATTTCCGTGGTGCAAGACAGGGAAGGAGGACATTCTCTTAATTCTGAATAAGTCTCAGTCTCGGGCAAGTACTATACTCTTGGGTAAGACTTTCTCATCGCTCCCTCCCCTAGCTGTAGTCCTGATCCCATCACGGAATTCCTGCTCTCTCTCCAGGGGAAAACATTTGTTCTGCTTACTTTCCCAGCTGGGATGGGTTTTACCCAGTGCCCTGAAGATGACAGTGGTACCCTCCCCCAGCCCCGATATTAAGGCTTTGTTTCTTTCTTTTTTTTTTTTTATACTATAAGTTTTAGGGTACATGTGCACAACGTGCAGTTTTGTTACACATGTATACATGTGCCATGTTGGTTGCTGCACCCATTAACTCGTCATTTACATTAGGTATATCTCCTAATGCTGTCCCTCCTCCCTCCCCCCACTCCACAACAGGCCCTGGCGTGTGATGTTCCCCTTCCTGTATCCAAGTGTTCTCATTGTTCAATTCCCACCTATGAGTGAGAACATGCGGTGTTTGGTTTTTTGTCCTTGCGATAGTTTGCTAAGAATGATGGTTTCCAGCTTCATCCATGTCCCTACAAGGACATGAACTCATCATTTTTTATGGCTGCATAGTATTCCATGGTGTACATGTGCCACATTTTCTTAATCCAGTCTATCATTATTGGACATTTGGGTTCGTTCCAAGTCTTTGCTATTGTGAATAGTGCTGCAATAAACATACGTGTGCATGTGTCTTTATAGCAGCATGATTTATAATCCTTTGGGTATATACCCAGTAATGGGATGGCTGGGTCAAATGGTATTTCTAGTTCTAGATCCCTAAGGAATTTCCATACTGACTTCCACAATGGTTGAACTAGTTTACAGTCCCACCAACAGTGTAAAAGTGTTCCTATTTCTCCACGTCCTCTCCAGCACCTGTTGTTTCCTGACTTTTTAATGATTGCCATTCTAACTGGTGTGAGATGGTATCTCACTGTGGTTTTGATTTGCATTTCTCTGATGGCCAGAGATGGTGAGCATTTTTTCATGTGTTTTTTGGCTGCATAAATGTCTTCTTTTGAGAAGTGTCTGTTCACGTCCTTCGCCCACTTTTTGATGGGGTTGTTTGTTTTTTTCTTGTAAATTTGTTTGAGTTCATTGTAGATTTTGGATATTAGCCCATTGTCAGATAAGTAGGTTGCAAAAATTTTCTCCCATTTTGTAGGTTGCCTGTTCACTCTGATGGTAGTTTCTTTTGCTGTACAGAAGCTCTTTAGTTTAATTAGATCCCCTTTGTCAATTTTGGCTTTTGTTGCCATTGCTTTCGGTGTTTTAGACATGAAGTCCTTGCCCATGGCTATGTCCTGAATGGTAATGCCTAGGTTTTCTTCTAGGGATTTTATGGTTTTAGGTCTAACGTTTAAGTCCTTAATCCACCTTGAATTAATGTTTGTATAAGGTGTAAGGAAGGGATCCAGTTTCAGCTTTCTACATATGGCTAGCCAGTTTTCCCAGCACCATTTATTAAATAGGGAATCCTTTCCCCATCGCTTGTTTTTCTCAGGTTTGACAAAGATCAGATAGTTTTAGATATGTGGCATTATTTCTGAGGGCTCTGTTCTGTTCCATTGATCTATATCTCTGTTTTGGTACCAGTACCATGCTGTTTTGGTTACTGTAGCCTTGTAGTGTATTTTGAAGTCAGGTAGCGTGATGCCTCCAGCTTTGTTCTTTTGGCTTAGAATTGACTTGGCGATGTGTGCTCTTTTTTGTTCCATATGAACTTTAAAGTAGTTTTTTCCAATTCTGTGAAGAAAGTCATTGGTAGCTTGATGGGGATGGCATTGAATCTATAAATTACCTTGGGCAGTATGGCCATTTTCACGATATTGATTCTTCCTACCCATGAGCATGGAATGTTCTTCCATTTGTTTGTATCCTCTTTTATTTCCTTGAGCAGTGGTTTGTAGTTTTCCTTGAAGAGGTCCTTCACATCCCTTGTAAGTTGGATTCCTAGGTATTTTATTCTCTTTGAAGCAATTGTGAATGGGAGTTCACTAATGATTTGGCTCTCTGTTTGTCTGTTATTGGTGTATGAGAATGCTTGTGATTTTTGCACATTGATTTTGTAGCCTGAGACTTTGCTGAAGTTGCTTATCAGCTTAAGGAGATTTTGGGCTGAGACAATGGAGTTTTCTAGATATACTGTCATGTCATCTGCAAACAGGGACAATTTGACTTCCTCTTTTCCTAATTGAATACCCTTTATTTCTTTCTCCTGCCTAATTGCCCTGGCCAGAACTTCCACCACTATGTTGAATAGGAGTGGTGAGAGAGGGCATCCCTGTCTTGTGCCAGTTTTCAAACGGAATACTTCCAGTTTTTGCCCATTCAGTATGATATTGGCTGTGGGTTTGTCATAGATAGCTCTTATTATTTTGAGATACGTCCCATCAATACCTAATTTATTGAGAGTTTTTAGCATGAAGCGTTGTTGAATTTTGTCAAAGGCCTTTTCTGCATCTATTGAGATAATCATGTGGTTTTTGTCTTCGGTTCTGTTTATATGCTGGATTACATGTATTGATTTGCGTATATTGAACCAGCCTTGCATCCCAGGGATGAAGCCCACTTGATCATGGTGGATAAGCTTTTTGATGTGCTGCTGGATTCGGTTTGCCAGTATTTTATTGAGAATTTTTGCATCAATATTCATCAAGGATATTGGTCTAAAATTCTCTTTTTTGGTTGTATCTCTGTCAGGCTTTGGTATCAGGATGATGCTGGCCTCATAAAATGAGTTAGGGAGGATTCCCTCTTTTTCTGTTGATTGGAATAGTTTCAGAAGGAATGGTACCAGTTCCTCCTCGTACCTCTGGTAGAATTCGGCTGTGAATCCATCTGGTCCTGGACTCTTTTTGGTTGGTAAGCTATTGATTATTGCCACAATTTCAGAACCTGTTATTGGTCTATTCAGAGTTTCAACTTCTTCCTGGTTTAGTCTCTGGAGGGTGTATGTATCCAGGAATTTATCCATTTCTTCTAGATTTTCTAGTTCATTTGCATAGAGGTGTTTGTAGTATTCTCTGATGGTAGTTTGTATTTCTGTGGGATTGGTGGTGATATCCCCTTTATCATTTTTTATTGCATCTATTTGATTCTTCTCTCTTTTCTTCTTTATTAGTCTTGCTAGTTGTCTATCAATTTTGTTGATCCTTTCAAAAAACCAGCTCCTGTATGCATTAATTTTTTGAAGGGTTTTTTATGTCTCTATTTCCTTCAGTTCTGCTCTGATTGTAGTTATTTCTTGCCTTCTGCTAGCTTTTGGATGTGTTTGCTCTTGCTTTTCTAGTTCTTTTAATTGTGATGTTAGGGTGTCAATTTTGGATCTTTCCTGCTTTCTCTTGTGGGCATTTAGTGCTATAAATTTCCCTCTACAGACTGCTTTGAATGTGTCCCAGAGATTCTGGTATGTTGTGTCTTTGTTCTTGTTGGTTTCAAAGAACATCTTTATTTCTGCCTTCATTTCATTATGTACCCAGTAGTCATTCAGGAGCAGGTTGTACAGTTTCCACGCAGCTGAGTGGTTTTGAGGGAGTTTCTGAATCCGGAGTTCTAGTTTGATTGCACTGTGGTCTGAGAGACAGTTTGTTATAGTTTCTGTTCTTTTACATTTGCTGAGGAGACCTTTACTTCCAACTATGTTGTCAATTTTGGAATAGGTGTGGTGTGGTGCTGAAAAAAATGTACATTCTGTGGATTTGGGGTGGAGAGTTCTGTAGATGTGTATTAGGTCCACTTGGTGCAGAGCTGAGTTCAATTCCTGGGTATCCTTGTTAACTTTCTGTCTTGTTGATCTGTCTAATGTTGACAGTGGGGTGTTAAAGTCTCCCATTATTATTGTGTGGGAGTCTAAGTCTCTTTGTAGGTCACTCAGGACTTGCTTTATGAATCTGAGTGCTCCTATATTGGGTGCATATATATTTAGTATAGTTAGCTCTTCTTGTTGAATTGATCCCTTTACCATTATGTAATGGCCTTCTTTGTCTCTTTTGATCTTTGTTGGTTTAAAGTCTGTTTTATCAGGGACTAGGATTGTAACCCCTGCCTTTTTTTGTTTTCCATTTGCTTGGTAGATCTTCCTCCATCCTTTTATTTTGAGCCTATGTGTGTCTCTGCACATGAGATGGGTTTCCTGAATACAGCACACTGATGGGTCTTGACTCTTTATCCAATTTGCCAGTCTGTGTCTTTTAATTGCAGCATTTAGTCCATTTACATTTAAAGTTAATATCGTTATATGTGAATTTGATCCTGTCATTATGATGTTAGCTGGTTATTTTGCTCGTTAGTTGATGCAGTTTCTTCCTAGCCTCGACGGTCTTTACAATTTGGCATGTTTTGCAGTGGCTGGTACCGGTTGTTCCTTTCCATGTTTAGTGCTTCCTTCAGGAGCTCTTGTAGGGCAGGCCTGGTGGTGACAAAATCTCTCAGCATTTGCTTGTCTGTAAAGTATTTTATTTCTCCTTCACTTATGAAGCTTAGTTTGGCTGGATATGAAATTCTGAGTTGAAAATTCTTTTCTTTAAGAATGTTGAATATTGGCCCCCACTCTCTTCTGGCTTGTAGAGTTTCTGCCGAGAGATCTGCTGTTAGTCTGATGGGCTTCCCTTTGTGGGTAACCCGACCTTTCTCTCTGGCTGCCCTTAACATTTTTTCCTTCATTTCAACTTTGGTGAATCTGACAATTATGTGTCTTGGAGTTGCTCTTCTCAAGGAGTATCTTTGTGGCATTCTCTGTATTTCCTGAATCTGAATGTTGGCCTGCCTTGCTAGACTGGGGAAGTTCTCCTGGGTAATATCCTGCAGAGTGTTTTCCAGCTTGGTTCCATTCTCCCCGTCACTTTCAGGTACACCAATCAGACGTAGATTTGGTCTTTTCACATAGTCCCATATTTCTTGGAGGCTTTGTTCGTTTCTTTTTATTCTCTTTTCTCTAAACTTCCCTTCTCGCTTCATTTCATTCATTTCATCTTTCATCACAGATACCCTTTCTTCCAATTGATCACATCAGCTCCTGAGGCTTCTTTCTGCATTCTTCACATAGTTCTCCAGCCTTGGCTTTCAGCTCCATCAGCTCCTTTAAGCACTTCTCTGTATTGGTTATTCTAGTTATACATTCGTCTAAATTTTTTTCAAAGTTTTTAACTTCTTTGCCTTTGGTTTGAATTTCCTCCTGTAGCTCGGAGTAGTTTGATATTCTGAAGCCTTCTTCTCTCAACTCGTCAAAGTCATTCTCCGTCCAGCTTTGTTCCGTTGCTGGTGAGGAGCTGTGTTCCTTTGGAGGAGGAGAGGTGCTCTGCTTTTTAGTGTTTCCAGTTTTTTTGCTCTGTTTTTTCCCCCGTCTTTGTGGTTTTATCTACTTTTGTCTTTGATGATGGTGATGTAGAGATGGGTTTTTGTTGTGGATGTCCTTTCTGTTTGTTAGTTTTCTTTCTAACAGACAGGACCCTCAGCTGCAGGTCTGTTGGAGTTTGCTAGAGGTCCACTCCAGACTCTGTTTGCCTGGGTAACAGCAGCGGTGGCTGCAGAACAGCAGTTTTTCGTGAACTGCAAATGCTGCTGTCTGATCGTTCCTCTGGAAGTTTTGTCTCAGAGGAGTACCCGGCCGTGTGAGGTGTCAGTCTGCCCCTACTGGGGGCTGCCTCCCAGTTAGGCTGCTTGGGGGTCAGGGGTCAGGGACCCACTTGAGGAGGCAGTCTGCCCGTTCTCAGATCTCCAGCTGTGTGCTGGGAGAACTACTGCTCTCTTCAAAGCTGTCAGACAGGGACATTTAAGTCTGCAGAGGTTACTGCTATCTTTTTGTTTGTCTGTGCTCTGCCTCCAGAAGTGGAGCCTACAAAGGCAGGCAGGCCTCCTTGAGCTGTGGTGGGCTCCACCCAGTTTGAGCTTCCAGGCTGCTTTGTTTACCTAAGCAAGCCTGGGCAATGGTGGGTGCCCCTCCCCCAGCCTCGCTGCCGCCTTGCAGTTTGATCTCAGACCGCTGTGCTAGCAATCAGCGAGACTCTGTGGGCATAGGACCCTCTGAGCCATGTGCGGGATATAATCTCCTGGTGCGCCGTTTTTGAAGCCCATCGGAAAAATGCAGTATCAGGGTGGGAGTGACCCGATTTTCCAGGTGCCGTCTGTCACCCCTTTCTTTGACTAGGAAAGGCAACTCTCTGACCCCTTGTGCTTCCCAAGTGAGTCAATGCCTCGCCCTGCTTTGGCTCATGCACGGTGCACTGCACCCACTGTCCTGCACCCACTGTCTGGCACTCCCTAGTGAGATGAACCCGGTACCTCAGATGGAAATGCAGAAATCACCTGTCTTCTGCGTCGCTCACGCTGGGAGCTGTAGACCGGAGCTGTTCCTATTCGGCCATCTTGGCTGCCACATGGGAAAAATTTTTTAAATGAATTATATGTAGATGTTTAGAATGGTCATTATTTTTAAAAACACTTTTCCCAGTCACAAAAATCTTGATCAAATATAAGTAATCAATTACATTTTTCTGCGTTTCAGCTCTAAAACCTGAAGTAATTGTTGAGTCTTCTTTTGTAGATATAATTTTTTCCTCTAATGGAGGTTGTGATTTCAAGAGCATACTGGAAAAAAATTCTGTGGAATAATTACATAACCCACATATTTAAATTTAGGTATTAAATATTCATTTTTATTCCATAATTATAAAATTAAATTTTAAAATAGTAAATTTTCCTCTATCTTAAAGTGTTTTTTGTTTTATATTTTTTAATATTTCAGTTACAAAACTACCAGCTGTGCAACTGTATACTTTGTGTTCCCAAAGCACCTTGTAGGTCCTCTAGGATAGCTTGACAGTTACTGCTGATATTTTAATATTATTGCTTATTTGATGTCTGTCATCATTGTTACATTGTAAGCCTCCATGAAGACAGCATACAAAGCTATAATATCTTGTTCATCTAGGTACCCACAGTGCTTGGTCAGGCTTTGGAATGCAGTAATCATTAATGAGTGTTCAGTGAATGAATTAATATTAATGGTGACTTAATTTAAAATATTTTTATTTCCATTTGTTTCTTAAACTATTAAATCTATATTTGGACTTTGAGAGGAACTGCTTTAAAAATAACTGCTGTATTTATTAGGTTCTGACTCTGGCTTTGGTGCTATTTTTGACAACAGCAAAGTAATAGCTGATTGATTTATGGGGGAGATAATGGCCATCATTGGTGATGTTCTGTAAAATATCTTCTGAAGTGTCATTCAACAGAAGAGGTGGCATGGGCAGTAAAGAACTCTATTATCTAAGATTTTAGTCACAGGATCGATTACATCTTATGTCTCTCATACAAATGTTATATTTGATGAAGTAAATAGCCCACAGAGTAGCCCAGACATTGTCAATGGTGCTATTTCAACTTTGAAAGCCTGTAAGACAAGGTTGTCAGTTTTCGTGTGCAAAGTGCCATCTGTGCTGTGGATTTTTGTAAGAGATGTAGATACATTGTCTTCCTGGGAAACAAATTTTTGTAATTAACCACAAAAAAATGGTTTTTGATGTAAAGTGATTTGTCACAGAATCTGTATGTTGGTGAATGATTTTAGGTTTGGAAGCATACACTGACATAATTATATTGATTTGGTTTGTTTTACTCCAGAGTTATTCTCAATGATCTATTCGCTTAGATTTAGTCCTTTAACAGATTTTCTGTGTTTGACTTTTGGCATCAAACCTCAAACTAGATCATAGAAGGAACAAGAAAAATAATCAGAGGCAGCTTCTTTAGGCATTAAACCTTAACCTACGTATTTGGCAAACTACTGCCTTCACTATGACTCCAAGCTGGATTTGTGCTAGTTATGTATTGTTTTTCTTCATTGGAGAGAGTAGGATGGGATGTGGCATGTTGGTGAAAAGGCACACACAGTCTCTTAATAGATATATTTTATATGTTATTAATTTAGTATTAATTAGTAAACCATTAAAATTAACATATATAATTAATATGTATCATAATTTGGATAGCAACTTTTATATACTAATTTGCAATAAAATAAGTATCAGGAATAAAATATCCCCTTAAAAAAGTTATTCCATAGTTTGTTTGTTTTTTTATTTTTAGGTCATGTTTGTTTATAAAGAAAAAAGCTGCATAGTGCTAATATATGATATCAGTTTTTATCCTTCCTCATGTACTGCAGCTTGTTTAGTGTTTTTTATTCAACTTTATATATTGGCCTAGTAAATTAGTAAATTGAGTTCCATAAGCACAAACTCACTTGGGGATGCAGTAACCAAGAATCTCTCAACCCGTAAGAAGCCCTTGATTAAATGCATTCAGATTAAAATCATATGTACATCATTTGTTCCCACACTTTTTGTAAAAATTGTGTAATTGATAGAAATGAGAGGTTAAAGTTTGAAACAAAGGCAGGAGTCATAAAAAATGATTTATCATTAATACAATGGCTAGTGGAAGCCCACCTTTTACCAGTGAACCCTTCTTTTTATTCTTCTCAACTGTTTGCCTCCATTTATTAATGGAGGAGATAAGTATGTGTGGGATATTGATGTGGAGAAAACAGTGTCTGCTTACAGGTATAAACATAACTTCATTCCTTACTCTATTACTTTCTAACTGGGTCACCTTGGAAAAACTCATAATGTTTTTGAGCTTGTGTCTTCACCTCAATAATAGGAAATACAACCCTGATAACAATACTGTGAGCTTTAAAAAGTGGGGGTTGCTTGTTACATAACTTACTGCATGCTTTCAAGGAGTAATTCTGAACATACTCTGTGAAGTGTTTGGAAGCCCCTGCAATGTGTAAAATAATTTACATGCTAAGAAATATACAATGGCTGCAACTTGTGAAGGATTCAATTATTTATTTTTTTTTATTTTTGGCTATTTGCAACAATAAAATACTATTGCTATAGCTTAAAAGTTATTGGCTGTTATTACTAATGGATGTATTTTTTTTTCAGGTTTTCACAGAGGCCTTTGTGGAGAAGTATCTTCTAGACTAGGATTCTAGGAGTCTAGACTAGGAGTCTAGAAGATACTTCTTTCTCTTTACAAAAGTAAAGAGAAACATGATTTGTGGGAGGGTAAATACATGGTTTAATATTTTTAAAAATATATGTTTCTATATTTTGAAATACTTGCCGTGTTTCAACTGCAACAGGAGCTTAGAAGTTGCTAGCTCAGATCTCTAATTTCCCAAGGGAAAAAGACGAGACAGATGACTTTTAAAAGTTCCCACAGCTAGAGAGTGTCAGGATATGGCTAAAATACTAGTGAATGCTCTTATGAACTTTGGTAGGCAGAATAATGACCCCCTAAAGGTGTCTATGTTCTAATCCCTGGAAGCTGAATATGTTACTGTATTAGTCTGTTCTCATGCTGCTAGCAAAGACAAACTTGAGACTGGGTAATTTATAAAGGAAAGAGGTTTAATTGACTCACAGTTCAGCATGGCTGGGGAGGCATCACAATCATGGTGGAAAGTGAAGGAGGAGCAAAGGCCTGTCTTACATGGCAGCAGGCAAGAGAGAGTGTGCAGGGGAACTGACCTTTATAAAACCATCAGATCTCGTGAGACGTATTCACTATCATGAGAACAGCACGGGGAAAAACTTGCCCTCATGATTCAATTACCTCCCACTGGGGTCCCTCCCATGACATGTGGGGATTATGGGAGCTACAATTCAAGATGAGATTTGGGTATGGACACAGCCAAACCATATCAGTTATCTTACACAGCACAGGGAAATTAAGGTTGTTGGTGAGATTAAAGCTGCTAATCAGCTGGCCTTGAGATGGCAAGATTATCCTGGACTGTCTCCGAGATCTAATGGAATCACATAGATTTTTATCAATATAAGAACCAGACGAGACAGAGAGAGTCAGAGGGACATCTGAAGACACTAAGATTCTGCCTTTGAGGTTGGAGAAAGGGGTCATGAGCCAAGGAATTCAGATTCCCTGTAAAAGGCAAGGAAGTGGACTCTTCTTTGAGTCTGCAGAAGGAATGCAACCCTGCCGACAACTTCGTTTTAGCCCAGTGAGACCCATATTGGATTTCTGATCCCCAGAACTGTATAATACATTTTTGTTGTTTTTAGCCACTAAGTTTGTGGTCATTTGTTACAGCAGCAGTAGAAATCAAATATATCAAATTATCAATATATCAAATTATTTCCTGGAACATTTCAGTTCAGGAGCTTGAGTCTTTACAAGTTAATATGATCTGGCAAGCTGGATGTACTTCCCTTTTAGACGTAACCACCCAAGATAGGCTTGTTGTTCCAGTCAAATTTTAAATACCATTCCAAGGATGTGTATAATACAATTATAGAAGATGTAAGTACTGTTAAAAAAAAAAAAAAAGAAATTAAACAATGGAAAAAGTTAAAGGCAGACTGAGTGATCAAAGATATATTTGGAAGACATTCTTAGGAAAACAGTACCAAGCAGGAGCTAAAAAATTACTTTCTTAGCATCATAGAATAAGGATTTGAAGACAAGGCAAAGACAGAGGAAATTTGAAATCCCCCTAGGAGAGTTTCACTGTCACTGCTGTGAAGCAAGTTTTTACTGTTAGAGAGTTACTGACCGAATAAACCTACAGCCCAGTTCAGGATGGCTACATGGTTCACAGATTAGCAAGAAGTAGAAACAAGCGACACAAAATCCCAGAAAGTAGGCTGATGGAGCCGAGAGAGGGCAATTTTGCATCAGGGGTAAAAAGGGAATGAACAAGAGTCTGCAAGTTGGCCGGGTGTGGTGCCTCATGTGTGTAATCCAAGCACTTTGGGAGGCCGAGGTGAGCCGATCACTTGAGGCCAGGAGTTTGAGACCAGGCTGGCCAATATGGCAAAACTGCATCTCTACTAAAAATACAAAAAAAATTAAGCGGGCTCAGTGGTACATGCCTGTAGCCCCAGCTACTCAGGAAGCTGAGGCAGTAGAATTGTTTGAACCCAGGAGGTAGGGTTGCAGAGAGCAAGATCACACCACTGCACTCCAGCCTGGGTGACAGAGCAAGACTCTGTCTTAAAAAAAAAAAAAAAAAAAGAAAGTCTGCAAGTTATATTTGAAGTGCATTAGTTGCCTATTGCTATTATAACAAATTACCACAAACTTAGTGGTTTAATACAACACAAATTTATTCCTTTGCAATTTTGAAGTTCAGAAGTCTGCTATTAATCTCATGAGACTAAAATCAAGGTGTTAGCAGGGCTTGTCCTTTCCAGGGGCTTTAGGGGAGACTCTGAATTGATTCCTTGCCTGTTGTAGATATTAGAGATGGCTGTGGTCACATGACTCTAGTCTCCGGTTCTGTTGTCACATCGCTTTCTCCTTCCTTTGACCTTTTACCTCTTTCTTAAGAACCCTGTGTTTACACATTGAGCCCACCCAGATAATCTAGGATAATCTTTCCATCTCAACATCCTTTACTTAATTATATCAGCAAAGCCCCTTTTGCCACACAAGATAACATATTCACAAATCCTAGGGATTAGGATGAGAACATTTTCTGGGAGGCATTATTCAAAAACCCACCACAGAAATGTAGTCACATAGAATTTCCTGTAATTTAGACATATAACTAAACTTGGGTTAAGAGGTTTTTTTGGTCATATTTCAAGTACTTTTTGAAGTCCTGCAAGAGGGGAATATGGAACCTGGAAACAGTCCATGTATTATCTGGAAGAATTCAGAATCTGTTACATGAATTTACTGTGAGGGCTGGATTTCCTCTAGATGGGGTTACTTCACATAGCAACATAGAAGCATTGCTGCAGATGCTGTCAGCATCTAGAAGAAAACCCTCAAGCTCACTAGTGAGGTTGCTATGTAAAGCACCTGTGTCTACAGGAAATGCAGCCCTTGCAATTCAACATACATGAGCAAAAGATGCTGCCACCGGCCAGGCGTGGTGGCTCATGCTTGTAATCCCAGCACTTTGGGAGGCCAAGGTGGGCTGATCATGAGGTCAGAAGATCGAGACCATTCTGGCTAACACAGTGAAATCCCGTCTCCACTAAAAATACAAAAAAATTAGCCGGGCATGGTGGCACATGCCTATAGTCCCAGCTACTCGGGAGGCTGAGGCAGGAGAATCGCTTGAACCTGGGAGGCAGAGGTTGCAGTGAGCTGAGATCACACCACTGCACTCCAGCCTGGGCAACAGAGAGAGACTCCGTCTCAAACAAACAAACAAAAAGATACTGCCACCATCAAGATTCTTGCCATTTGCTGTCCTGTTCTCTATATCTGCAGTCACTGCCTCACTATACTTTCTGAAGCCAAGTGTGTGGAGTAGGAGTTTAAATTGCTCTAGCCATCAAGCAGTTTATCAGCCTTACTGTTCATTTGCATGTAAGCACATGTATATCTGTGCATGTGTAAAGGAAACCATAGAAAATAATGATAACTTTGTTGTCTAGAATGAACTTCTTAAATTTGAATGTTAATTTCAGTGATGACAGTTTACTGACGATTAGTATTTAAAGTGATCCATAACCCAATTCATTTTTGATAAATATTTCATATTTATTATAAAATTTGGTAGCTGAAGTTATTTTATTTTTTATTCAATGTAAATTTGTCAATATCTAGTATATGCAAATACTCATTTAGTCATCGATTGCAGTTGCAATGCACTTGGTACTGTGGATACATCAGTGAACAAAGAAGGTATAATTCATTTTCCTATGGAACTTTTGTCCTAGTTTGGAAGGCAGACAAACAAATCAAAACAAACCTGTCAAATAAATGTCTGTATATACAAATAAATATGTTGAAAAAAGTCATAGTATTAAAACTCATTTCCCATATGCTCTCAGATAAAGAAAATTTTAAGTTTCTATGATTATTGAAGCCATTAAAATTCAGCATGTAATTCTTGTTTTTATTCAATAAGTATGAAATTCAATCTTGTTGTAAATGTCCATTCTTGGAAAATACCTGTCTTAACTTTTCCCTCAGTTTTTGGTGTTTCTGTTTTTAAAAGAAGGCTGTTGGCACTAAGAGATTTCCATACCCCAAGCAGCTACTTCTCCAGTCTTCCACCTCTTAGAAAATGTTATCACAGTTACCCAATACTTCAAGCAAACAACCTGATTGTTACCCTTGATCTCTCCCATTTTTATCCTCTATGAACATAGATAGAGGGTGGTCAGTGAGCAAGGAGGCTCCAGATGGGGAGAGATGATGAAGAGTTGATCATTCCAATGCTATTTTCATAATTTCTTACAGCTCTGGTATGAATGTGCTTGGAATCTTTAAGATGACTATGAGAGCTGTGAAGGTAGAAACATTCTATGTGTTTTTTATTCTGAGCGATTGCAACAGATGAGTAAGCAGGAAATTGAACCAGGATCAAAGACTTCAAGGAGACAAACCAATGCAGGTGTCTAGAAAGACTTAAAGGCATTGGCAGAGAGGAGGTGTCAGCTAGAGGCAAATGGGGCTGGAAAGACTGAATGCGGTATCAGTAGATGCGATGGGGGTAATTCAGCAGAGGCATCAAAGCAGAGTGGCTAAAGAAACAGACTTTGAAATAAAGAGGTACTGCATTCGAATATTAAGTTTTCCACTTGAGATTTGCCTCTCGTAGTCTCATTTTCCTCATCATAATGTGTAGATTATAATACCATTTATCTTACAGACTTGTTGTTTCGGTGTTAAATGAAGTTTTAGATAAGATAATGTATGCAGAGCACTTAGTATGTTGCTGGCATCCAGTTGTCACCAGAGCTGGAGTCACTGTGATGCCAGCAGATCGGAAGCTTCAGCGTCCCTCTCATTCGTGGTCTGTTCCATATCTGTGCAGAAGTCCTAGTAATGTGCTCATGTGGCCATCTTTCGGACAATATTTGTGAAAATAAAATATTTTGACTTCAATTTATTAAGTGTGTTATCTCTTTTCACTCTGACTACTTTTCTGTTCTATTACCCCTTTGTTTCAGAGGGAGAAAGAGGGATCCATGTGACTGCAGAAAAGAATTTTAAAAATAAATAAAAGAAAGAAAGCCATTTCAGAAAAACAAGACTCAAAAAATAGATTACCTAGAAAGTTTAAGAGCATACAAAGACTCAAAAAATAGATAACATGGAAAATGTAATAAGATACATGGAAGGAAAATAGAAGAATAGCCAGAAGAATGAAAATTAGATAAAAGAAAAAGTAATATGGGTGAGAGTAAAAGTGGTTCAAATGGAAGCCAGAAAATGATGTTTCAGCACACATGAAATTGGGGTCTTTGAAGAAGAAAAAAAGCAAACCATTTAAAAAAACAGATAATTAAAATAATTAAAAGGGTATAATTGGGTCATTTAAAACACAAAGGATAAATGCTTGAGGTGATGGATACCCTATGTACCCTGATGTGATTATTATGCTTTGAATCCATGTATCAAAATATCTCATATAACCCATAAATATATACACTTATTATGTACCCACAAAAATAAAAAAAAGAGAACTAATATTGAAAACTAAAATCCAATAAAATCTTTTGGGAAATAAAAAAATGAAACTTCTAAAATTCTTACTAAAAGAGTTCATCTCAAAAAATTGATTTGACAATAAACTGAAATCTTTCTTAGTAAAGTTGTTAGTCTTTAAGGACAAAGAAAAAAATCCACAGGGCCTTCAGGCAAAGAGATCAAAGTACCTTATAAAGGTAAGAAAATTAGGCTGGCATTTGACTCTTCAGGAACTGAATGTAAAGCCAGTGTACTATAGAGCTGCATTTTCAAAAAACACAAAGATAGCATGACCCAAGAATATAATTTCCAGCCAGGCTGTCCTTGAAATATCAAGACTATAGAAAAAAACAGTTTTAAATATGTAACTACAAAGGAAATCCTAAATACATCAACCACTCTCCAAAATTCAAGTATAAGGTGAGTATCATCCTTCCAGGAGACAATTGGAGAAACTTCAGCCAGAAGACTAGTGGTGAACATTTAATATATTTAGTTGTAAAATTATGGCTAAACTGAGAATGGTGACACGGATGGGAGAAAGCCAAGGAAACATTATACGTTCTAAAAAGGTGGAAGGAATACAATTTTAAAAATAGGAAGAAAAGGGAGAGTGAATGGGGAATGTTGCATAAGATCATTGAGTTTTATCATTAGCAAGTGAAAATCAAAGGCACTAGCCAGAACAGACAAACTAGATAGAAAAAGATTAAGTAAGACAAAAGAAGATTAACAACATTATAAAAGGTTTGAATACAAAGATTTCTACTAAAATCAAAACACAAATTTTCCTAAACACTAAAAGACATTTTGAAACATAACAAAGATGATACACCATTTAGAGAGAGACTTAGTAAAAATTACACAATACACATAGTGACTGTATCTTAATATGACAGGAGGATAGCTTCTGGTTCAGATGAAGAATATTGCAATAGAATGTTGCCATCGGTCAAAGAATCAGAACAAGTTGGATGATGTATTAGTCTGTTCTCACATTGCTATGAAGAACTACCGGAGACTGGGTAATTTATAAAGAAAAATGGTTTAATTGGTTTACAGTTCCACAGGCTGTACAGGAAGCATGGCTGGGGAGGCCTCAGGAAGCATACAGTCATGACAGAAGGCAAAGGGGAAACAAGCATGTCCTACAAGACTGGAGCAAGAGGAAGAGAATGCAGGGGAAAATGCTACACACTTTCAAACAAGCAGATCTCATAAGAACTCACTCATTATCATGAGAACAGCAAGGAGGAAATCCACCCCCATGATCCAATCACCTCCCATCAGGCCCCTCTTCCAACACTGGGGATTACAATTCAACATGACGTTTGGGCAGGGACAGAAATCTAAACCACATTAGGTGAGCTATATAATCATATGTTTTTCAAACTCCCAAAAGAATTGAGGACACAAGAAAATCTAAATGAACTTAACTTTAGAAACTAACATGATCTTAACAATAGAGAAGAAAAAATAGTTATCTTATGACTAAAGGAGTGTGAAGAAGGAAAATCCACCATTAGAAGGATGAGAAAACCAGCCTAATCCTTAACACACTTTTAACAGTTGCATTGGAGCTGGCATGACAGTTTGACATTTCATGACAGGTCTAAGAATGGCCACTGCAATATCTCTTAGAGAATGTGATGGCTAATTTTATGTGTCATCTTGACCAGGCTAAGGGATGCCTAGGTAGCTAGTAAGGTATATTTTTGTGTGTGTATTCCAGTGAGGAAATTTCTGGAAGAGATTGACATTTAAATCAGTAGGTTGAATAAGGAATATCTGCCCTCATCAATGTAGCTGGGTGCCATCCAATCTGTTGAGGGCCCAAATTGAACAAAAAGGTAAAAGAAGGATAAATTATCTCTTCTTGTGCTGAGACATCCATCTTCTTCTGCCCTCAGACATTGGAGCTCCAGGTTTGTACTTGGACTAAATTACTAGTGGGACCTCTCAACCTCCATAATCATGTGGGCCAATTGTCATAATGTAATATAATACAAAATAGCTATCTATCTATCTGCCTATCTGCCTATCCATCTATCTGTCTGTCTATCTATCTATCTATCTATCTATCTATCTATCTATCTATCTATCTATCCATCCATCCATTTATCAATTGTCTTTCGTATTGGTTCTGTTTCACTGAAGAACCCTAACTAATACAGAGAGCAACAAACTTCTATGAAGTACTTTTTCCTTCTGGCCTGATAACTGCCATTGTTAGTTAATCTTTTAATTGTTCAATGGAAAATGGGGTGATCTTGCTTCATCATAATGTGCGTGTAATGCTTTTGTCAAATCAGCTGGTTTTATTGCTTTAATGACACAAAGCTTGTTCTCTTTCCTATTTTTTCTAGTCATAGTTTCCTATTGCCAGCCTCTTGACACAAGTTTTACTTTCCCTGTGGCTGTTTCATAGGAATGCTGTAAAGATGAAATGAGATAATGCATGAAAAGAGTTTCCCACAGTTTTTGACATATAGCAAGTGATAACTACAGCAATAATTATTATTAGAGATTTTTTTTTTCCAAGTAGGAGCAGAAAGGAATATTCTTTAAGCTCATTCACCTCCTCTTCAAAACCTACATTTTAAGTTCACGTACTTGGAGCTTCCCTGAGGCAGGAAGCTTTCTGACTGCTGGAGAGAAAAACTGTCACCAGCAATTCACTGATTTTCCTTAAACCCCACAAAGCAAGGGCCTGTTTGCTGGATCTCAGCTCAGTGTGGGGGAAGTACTTGGGCCGAACTAGAAACAATTGATTTAATTAGGACTGGAACATTTTATGTCAATAAATGACAACAGGAAGATCAGGATTGCTTAAGAGGAATGAGTTATGGGTATTTTGTTTGGTTTGCTAAAAAGTGTTTTGATGGTTTAACTATTTTATAAAGATATATAGCCTAAATCATATTATTGCAGTAAAGACCTTCATATCAACCCTGTGGAAATTGTGAGTAGGTCATGTTTGGTGTTCCCATTTCTTGTCTCTCATTCTTACTCTTTATACCATATCTCTAGGTATTCTGAATTCAATTTATAAGCCTCTATCCTTAGCTGTCACTATTGTTTGAGTGTTCCTGTGGCAACATTGGGAGGTGGAATCTTTGAGAGGTGGGGCCTAATCAGAGGTGTTTGCATCATGGAGGCTCTGCTCAGGTAGTTTGGTGCTGCTCTTCTGAGATTAGATTAGTTCTGTCAGGAATGGACTAGTTTCAGTGAGAGTAGGTTGTTATAAAGTGAGGTTGCCTCTCGTGTTTGTCCTTACTGGCATGCACCCACTTCCCATTTCTGCTTCTTCACCGTGTTGTGACAGAGCATGAGGCCCTCCCCAGAAGCCAAGCAGATACTGGTGCCATGCTTTTTGGACTTCCCAGCCTCCAGAATCACAAGCCAAGTAAACTTTTTTTCCTTATTACTCAGTCTTGAGTATTCTGTTATAGCAACACAAAATGGACCAAGACAACTGCCTACTATCCACCCTCTAAAGAGGTGGCTGATAAAGTTTTATAATTGTTAATCATCTCAGTTACATTTGAACTGACACATATTTATAAAACGAAATGAAAAAGACAAGTTTTCAGTTCTGGGTTCCAGAAGGACACCATTAACACACTTGGTTTACACATATTTTTTTTCTCTTTATTTTCCCCAGAAAACTAAACACAACATCTAGGAATTTATATGTAGTTTACAGTAATTCATAACATGTCTCAGTCACATTAGAAAAGGTAATTAAATATAGATGTATGAACTCAAGCAAGTCTCTTACCTTCTTGAGACCATAGGTTAATTCTTTGTAAAATGAATTAATGTCACAAAGTGACATTGAAGGCCACTCACATCCAATATTCTCTAATGAGATGGTCCTTAAAGATTCACCATCTTTAGATGACTATTTGGTGATCTGTACGCTCGAAAGATAAAGAATTTTAAATGCAAAACTTTTTTAAATGGAGAAAGAGAGAGAGAGGTTGCGGATGTGTGTGTGTGTGTGTGTGTGTGTGTGTGTGTGTGTGTGTGTTTGTGTATGAGATATGGTGAGTCATGAGGCCTGTGTGGTGTTGCTCTTACTGATGAAGAATCTTGCCTCTCATAGCCAGGCTCTTCCCAGTTTCAGCATCTATATATAAAATATCTAATGGCAAGTGGAAGGCTTTCTTAACATGACTTCTTAAGAATGAATCAAACCAAATTCTGGAACAAGAGCTACATACATGAATATGTACAACTCTAAATGTGATATTATTTAATATTGTCTTAATTTCCTCCTTAACTTGGACCAGGTTTTCCCTTAGTGTAACTAAGGGGATAGTCTGGACATTCTCTGTCTCTTGAGAAAGTTCTAGAGTATTTAAACTTTTTGGACAAAAAGACTCTTTCCTGCCTGGAGACCAAGGTGAAAATGATTCTGCTATTCCATGAAGTGGCAATTTGGGACTTCAATGTTTAACTATTTCATTGCCACGTGCTTGGAGGCTGCTCTTGCTTCAGGGTGTGTAAAGTCCTCTACATAGAAGACCGGGTGACTTAAGCATCTGGGAGCGATGGTTTGATACCTCAGATGGTTTATATCTATTTCAGGATCACTACAACTATAAGAATCCCCCAGATCTTTGAATCCTGTGACAATTCCCTACTCCCGAGACTAGATCCAGCATTGCTGAGAGCCTCTTTCTTGATCTGACCTTTCCACTTTAGCCTCTTGCTTGCCATCTCTCTCCCTTTATGTTCCTAGTTTCTAACCTCTCTGTTGGACTTATCTTTCAGTGATTACTTTTATTTTTCAGCTACTGGCTTGGTATCTTTCTCACTCATTAACATTTCCTTTCCCTGCTTACTTCAGAATGAGTTAAAGTCACAGAGATGAATGATTCCTTGCACCTGAGACCCTCAGTTCCAGCTATAACGTTTTCTGCTTTTAGCAGGTGTCTGTGATTTCCTTCTGGGACAGGACCCTGCTGCAAACTCTCAATTCCCAGCAGCTAAAAGTTTAGGTTTGGGGTCCTTATTCTTAGCTATTATTGAATTTATTTTATTACTCTTTTTAATGGATTATGTCCCCGCAAGTTCCAAACCCCTGTACTCATATTGTAACATTATTTAGAAATAAAGTCATTGCAGGGAAAGGATTCCCTATTTAATAAATGGGGCTGGGAAACCTGGCTAGCAATATGTAGAAAACTGAAACTGTATCCCTTCCTTACACCTTATACAAAAATTAACTCAAGATGGATTAAAGACTTAAACATAAGACCTAAAACCATAAAAATCCCAGAAGAAAACCTAGGCAATACTATTCAGGACATAGGCATGGGCAAAGACTTCATGACTAAAACACAAAAGCAATGGCAACAAAAGCCAGAATTGACAGATGGGATCTAATTAAACTAAAGAGCTTCTGCACAGCAAAATAAACTATCATCAGAGTGAACAGGCAACCTACAGAATCGAAAAAATTTTTGCAATCTACCCATCTGACAAAGAGTTAATATCTGGAATCTACAAAGAACTTAAACAAATTTATGAGAAAGAAAAAACAACCCCATCAAAAAGTGGGCAAAGGCTATGAACAGACACTTCTCAAAAGAAGACATTTATGCAGCCAACAGACATATGAAAAAATCCTCATCATCACTAGTCATCAGACAAATGCAAATCAAAACTGCAATGAGATACCATCTCACTCCAGTTAGAATGGCGATCATTAAAAAGTCAGGAAACAACAGATGCTGGAGAGGATGTGGAGAAATAGGAACACTTTTGCACTGTTGGTGGGAGTGTAAATTAGTTCAACCATTGTGGAAGATGGTATGGCGATTCCTCAAGGATCTAGAACTGGAAATACCATTAGACCCAGCCATCCCATTACTGGGTATATACCCAAAGGATTATACATCATGCTGCTATAAAGACACATGCACACATATGTTTATTGCAGCACTATTCACAATAGCAAAGACTTGGAACCAACCCAAATGCCCAACGATGATAGACTGGATTAAGAAAATGTGGCACATATACACCATGGAATACTATGCAGCCATAAAAAATGATGAGTTCATGTCCTTTGTAGGGACATGGATGAAGCTGGAAACCATCACTTCTTAGCAAACTATCACAAGGACAGAAAACCAAACACCACATGTTCTTACTCATAAGTGGGAGTTGAACAATGAGAATACATGGACACAGGGAGGGGAACATCACACACTGGGGCCTGTGCAGAGGTGGGGGGCTGGGGGAGGGATAGCATTAGGAGATATACCTAATGTAAATGATGAGTTGATGGGTGCAGCAGCCAACATGGCACTTGTATACCCGTGTAACAAACCTGCATGTTGTGCACAAGTAGCCTAGAACTTAAAGTATGATTAAAAAAAAGAAAATGTAAAAAAATAAAAATAAAAATAAGAAATAAAGTCATGGCAGATATAATTAGTTAAGTTCTGATGAGCTCATACTGAAGTGGGGTGTGCCCTTATTAAGTATGACTGGTATTTGCATAAGACAACATAATACAGATATGTGCAGGGATCACACCATGTGAAAAAGGAGGCAGAGATTGGAGTGATGCATCTACAAACCAAGGAATGCCAAGAATCACTGGCCATCACCAGAAGTGAAGAGATAGGCTTTGTCATGGACTGAATGTTGCCCCTCGTCCTGCAAATTCATATATTGAAGTCTTAACCCCCCAATGTCTCAGAATATAATTTTATTTGGAGATAGGACGTTTAAATAGGTAATTAAAATGAGGCCATTAGTGTGTGCCCTAATCCAATTGACTGGTGTCCTTATAAGAAGAAGAGATTAGGACACAGAGAGGGATACCAGGGGTGTGTACACATGAGAGAATGACCACATGAAGAGGCAGCAAGAAGGTGATCATCTATCATCCAAGTAGAGAGACTGCAGGGGAAATCAACCCTACAGACACATTGATCTTGGAATTCCAGCCTCCAGAACTTTGAGAAAATAAATTTCTTTTATTAAAGTCACCTGGTTCGTGGTGTTTTGTTATGCCCACAGCCCTAAGAAACTAATACAGGCGTGAAATAGCTTTTTAGGTCTCAGAGCCCCCAGAAGTAATCGCCTCAGCTGATACCTTGATTTCAGACTTCTGGCCTCTGGAACTGTGAGAGAATAAATTTCTGTTGTTTAAGCTGGCATGAAACCATCCTCTCGCCATTTTTATCACCCTCTTCTTGACCCATATCTGTTGTCAGTCCATTCCATAACTTATTTGACAAGTATTTACTGACCTCACATTTTATTTGGTGACCACTGTGTCTGTCTTTAGCAGGATATTTGAGACTAGACGAATAATGATTAGTAAGATTCTGTTTGCATTAGCTATCCATTTTTCGAAAGTCCTATATAACAAACAACCCCAAAATTCATGTCTTAAAACAAGAAGCATTTATTTTTCTTTGAAATGATTAGTGAGTGTACTTGATAATGAAAGAAGATAAGGTACCATTGGAAGGATTTGAGTTTGCTTGCACTAGCATAAAGATTGCCTTAGTAAGAATATTCCTTCTGCTATGAATAGCTGAAAGAGCCTAATGTGATATCATGAAAGGATTGAATGCTTAAAATTCCTATCTATTGTCAAAACAAATTGATTTTCTAAAGCTTGGACATTTCTGCAATTCAATTCCAATTCCTTAGAATACAGGAAACGGTGACAGAATATAAAATTATAAGGCTTTCTCTAGAAAAATTCAAACTTAAAAGAGTATAAAACAAAACAAAAAACAGTAGTATACATATCAAATACTTGAATGGTATTTTGTTGTTGTTGTTGTTGTTTTTTAAGTTGAGAGAGTCTCACTTTGTTGCCCATGCTGGAGTGCAGTGGAGCAATCTCGGCTCACTGCCACCTCCACCTCCCAGGCTCAAGTGATCCTCCTGCCTCAGGCTCCCGAGTACTGGGGCTACAGGTGTGCACCATTATGTTCAGCTAAGTTTTGCTTTTTTTTTTTTTTTTTTTTGTAGAGATGGGATTTTTCTATGTTGCCCAGGCTGGTCTCAAACTCCTGGACTCAAGTGCCTCCCAGAGTGCTGGGATTACAGGCATGAACCACCACACCCTGCTTTAATGGTGATTTCAACTGTGAATGAGAATTTTCATGAATGGCTTCAGAGTCTAATTGTGCTTTTTTATAAAGATGCAGCAAATTGAGATGAAAAGGAGAATGATAATTAGAAACTTTTTTTTTTCTGGTACATTTGTATCAAGAGTTGTTTCTAAAGTCCATAAAGTAAATAAAAGATTTTAGAATGATGGGATCTCTCTATATTCTTGAGGTGTTAGGAGAAACCACACGTGTTTACAAAGGCAGAGACGGTGAAATAGTTTTAACACAGAAGTCCAAATGAGTATGAAATATATCTTCGTTGTTGATATGCTTATAGCTACACAGAAGAATATGATATATTATAGAAAAAGTAAGCCCAAGTCCCATCTCTAAGAGTTTGTAATAAAAATAATAGTAGGTTTATATTTCCTGATCCTGTATCTCAAAATTGAAGAACTGGGGCTTTAGGATTTCCTGCCAAAGCTTCCATTAGATGGATACCTTGGTAACAAGATTTGTGTAATTTTTTTAATCTCCTAAAGCCCTGCATTTGGAATTTACTCCATATGTAAAATATTTGATAAAACAAATGGAAAGAAAAGAAAGCAACGGTTTAACACATCAAAGCAGGCAATTTTAGCCTTTCTCTTTCATGGGGAAAATACATGCGGTCCTGTCTTATTATTAGTGATATTAAATCAGCAACAGTGTTTTTGGTATGAAGCATTTGACAGCACACAATTTGCCCACTGACACCAAACATAGCAGAGGAGGAAGAACCCACCAGAACCTTCAGTTCTGCTCAGTATGAGGGCATGTCAGATACCCTGGCACTTTTAGTGACCTATTCGGATCCAACAAAGATGAAATTGAATTTAAAATCAATTATTACTCATTGTAAGGTAGAGATGAAAACAATAGAATTTATCTGTGTCCATTTTCTGTGAACATCTTCAGAAAGGAATGTGGAATTCTTGGTAGCCACTCTGAGATTTGGAAAGTGCTGTTAAATACAGAAGTCACTGATCGGGCCCAATAACATGAGCTGGATTGTGGGCTGTACTATTCAGAAGCCTTTCATTTTGGGGTTAGTGACAAAATGCACCATGATAACTTTTGAGTCAAATCATCTCTGTGCTAATAAATAAAACATTACTCCTTATTACTTTCCCATTTCCTTCTCTTGCCCGTGAGCATTTTGAAATACTTGGATTCTTCCAACATATTAAACTAGAAATTTGTTTTGATTGAAATGTATTAGCCATTTAGTTCACACAAATATTATCTAAAATTAAAATGTATTGCTCAATAATGCAGACAGAGGATTTGGATAATGAATACATATAAATACAATTATTTTTCCGCACTCTTGATTGAAAATTGATTTTACACTCATTGCTGATTTTTAACTATGCTTTCATAAGGACTTTCTCTATTTATCCTGACCCTAAAATATTGTAGAACATATAAAACATGCTATAAAGAAAGTACGCAGCAATAAAATAGAAATGATTTATAATCTCAACAACTGGAATTAGTAGTAAAAGTGTAAATCCTGTCCTGGACTAAAAGTGAAAATCAGCTTGGACTGAGAAAGAAAACAGTAGTCCATGAATGAGGACAGACATAAAGCCCACTGCAATGTTAAAAGGAAACATGGTTGCTCCTGGGTCAAGCAGCAGCTATGAAATGCCAAATAATTCCCTCTTTCAGTTTTTTTGAGCTACTACTACTTTCTTAACAATGACACCCCTCACCTGCCTTGCTTTCTTATCATTATATGATACCATTGCTAAACTACCCTTATCTCATGTGGGCACCCACTTCCTAACGGCTATGGTCTGAATGTTTGTGTTTTCCGAAAATTTATATTTTGAAATCCTAACACTTAAGGTGATAATATTAGGATTTGGGGCTTTGGGCGTGGGGGGTTAGATAAGGAAGGCACAGCACTCGTGAATGGGAATAGTGCCTTTATACAGGAAGCCACAGAGAAGCCTTTCATCCCTTCTGCCATGTTAGGTTACAGTGAAAACGTGGCTGTGTATTAATCAGAAAGTAAGTCTTCGCCAGAGCCTGTGCCTGGATATTGGACTTCCCAGCTTCCAGAACTATGAAAAACAAATTTCTGTTGTTTACAAGCCACCAGTTTATGTCATTTTGTTACAGCAGCCTGAATGGACAAAGGCAGCAGTTAACTCCTACTTCTAATCCTACTTCACAAACAGCAGCCACTCCAAAGTGGATTCTATTCTTTAGACCCACTGCTGAATCTTTGAGTGGGAACCCTGATATGGTTTGGCTGTGTCCCCACCCAAATCTATCTCAAATTGTAATCTGAATTTTATCCCCACGTGTTGAGGGAGGGACCTGGTGAGAGGTGATTTGCTCATGGGGGTGGTTTCCCTAAATGCGATTTTCATAGTAGTAAGTTCTCACAAGATCTGATGGTTTTATAAGGGGCCTTCCCCACTTTGTTCTCTCTCTCTCCTGCCACCTTGTGAAGAAGTTTCCTGCTTCCCCTTCACCTTCCACCATGATTGTAAGTTTCCTGAGGCTTCCCAAGCAATGTGGGAACTGTGAGTCAATTAAACCCCCTTTCTTTATAAATTACCCAGTCTCAGAGGAGTTATTTATAGCAGTGTGAAAACAGGCTCATACAAACCCATACCTGACAAAAATCACCTTCTTCTCCCTCTTCTTTAGTGTCATTTGCAGTTATCCTGGAGTTCCCCTTCTCACTGCATTAAGGGAAAACAATCTGCTTTTGCATTCTTTTCTTCTTCTGTGCAATGGATTCCAGGCTGATCTTCTATGACAAGATATAAATGACATAAATGACTGAAAGTTTATTGCGAATGTAAGGTAGATTCTTGACTTCACCATTAGGATGGTTTCTACATAAAAAGAAATCATACTTGATTTTTAAATAATGCAGCAACGTAAGACCTCATTAAAATATCAAACAATAGTGCCACATATGGGAGATGCATATTTCTCTCAATGAAAAATATATGGTTGATCTTGTTATAAGCAAAGCAGTTAACAGGAAGGAATAACAAGAAATAGTATTACAGAGTGAGGACAAAGTCTATAGGATTGCTCAAGCCTGGATGTGAGTCACAAGTAGGAAACTCATTAACTGTGTGATTTTGGGTTCAGTTTCCCTTTAGGTAATATCTGCTTCTCAGGATGGATTGTGAAGCAGAGACTATAATGCCAGTCAACCATTAGGGAATTGATGAATGGTAGACGCTATTGTTTCTTCTGTTGTAACCACCAGGTTAGCAATCATTTGTGCACAAGTACACACGTCTTTATGTGCATTCACATATATACATCCTCAGACATTTGTTCTCGATGATCTCCTTAACTGAGCACACACACCCATGTTCATATCTTCTATCTGACATTTGAGGATATTGTTCTCATTTTCATAAAAGTTAACCTTTATGAGAACCCAGTTATGTTAAAAAGCAGAGAGATGTGAAATAGAACATTCTGTTATACAGATTTTTGGGCTTCACCTATGTAATGATGTAAATTATGTGCAATAAGTCAAAAATCCCAGATGGTGCTGGGATCTCTATTTTTGGACTTGTTTTAGCACCTGGAAACCTACACTACTTGCATAACAAGAACTCAACTTGCAATAACAGTAGCATTATCAGTAAATATTTTTAACTAAATATAATCATATATTAATTATACATCAATTAGCATGTGGTCTTCACATTTCATATCCTGTTGACAATCTTTTAGTTTCTGTGAACCAATGTCTTAAAGTAAGTTTGTCTTTAGTCATAGGTGAATAGATACAATTCTCAGGGTGTGTGGGGAAGCATCTGTCTACCTCTCAGCATTGAAAATTCTTTTGCTCACTCCATATACCTGGTGCCTACAAAAAATTTGCTCATTTCCTTTAGAGTGTTGGGCCCTTTTAAAATGGAAATGTTTGTGGGAAGATAACTCTATAATATGTTGGAAATTCTTTATACATACTCTTAATTTGATATTGGAGAGTAAGCTTTAATTGGAGAAAAGGTGAATTAATGTGTGAAGATACTGGCTATCAGAGAATGGTGAACTGGTTCTCCAAATAGTAAAAGAAAAATTTTACCAAATCAGTATAGTAGTAACCCTGGAGTACAATCTTGACTATGTCATAATTTACTGGTGAAATATTGCTTCTACCCAATCCACACAGGCCTTAGATTTGCCTGTATGGCATACATATGTATTGCCTAATACAAGTGAATAGTGATTGTCTGTGTGCAATGCTACAATTGGTCCTCAGACACCAGCCTACGTTGATTTTCATTGTTTAAAACTTCTACCAACATCGTCATACTTACAGACAACATTTATTCAGTGTTTACTATGTTACAGCGATTATAATCACCATGATATATATCTTTTGTCAATTAAACTACTTCCGAACAGTTCATTGAGGAAGGTGTATGTTGCTCTTATTTTACAGATGTAGAACCAAATACAGAACATTTATATAGCTTGCCATTATTATTAGGGCTACTAAGTGGCAGAACTAACCCAGTTATGTTTGAATCCGTAGCTTATGCTTTTTACCACTTCAATGTACTGCTTTACCCGCTCGGATGACTTCCTTCAATTTGATCTCATCCGTTTTAACCTAAAGGTGTTTCTCAGAGTCTGTGCATGGGAGTTGGGGTCTGGAAGTCTATTGTTACCATGCAATCATGCTAGGAAGTCTACTTCATTCTTTTCATGACATAATACTCTCAGACTTACAAGGTACTTACTTGCATAAATGTTTCGCTTTCTAAATGAACAGTGGCAGGGACTGAGTGTTGTTCAAATGTGTCTTTCATCTAGAAAGAAGACTTGAATATAGAAGGTGCTACAGAAATTCATTTCTATTTATTCATACATATTCATGTGAACTCCAATGACAAATGGATCTAGGTAAGCCTGAAATTTTACCTAGACTGAGGACACTATAAACATACAAAACCTTAAGCTATATAAGTAGCTTGATTATGCTCATCTTCCCTCAGGGAAAGTCCCCTAAATAGGATGAATGGGACTTGCATATAAGTAGACATAAAACAATAAATTATTTTAAGGTTCTTTTTGAGGGTAAGCCCAGAAACTGACAGTGAATTACTTTCAATTGAACTAACCAGCCTTTTATAGAATGTATTAACATTTTATTCTGGTAAAACTCAGAGTAATCAGTTGTTCTTAAGTGATTGCTGGAAAATTAAAGAACAAAGTATGCAGTGACTTTGCCAAGAACAATCTGTTAAAACAGTCTTTGAACAAAACATAGTTTATGAGTGATATATCAGTGTAAAGAATATCATGAATATATTAGTTTGGCTTACAATGTGTCAAAAATTCTAAAAAAAGGATACAGGAGTTTTTATATAATCACATGTCTTTACACATGTAATAATTTTATAGATAATAGATAAAAGCAATTTGAATTGAAGAACTGGAAAAAAACAATTACTGTGATCTCTCAATTTTCAGGTGGGAAACTGAAGTCTTCAGATTTCAAAGACTGGACCAAGGTCATATAATTACTTACGGGCAGAATTAGCATAACAAATCACAATTTCTGACCTCAAATTCCTTGTGCTTTTGGCCATAGCAAATCAAAGAGAAAATATTATGAAAGAAATGTTTTTACTTGTAGTTTTACTTTACTTTGCCTGTAATACATTTTAACTGTATATGCCATTAGAGTACTAATCTTATTTGTAGATAATTACTGAGTTTTCCCTTCATTTTGAATATTTCTTGAAAATGTGCTATTTACCTCTGGGTTTTAAAATCTGGCTTTTTCTTTGTGAACTCACTAAAACATTTTTTATAATAACTAATTATAATATTTTGCATTTTAATAATGCTTTTGGCCTTACAAAAATGCTTGTGCATAATATAACACTTAAGCAAGCAACAGTCCTGTTGGGAAGGTATGTCTTTTGATAAAGACCAATCTTGATTTTGTCACCTTCCCATTTAAAATGATTTAGATACTATTCCAGCCCCAGTATCAAATTATGTGAAGAAGCCAGGGACTGACCAAGCTTCCCCCGACCCATCTCTCCATCTCTCTCTTTCTTTCTTCCCATGGATTTTCCACATGGCTGGCTCTGGGTTTCCTCGTAAATGGTAGCCTCAGGGTAGTTGGATTTCTTACAAGGCGGACGCAGGATCCCACAAACAGATGCTCCAAGAGACAGAAACTGGAAGCCACCAGACTTTTGAAGTCTGTGTGTTGGATCTAGCACCACATCTATTGTATTCTATTGGTCAAGCGGTCGAAAAGCCTACCCAGTTTCAAGGGAAGGGAAATCAACTCCACTCTGCAATGGAAGAAAGAGTTGAGCACACGGGGAGGTAAAAAAATCAATGATGGTCACCTTGTTTGAGTCACCATTTTATCATTAGTGTCTATCACCATACCTGGCCTGGAGTAAATACTCAATGAATATTTGCTTACTAAATTAATGAACAAATGAATAAATGAGAAAACTGAATATTAGAGCAGTTATGTGAACTGCACACCTGGCAAATGGTAGGGTGAGGAAAATCAGCCTTTTTCCTTTAAGTCTAGTGCTATTTCCACGACAATAACTTGTATGGCAAAGGAGTCAAAGACATTAAGATAATCTAAAATAATTTTTAAGTATTTTTGGGAGATAAAAGGTGGGACTGGGATTTACCTTAGACTGCCCAGCACAGGAAGAATAAACTAGAAAGAGGCCTGGAGAAAACTCGACTTTCAGAAGACATTCAGCACAGTAGTAATTCCTTAACTTCCCCCCTCTTTCACCGAAATTAGTGTGATAGTTACTACTCTGAAATTCCTCTAGATGATTTCCTATTCAAAGGAAATTAGTGAGATGTTATCTATAAAACAGTTCAAGTCTTCACACTGGAACCCGGAGTGAAGACATTGTTCTCCCCCGTCTAGGTAAAAGGATGTGTTACCCACTCTCAAATTCATATAGTGAGCCGTAAGCACAGTTGGATTCCAGAGGGAAGGAAAGAGTATAATATGCTGTTCTTACATGTGATGCATGAACTTAGGAGCTGTCTTGGCAGATTTTCCCAATTCCTTCAAATCTGGAAGTGTAAGAAACCTTTCCAAATATCCTGTCACTGAAAGATTTCCAGCATAATTTGTAAAAAGCACTTCATTTTGTGAAGTTTTCAGCTTCATGAACAATAACCAAATCGAATTTTCTCCCAGGAGATTATCTTGTGGCCAATAAGGGTTCATTTTTCTCATGAAGTCTTTTGTTGGGGTCAGGGGAGGTGGGATAGTAGACCTTAAGTGAACAGTGCTTGTAAATCACCACACTTGACACCTTGAAACCTCCTCTGACTAATCATGCCAGAATTATTTACAAGATGCAAAAGTTAGTCTCTGTGAGGAGCAGAGTTACGTGGCAATAGAGGTCCAGAGAAGTTGCTCTAATTTGCTCAAGCAGAAACTCTTCTTAGTCTAAGCATTGACTGGGGAGCATTTTATTTTATTTTATTTTATTTTATTTTATTTTATTTTATTTTATTTATTTATTTATTTTTATTATTATTATTATACTTTAAGTTTTAGGGTACATGTGCACAATATGCAGGTTAGTTACATATGTATACATGTGCCATGCTGGTGAGCTGCACCCACTAACTTGTCATCTAGCATTAGGTATATCTCCTAATGCTATCCCTCCCCCCTCACCCCACCCCACAACAGTCCCCAGAGTGTGATGTTCCCCTTCCTGTGTCCATGTGTTCTCATTGTTCAATTTCCACCTATGAGTGAGAATATGCAGTGTTTGGTTTTTTGTTCTTGGAATAGTTTACTGAGAATGATGGTTTCCAGTTTCATCCACGTGCCTACAAAGGACATGAACTCATCATTTTTTATGGCTGCATAGTATTCCATGGTGTATATGTGCCACATTTTCTTAATCCAGTCTATCATTGTTGGACATTTGGGTTGGTTCCAAGCCTTTGCTATTGTGAATAATGCTGCAATAAACATACATGTGCATGTGTCTTTACAGCAGCATGATTTATAGTCCTTTAGGTATATACCCAGTAATGGGATGGCTGGGTCAAATGGTATTTCTAGTTCTAGATCCCTGAGGAATCGCCGCATTGACTTCCACAATGGTTGAACTAGTTTACAGTCCCACCAACAGTGTAAAAGTGTTCCTATTTCTCCACATCCTCTCCAGCATCTGTTGTTTCCTGACTTTTTAATGATCGCCATTCTAACTGGTGTGAGATGGTATCTCATTGTGGTTTTGATTTGCATTTCTCTGATGGCCAGTGATGGTGAGCATTTTTTCATGTGTTTTTTGGCTGCGTAAATGTCTTCTTTTGAGAAGTGTCTGTTCATGTCCTTTGCCCACTTTTTGATGGGGTTGTTTGTTTTTTTCTTGTAAATTTGTTTGAGTTCATTGTAGATTCTGGATATTAGCCCTTTGTCAGACGAGTAGGTTGTGAAAATCTTCTCCCATTTTGTAGGTTGCCTGTTCACTCTGATGGTGATTTCTTTTGCTGTGCAGAAGCTCTTTAGTTTAATTAGACCCCATTTGTCAATTTTGGCTTTTGTTGCCATTGCTTTTGGTGTTTTAGACATGAAGTCCTTGCCCATGCCTATGTGCTGAATGGTATTGCCTAGGTTTTCTTCTAGGGTTTTTATGGTTTTAGGTCTAACGTTTAAGTCTTTAATCCATCTTGAATTGATTTTTGTATAAGGTATAAGGAAGGGATCCAGTTTCAGCTTTCTACATGTGGCTAGCCAGTTTTCCCAGCACCATTTATTAAATAGGGAATCCTTTTCCCATTGCTTGTTTTTCTCAGGTTTGTCAAAGATCAGATAGTTGTAGGTATGCGGTGTTATTTCTGAGGGCTCTGTTCTGTTCCATTGATCTATATCTCTGTTTTGGTACCAGTACCATGCTGTTTTGGTTACTGTAGCCTTGTAGTATAGTTTGAAGTCAGGTAGTGTGATGCCTCCAGCTTTGTTCTTTTGGCTCTGGATTGACTTGGCAATGTGGGCTCTTTTTTGGTTCCATATGAACTTTAAAGTAGTTTTTTCCAATCTGTGAAGAAAGTCATTGGTAGCTTAATGGGGATGGCATTGAATCTGTAAATTACCTTGGGCAGTATGGCCATTTTCACGATATTGACTCTTCCTACCCATGAGCATGGAATGTTCTTCCATTTGTTTGTATCCTCTTTTATTTCCTTGAGCAGTGGTTTGTAGTTCTCCTTGAAGAGGTCCTTCACATCCCTTGGAAGTTGGATTCCTAGGTATTTTATTCTCTTTGAAGCAATTGTGAATGGGAGTTCACTCATGATTTGGCTCTCTGTTTGTCTGTTATTGGTGTATAAGAACGCTTGTGATTTTTGTACATTGATTTTGTATCCTGAGATTGCTGAAGTTGCTTTTCAGCTTAAGGAGATTTTGGGCTGAGACAATGGGGTTTCGTAGATATACAATTATGTCGTGTGCAAACAGGGACAATTTGACTTCCTCTTTTCCTAATTGAATACCCTTTATTTCCTTCTCCTGCCTAATTGCCCTGGCCAGAACTTCCACCACTATGTTGAATAGGAGTGGTGAGAGAGGGCATCCCTGTCTTGTGCCAGTTTTCAAAGGGAATGCTTCCAGTTTTTGCCCATTCAGTATGATATTGGCTGTGGGTTTGTCATAGACAGCTCTTATTATTTTGAGATATGTCCCATCAATACCTAATTTATTGAGAGTTTTTAGCATGAAGGGTTGCTGAATTTTGTCAAAGGCCTTTTCTGCATCTATTGAGAAAATCATGTGGTTTTTGTCTTCGGTTCTGTTTATATGCTGGATTACATGTATTGATTTGCGTATATTGAACCAGCCTTGCATCCCAGGGATGAAGCCCACTTGATCATGGTGGATAAGCTTTTTGATGTGCTGCTGGATTCGGTTTGCCAGTATTTTATTGAGGATTTTTGCATCAATATTCATCAAGGATATTGGTCTAAAATTCTCTTTTTTGGTTGTGTCTCTGCCAGGCTTTGATATCAGGATGATGCTGGCCTCATAAAATGAGTTAGGGAGGATTCCCTCTTTTTCTATTGATTGGAATAGTTTCAGAAGGAATGGTACCAGCTCCTCCTTGTACCTCTGGTAGAATTCGGCTGTGAATCCATCTGGTCCTGGACTCTTTTTGGTTGGTAAGCTATTGATTATTGCCACAATTTCAGCTCCTGTTATTGGTCTATTCAGAGATTCAACTTCTTCCTGGTTTATTCTTGGGTGAGTGTATGTGTCGAGGAATTTATCCATTTCTTCTAGATTTTCTAGTTTATTTGCATACAGGTGTTTGTAGTATTCTCTGATGGTAGTTTGTATTTCTGTGGGATTGGTGGTGATATCCCCTTCATCATTTTTTATTGTGTCTATTTGATTCTTCTCTCTTTTTTTCTTTATTAGTCTTGCTAGCGGTCTATCAATTTTGTTGATCCTTTCAAAAAACCAGCTTCTGGATTCGTTAATTTTTTGAAGGGTTTTTCGTGTCTCTATTTCCTTCAGTTCTGCTCTGATTTTAGTTATTTCTTGCCTTCTGCTAGCTTTTGGATGTGTTTGCTCTTGCTTTTCTAATTTTTTTAATTCTGATGTTAGGGTGTCAATTTTGGATCTTTCCTCCTTTCTCTTGTGGGCATTTAGTGCTATAAATTTCCCTCTACGGACTGCTTTGAATGTGTCCCAGAGATTCTAGTATGTTGTGTCTTTGTTCTCGTTGGTTTCAAAGAACATCTTTATTTCTGCCTTCATTTCATTATGTACCCAGTAGTCATTCAGGAGCAGGTTGTTCAGTTTCCATGTAGTTGAGCAGTTTTGACTGAGATTCTTAATCCTGAGTTGTAGTTTGGTTGCACTGTGGTCTGAGAGACAGTTTGTTATAATTTCTGTTCTTTTACATTTGCTGAGGAGAGCTTTACTTCCAACTATGTGGTCAATTTTGGAATAGGTGTGGTGTGGTGCTGAAAAAAATGTATATTCTGTTGATTTGGGGTGGAGAGTTCTGTAGATGTGTATTAGGTCCACTTGGTGCAGAGCTGAGTTCAATTCCTGGGTATCCTTGTTGACTTTCTGTCTCGTTGATCTGTCTAATGTTGACAGTGGGGTGTTAAAGTCTCCCATTATTAATGTGTGGGAGTCTAAGTCTCTTTGTAGGTCTCTTTTTAGGTCACTCAGGACTTGCTTTATGAATCTGGGTGCTCCTGTACTGGGTGCATATATATTTAGGATAGTTAGCTCTTCTTGTTGAATTGATCCCTTTACCATTAAGTAATGGCCTTCTTTGCCTCTTTTGATCTTTGTTGGCTTAAAGTCTGTTTTATCAGAGACTAAGATTGCAAACCCTGCCTTTTTTTGTTTTCCATTGGCTTGGTAGATTTTCCTCCATCCTTTTATTTTGAGCCTATGTGTGTCTCTGCACGTGAGATAGGTTTCCTGAATACAGCACACTGATGGGTCTTGACTCTTTATCCAATTTGCCAGTCTGTGTCTTTTAATTGCAGCATTTAGTCCATTTACATTTAAAGTTAATATTGTTATGTGTGAATTCCATCCTGTCATTATGATGTTAGCTGGTTATTTTGCTCGTTAGTTGATGCAGTTTCTTCCTAGCCTCGACGGTCTTTACAATTTGGCATGTTTTGCAGTGGCTGGTACCAGTTGTTCCTTGCCATGTTTAGTGCTTCCTTCAGGAGCTCTTTTAGGGCAGGCCTGGTGGTGACAAAATCTCTCAGCATTTGCTTGTCTGTAAAGTATTTTATTTCTCCTTCACTTATGAAGCTTAGTTTGGCTGGATATGAAATTCTGGGTTGAAAATTCTTTTCTTTAAGAATGTTGAATATTGGCCCCCACTCTCTTCTGGCTTGTAGAGTTTCTGCCGAGAGATCTGCTGTTAGTCTGATGGGCTTCCCTTTGTGGGTAACCCGACCTTTCTCTCTGGCTGCCCTTAACATTTTTTCCTTCATTTCAACTTTGGTGAATCTGACAATTATATGTCTTGGTGTTGCTCTTCTCCAGGAGTATCTTTGTGGCGTTCTCTGTATTTCCTGAATCTGAATGTTGGCCTGCCTTGCTAGACTGGGGAAGTTCTCCTGGATAATATCCTGCAGAGTGTTTTCCAGCTTGGTTCCATTCTCCCTGTCACTTTCAGGTACATCAATCAGACGTAGATTTGGTCTTTTCACATAGTCCCATATTTCTTGGAGGCTTTGTTCGTTTCTTTTTATTCTTTTTTCTCTAAACTTCCCTTCTCACTTCATTTCATTCATTTCATCTTCCATCACAGATACCCTTTCTTCCAGTTGATCGCATCGGCTCCTGAGGCTTCTGCATTCTTCACATAGTTCTCGAGCCTTGGCTTTCAGCTCCATCAGCTCCTTTAAGCACTTCTCTGTATTGGTTATTCTAGTTATACATTCGTCTAAATTTTTTTCAAAGTTTTCAACTTCTTTGCCTTTGGTTTGAATGTCCTCCCGTAGTTCGGAGTAATTTGATCGTCTGAAGCCTTCTTTTCTTAGCTCGTCAAAGTCATTCTCCGTCCAGCTTTGTTCTGTTGCTGGTCAGGAACTGCGTTCCTTTGGAGGAGGAGAGGCGCTCTGCTTTTTAGAGTTTCTTGTTTTTCTGCTCTGTTTTTTCCCCATCTTTGTGGTTTTGTCTACTTTTGGTCTTTGATGATGGTGATGTACAGATGGGTTTTTGCTGTGGATGTCCTTTCTGTTTGTTAGTTTTCCTTCTAACAGACAGGACCCTCAGCTGCAGGTCTGTTGGAGTACCCGGCCGTGTGAGGTGTCAGTCTGTCCCTGCTGGGGGATGCCTCCCAGTTAGGCTGCTTGGGGGTCAGGGGTCAGGGACCCACTAGAGGAGGCAGTCTGCCCGTTCTCAGATCTCTAGCTGCATGCTGGGAGAACCACTGCTCTCTTCAAAGCTGTCAGACAGGGACATTTAAGTCTGCAGAGGTTACTGCTGTCTTTTTGTTTGTCTGTGCCCAGACTGGGGAGCATTTTAACTACGGCTTTTATGTTTACGGAAGACGTACAGACCCACCCATGGGAGATCACAAGCCGAATGTTTCTGCTTGGGACTACAAAGACCAATGGTAGCTCTAGCATCTTTGTAAACTACTTTCTTTCTTCAGTTCACAACCCAGTTTTGCTTCAGAGAACAACCAGTTAAATCCTGGACATAGATTCTTTCCTGGCAAAGAAATAAACACCAGGGCATCAAAGTGTCTTTTGTGGCTAAAGAACAAGAAGAAGACACAGGAGAGTGATTTCCATGAGGCAGGTGGATCCTAGACTAAAGGACACTTCCTCAGCTTGCATGCAGTTTCTGATTTTCAATACCTGTCTGAGATATTTCTAATATTTGTAGTGACATGAATAGGTTGTATCGGGAACACCCTGCTGAACAATATACGTAACTTTCCGCACAGATGGTAGTCTATTGGGCCAACAGTGGTAAAGCTTTTTACCTTGCAGTGAATTGTTAAGAGACCAGCATGTAAACATTTATGCTCCACATAGGCAGTCTTGCTCCTGTCACAGCTAGGCATGGGCATGCCTTCGAGATTGTGTCTTGATAGGAATATTTTTTAGTTTACCTAGAAAAAAAGGAGAGGAAATGAATGAATGTTTTCATTGGTTTATAGAAACATCATTTGATCGATATGATGCAAACTTTAATGTATCGTTTTATACATTTTTAAAAGGCAGATGTAACTAAGGGGTTCCTTTAAATCATATTCTGTGGTGAAGAGGTGGGGAAAACAGAGGCTGGCTTTTGCAAATGTTGAAAAGATGCAGCAACTTCATAAAATATTTTTGAAAGTAAGTTCAGCACTGAAACGCCCACTGGGCATGAATAGCCAGGTCTAGTAATTGGCTGCACCAAATAATAGAGCATGAGTTGTTGGCCTGGATGCTGTATTTAAAGTGATTGTGATACTTTTGCAAGTCTGTGAAAGGTTTGTATAAAATCACTAAATACAGGAGTTTATGGACTCCTGGAATTTTGTTACTGTGAGTGGGAGCCCTCTTCAGTGGCTTCAAGACCCAGGCACATACCTTGTCACAAACCCAACTGACAGCATCAAGGAAGCCATTCTCCAAATTCAATGTCCCAGTTGCAGTGGACTTTGAGAGCAGCAGTGGCTTCAGTTATGAAGTGACAACGCTCAGCTGTCACTCCTTAGCCAGAATCCTCAACATTTGGACAACTTTAATAAGGAAGAGGCATTGCTATGGTTTGCAGAGATTCTTTTTACTTCTTTTCCAGGAAAAGAGGTACATATTTGTTTTCTAATGGAAATGAAAGATAACTTCTAGAGGTGTTATTTGTAAAAACAAACAAACAAACAAAAAACTTAGTGACAGTATTCATTTGAGATTTGAAGAGACCCTGAGGTATCATAAAGTTTTTAAGGCAATAATTTACTAATACTTTTCCAGATAACTTTTCTTTTCCCTGCTCATGTACCTCAGCATTACTTAGAAATACACAGAAAATAAGTTTCTCTGTGTGCATTTGTGGCGAGAGAGAGAGAAAGAGATATTTCTATTTCTGCCTAGTGTTGAATGAATGGCCCCTTCTGGTCTTTATAATCAATTTTCATTTTGGACAACTGAATCCTCACTGCTATTTTTTCTTGCCCTTTTTCTCTAAAGATGAAAAAGATTGGCTAAGGAAGGTCCAATTATTTTCCCCCATGCTCATCCTTTTCCTTATCCAAGTGCATTTGTTTCAGGGACAAATCACCTTGTTAAGTCTACGTGCATGTGTTATCTGCTCAAGTAGAATCTTGATTTGATTAATGTGTGTATTTGCTCTGTGCCTACCATGTTCCTTGGCAATAGCTGGTACTCAGTTTATACCTCTTTAACTTATTTAGTCAACAAATATTTATTGAACACTTAGTATATGATGACTCTGTTATGATAGTTGCTGGAGGCTACAATGTGAATAAGATAAAGCTTCAGAAAAGACAGGGTTTATAGACTAATTAGAGCACTAAATGTGTTATAAATTTAAAGTTGAACATTGATGAGGTACTTTATAAAGTTGTTTCATGTATATTATTTCTTGTGATATTCACAACTACCTTGTAATGTTAGTAAAGCAGATACAATTCTCATTTTATGGATGAGGAAAGAGTCAGAGATTAACTTCACTCATGATGTCAGAACTGGAATAAAGATTTAGTTTTTCTTTTTGTCTAAAAATTTCCTCTACAAGTTTTTTGTTGTTGTTGTTGTTTTATTTTTTTTGAAGGAGTCTTGCACTGTTTCCTGGGCTGGAGTGCAGTGGCATAATCTTGGCTCACTGAAACCTCTGCCTCCTGTGTTTAAGCGATTCTCCTGCCTCAGCCTCCCAAGTAGCTGGGATTACAGGCAACTGCCACCATGCCCGGCTAATTTTTTGTGTGTTTCTAGTAGAGATGGGGTTTCACCATGTTGGCCAGGCTGGTCTCGAACTCCTGATCTCAAGTGATCTGCCCACCTCAGTCTCCCACAGTGCTGGGATTACAGGCGTGAGCCACTGTGACCAGCTCCCGTCTTAATCTCCTACCTTCCCATTACCCTTCCAGGCCTCTGACAACTTTCATTCTATTCTCTATCTCCATGAGTTTTTTTTTTTTAATCTCCCACATAAAAATGAAAACATATTTGTCTTTCTGTGCTTGGTTAATTTCACTTGAGGTCTTCCAATTCCATCTGTGTTGTTGCAAATGACAGGACTTGATTCTTTCTATGGCTGAATGATATTCCATTGTATATATATATACCACATTTTCTGAATCCATTCATTTGTTGATGGACATAGGTTGATTCTGAGTCTTTCCTATTGTGAACAGAGCTGCAATAAGCATGGGAGTGCAGGTATCTCTTCTACATATTGGATTTACTTCTTTTGGGTATGTACCTAGCAGTGGGATTTCTGGATCCTATGGTAGTTCTGTGGTTAGTTTTTGGAGGAACCTCTGTACCGTTTTCCATAGTGGCTGTATTAATTTACATCCACACAATGAATAAGAATTTTCCTTTCTTCACACCCTTGCTAGCGTTTGTCTTTTCGGTAATAGCCAATCTAACTGGGATGAGATGATATCTCATTGTAGTTTAGATTTGCATTTGTCTGGTGATTAATGATGTGGAAGAGTTTTTCACATACCTGTTGCCCTCTGTAGGTCATCTTTTGAGAAATGTCCACTCAGATCTTTTGCCTATTTTTAAATCAGATTATTTGTTTTCTACCTACCGAGTTGTTTGAGCTTCTTATATATTCTGGTTATTAATTCCCTGTCAGATGAGTAGTTTGCGCATATTTTCTCTCGTTCTGTGGGGTTTCTCTTCACCTTGTTGATGTTAGTTATTTTAATTACCAGAAAAGATAATGATATTACCTATAGAGGTTATATAGAGAATATACTTTTTTCAGACATAGTTATTTAAAATAACTTCTATTTTAAAGGTAAACTAATATCATAATAAAAATTTTTAAAATAACATTGTATCACAAGCATATTCCTTAAAATTTGTCATCTTTATAGCTAAAAGTTTTTTTTTTTTCTTTTTTTTTGAGATGGAGTCTTGCTCTGTCGCCCAGGCTGGAGTGCAGTGGCGCGATCTCGGCTCACTGCAAGCTCTGCCTCCCGGGTTCCCGCCATTCTCCTACCTCAGCCTCCGGAGTAGCTGGGACTACAGGCGCCCGCCACCATGCCCGGCTAATTTTTTTGTATTTTTAGTAGAGACGGGGTTTCACCGCATTAGTCAGAATGGTCTGGATCTCCTGACCTCGTGATCCGCCCTCCTCGGCCTCCCGAAGTGCTGGGATTACAGGCGTGAGCCACCGCCCCGGCCAGCTAAAAGTTTTTAAATTATTTTTTGAAATTACCTTCATTAAAGTCTAATACACAAATAATAAAACTCATTCCTTTACGGGGTACAATCCCATGAGTCTTAACAAATGTGTACACCCATCTGACCATATCTCAAATCAATGTATAAAACATTGGAAACAGATTTTAATCTTTGAGTTTTTTCACTCTACTCACTTAGACTTGAACTCAATCCTTGAATGTAGGATTACGGGGACCCTATGGAACCATGGATCGGGGAGTGGTGGTTGACTCCATGCAGCCAGGCTGATCCAATTTCACTCTGGCACTTCCCTTTCAAACTGCCCATAGGGCAAGCCCCGCTACCCCAAAGCCCATTGGATAGATGTGACAAGGCAATCTAGTAGAAGGGCAGGATGCCATTTTTATCCTCAATACTTCCAGGCAAGCAATGCCTTCATTAATCTTTTCTTGGTGCATGCTACATCTCTGGTTTCCTTCTTTCTTAGTTTCTCACTCTTTCACATACTACCAATCAGGCAAAGCATCTCTTTTATCTGAATAAACCGTTGGTTATTTATTGCTTAAAGGAAGGTGAACTTCCTTGTTTTTAATCTTTTTCTGTTTGAAGATACATATTACATATAATTTTAGAAGGGGAACATTTGTGTGGGGTGGGGGGAGGGGGGAGGGATAGCATTAGGAGATATACCTAATGTAAATGACGAGTTAATGGGTGCAGCACACCAACATGGCACATGTATACATATGTAACAAACCTGCACGTTGTGCACATGTACCCTAGAACTTAAAGTATAATAAAAAATATTAAAAAATTAAAAAAAATAATTTTAGAAGGGGAAACCACAGGTAATTGGGATGATATTTCTGCCAAATATAAAAGAAAGTATATCTGTAGGCAGGAGGTTTAGAACATAAATGCTGACCTACCATTAGGAAACTGTTCAGCAAATTATTCCTCTGTGAAAATGGGAATTATAGCCCTTTACAAGAGATGTCAAACAAAAATAATGTGCAATTCAGATTAGATGACTCATAAAGAAAAATTTTCTGCAAACCAAAGGAAGTCAACCAGGAACAAATAGCATTTCTATAATAGTATTATTTGTCACTTAAGGAAGCAACGTGAAAGTTTTCTGTGTCCTTCCCTCTGTGTGAAAGGAAGATATTTCTGTTTTTGAAAATATCCAGAGCTGGATGTTGATGAAAAGCAAATGAGGAAAACATTGAATGTCATGAACATTCACAACACAGCACAGAAAGTGATTGTTATTTATTCTGAAACTGGGCATGGAAAATTCACACATGAAGCATGAAAATAAAAGGCCTTTTGCTCTTTTATAAAATATACTAAGCACTCCAAGGAATCCTTTCCAAAGATATGTCAAGCTGTGGACTGAGCAATTGGAAAGAGAATTAGGAGACTAAAAATAGCAGAAGCAATGTGCTATATTTAAGAGAGATCATGATATTTTCTGTAAATACCTCTGAGGCAGTAGGGAGAAAGGTCTGTTTGAAAATTGATCAATGCTACTTGAAAAAAAATAGAATTTTTCCTTTCAATTATCTACCCGAGATATATTTAACTTATTGTTTGAAGCTGTGTGATAGGCTCTATTGAAATCTTTAATTTTAATTTATTTGCCTATTTAAATTAACAGATACAATTGCACATGTTTACCATATGTGACATATCGTTTTGAAGTATGTGCACATTGTAGAGTGACTGAATCTAGTTAATTAACATATGCATTACTTTCTATAGTTATTTTTGTGGTAAGAACATTTTACATTGACTCTTAGCATTTTTTAAAAGTACGATACATTATTAGTTATGGTCACCATGTTGTACTATAGATCTCTTGAATTTATTCCTCCTAACTAAAATTTTGCATTCTTTCAGCAACATCTTCCCAAACCTCCCTTTCAACCACCCAAACCACCACAGCCCCTAGTAACACCCATTCTTCTCTCTACCTCCATGAGATCAGCTGTTTAAGATTCCACATATAAGTGAGATCATGCAATATGTCTTTCTGTACCAGGCTTCCTTCATTTAACATAATATCCTCCAGATTTATCCATGTTGTCTCAAATGACAAGGTTTCCTCCTGTTTTTGAAAGGCTGTATAGTATTCTATTGTGTATACAAAACACATTTTCTTAATTCATTTATTTACTGATGAACACTTAGCTTGATTCCGTGTCTTGGCGCTTGCAAATAATGCAGCAATAAACGTGGCAGTACAGATCTCTCTTTTCATACTTATTTCATTTAGTTTGGATATATGTCCCATAGTAGGACTGGTAAATCATATGATAGATCTTCTTGTAAAAAAAAATTTTTTTTTTTTTTGAGACAGAGTCTTGCTCTGCCACAAAGGCTCGGGTGGAGTGCGCAATCTCAGCTCACTACAACCTCAGCCACCTTGCTTTAGACTATTCTCCCACCTCAGCCTCCTGAGTAGCTTGGATTACAGGCCCCCACCACCACACCCAGATAATTTTTGTATTTTTAGTAGAGATGAGGTTTCACAATATTGGCCAGGCTGGTCTCAAACTTCCAACCTCAGGTGATCAGCTTGCCTCGGCCCCCTAAAGTGCTGGGATTACAGGCGTGAGCCACCATACCCGGCCTGCTCGTAATTTTTTGAGAAACCTCTGTACTGTTGTTCATATAGCTGTGCTGATTTACATTCCCCTCCACAGTGTGCCAGGCTTCCCTTTTCTCCACATCCTCCGCAGCACTTGTTATCATTTGTCTTTTTGATAATAGCCATTCTAACAGGGTGAAGTGATATCTCATTATGGTTTTAATCTGCATATTTTCATATATTTTTTCATATATCTGTTGGCCATTTTTATGTCATCTTTTGAGAAATGTACTTCGTCCATTTTAAAAATTGGTTATTTGTTTTCTTGCTGTTTAGTTGTTTGTATTCCTTATCAGATGTAGAGTTTGCAAATATTTTCTCCCATTCTGTAGGTTTTCTCTTCACTCTATTGATTCCTTTGCTGTGAAGAAGCATTTTAGTTTGATGTAATTCCATTTGTCTACTTTTGCTTTTGTTACCTGTGCTTTTGGGGTCATATCCAAAAAAAAAATCATTACCCAGTCCAATGTCATAGTGATAGCTTTAACTTTTAAATGCAATATAGGAAAATCATAGATATGTATACATATATATATATTTATATATGTGTATATCTATACACACACACAAACACATAAGTATATGTATACATACACATGTATAAGTATATAAATATGTATATATACACACATATATAAATATATATTATCTAGAGAGAAAGAAAGAAAGAGGTGTAAGAAGCCATTATTGAAAGAAATAGGATGCTTGTGTTGTTGAAAATGAGCACTGTATCTTCATTTCATTATTCTTAGTATCTCCTTTTCCATCTTTCTAATTTCAAAAATGTAGTGTCAGCCAGGTGTGATGGCTCACACCTGTAATCCCAGCACTGTGGGAGGCCGAGGCAGGTGGATCACTTGAGGCCAGGAGTTCAAGACCAGCCTGGCAAACATGGTGAAATCTGTCTCTACTGAAAATACAAAAATTAGTGGGGCGTGGTGGCATGTGCCTGTAACCCCAGCTATCAGGAGGCTGAGGCAGGAGAATCACTTGAACCTGGGAGACAGAGGTTGCAGTGAGCCGAGAATGTGTCACTGCATTCTAGCCTAGGTGACAAAGCGAGACTCTGTCTCAAAAAAAAAAAAAAAAAAAAAAAGTAGTGTCTGTGGATAATTTGAATTAACAATCTAAAGAATCCCGTGCATCTAAACACACACTTCGCCCATCTAAGGTTATATTATTGGGTAATCGAGGTTGATCTTTGTCGGCCCTCCAGCCTGTGCACTCCCTCCTATTTTGGTACTATTTTGCACAGAGAGTAGGGCTCAACAGTGTACATAATTTGATGTGTTCTTCCATATTAACTTGCTTTCCCAGTCTTTATAGACCTTTACAAAAACATTTTTCAATATTTCTCCACTATCTTTAAACTTACTACTTCTTCCCATCTATTTTTGTAGAGATAGACAGTCTCATTTTTCATTTCACAGAGAAAACAGAAATCACAAAACTGGAGCTCCCTCCATTCTTGCCTAAAAATTCTAAAAGCTTTCCTGAATCCACACCTGCCTGACGGTTACCACCACTCCCATTCCAATAAGTGAGGCCTCCCTCTCCTCTCTACTGAGATCTGAGGTACCCAAACTAAATACAACCAGGTGAGAAATTCTTCTTCATTTTAAAATTAGCACATAAGAGCTCACCTTACAGCACAGTAAGACTTAATCAAAGTAACTCTGAGACCTTCACCACCCAACTGGCGTAACCAGTAGAGCTAACCACTAGAGAACACACGGCCTAGTGAGTGAACCTCAAGGAAACCACAGAGCAAGACTGAGATTGTGAGCAAGCATGGGAAAGTGGCATTATTATAATACTACTGGCTAGAAACTTGTGCTGCAGAAAATCCGCACATTTGGGGCTGCCATGGGCAGAGTGTTGTGTGTGTGGAATTTTGGGGGTGACTCATAGGTGCATCCTGGAGTTGGGACATGCATAAAGATGAAGACAGGTGCCTGCTGTTCTGGAGCATTCCGTAAGCAGGACAAGAAGAACAGGTAACACGTAGGCAGCCTTTGATCCTGTTGTTTGGGATGGCTAGGATTCATGGGTTTCCCTTGGGTCCGGTGGACACAGTAAAACACAGCTGGTTCCTTCCCCCAAGAGGATGGTCTGCCAGCATAAGGAGAACTCAGCATGGAAGGCCGTGGGGTGTACTTCCAAATAACATCAACTCAGGTGGGGGAATGACAGGATAGTGTAAAGCAATCACATCAGCCACATCAAGGAATTGTACAGGGGACAGCGTCTAAAGGACTTCCCAAGGAAACGCAATCCCGGAGCCCCTGAAAAAGCAAGACTTTGAATACCTTTCCCAAAGGAAAATCAAGCATGCAGCATAGACTCTAACATCTGGACAAGTAAGCAGAAAAGGAACTCCTCTTTCTTATCCTTTGGAGGAGATAGAAGTAGCAGAACTAAAGAATAAAGAGAGGGAGAAGGAATTCTTCACAAAAGTACATATACCTGACTGTGATGTAAGTAGCATATGGACACCTGAACCAGATCACTCTTTAACACCATCTTCCACGTGAAAAGATATTTTTGGTAATAATCTTGAAAAAAATTGTTATAGCAAGAAAATGAATGCAGACTATTAAAATTTTCTTTTATTGAACTTCATATATAAAATCATGCCAACAAAAACGAAAACAAAACAAACTACTTACAGGGTTCTATGCTCAATACCAGGGTGATGAGATTCATACTCCAAACCTCAGCATTGTGCAATATTCCCATGTAACAAATCTGCACTTGTACCCTTGTATCTAAAATAAAAGTTGAAATTGTATAAAATTAAATAAGTTTTAAATTAATATTAAGATACAAAAAAGAAAAAAGTAATGAATTATTTTAATTACACTGCTATATTTTTAAAAAACCCTATGCTAACATAGTAGTCTATCAGAGTACTGAATAATGATATTACAGTTTCTGTTTTATCCAAATTTGTCAATCATTGTTAAAATTGTTTGTTGCATATCTATGCTTATATCTGGTTGATGCACACATTTTAATCATTTTAATTATGAAATGTTTCTTTCACATGAAGTGACAGATCTAAAAATAGTTAACAAAAGTCTTAATTATAAGGGTAAGTTTGGCAGAAATTCATAAAAATTTCATTTCATAATAAGTTCCAGAAATAGCATGCTATTTAGGTCTTTATTTCTTTAGAGTTGATTCTAGAGGCAATCAAATATCTCTGTAGTTAAAACATTTCCACTAAAGTATCTTCACCAGAAAATTCATCATGCACGTCTGTTTTATTTGGAAAAAACTTCTAAATTTTCTTTCTTCTGCAGAAATCAGAGAAAATGCCTGAATGATTGGTAACATTGAGTTTACTTGATTCATTGATTCATTGACTTAGAACATGTCCAGTTCTTTGTGAAAATGACCGAGGCATTCAAATGTTGACTTTTTGAAATCTCTGGCAAGGCAAGAACATCATCTTTTGTCTTTTCTCCTGTCAGTCTTTTTTAAGTTAGATATTTTTTCTCTATATAAATTGCATTCCATTACATTTTTTGTTGCATAATCAATGGCATTCTTCACAAGGAACCATTTTAAAGACTAGCGTATCACTACACATTGTTCACATTTGATTCTGGCTCTTTGCAAATTTGTGTCTGATTAGTCTCATCTAAAACTTCACATTAAAAAGAAAACTCAGAAAAGAAAAATTGCAAACATCTATCACTGTTTATTCTGAATATCCTATTTTTACCTAAGAATATGTAGGGATTGACAACATGAACTGTGCTTAAACAAGCTCCAGCTTTACTAACTTTACTAACTCCTTTTTGAAGTGAATGTATATAACAGGCTGTGTATGGTGGGGTAGACTCTATAACTGAAAGTTCCCCAAATTAGCTTCTGTGTAGAATAGATGTTTATTAAAGGGAAAGTAAGAAAACTGTGCTTATGTGGAGCTCACATGTACATTACTAAAACTCAGCAGTAACCCTAGTAGTTGTTTAAAAGATGGAGCAACAGAAGGTTTTTCAGAGGCAGGAGTATTTCCTGGATGACATTGTTTAAAATTTCCTATTTATGGTGATAATAATAACAATAAAAAACAAATTTATGGCTATTCAATACAATGGTTACAAACGCCATGCTATTTTCTAGAGATGCAAAATATTTTCTAATCTGATATCAATTATCCTTCACTCACAAAGTATAAAATAATGTCAAAAATTAAAATACATAAATAATGTTGAGCCAAATGTTAGTCTCCTCATTTTAATTCCATGCTATTAAATCATGATATTGTTTTCTATTGAGAAGATAAAAAGCTTTATAGTTCTTTAGGGTCAGAATTAAAAATAAAAGGGAAAAGTAGGTTCTGTGTCTGTCATTGACTGAGTGTGTATTTTTAAATAATGGATCATACGATTTGTGCATGTACCTGACAGAGAAAAGAGAGAAGAAGCAAGCTTAGTTGACCAATTGATTGATTTATAGGTAAATATTATACATTTTTATAATAGTTACCAAATAAAAAATCCCTAACCATGGCCAGCTAAAAGATGGCTGTGCTGTTTACTGTCCATTTTCTGTCCCTTGTTCCCAAGATTACCATCCTGCTCAATGCCCCAAGGAGACTGACCCCTAAGAACCACCTTATCAAGATCCCCTGCTCCCTGTGTCCTATTGTGGGCAACAAATGGAAGATGCTGGCAGGAGATCGAAGTGCAGGAGTGGGAGAGTTTGGAGTGCACCATCTGCCTTCTGCGGTGGCGGTGTCTCTCTCTGACTGTTTCAACACCTGTCAGGCAGCTTGCTCTTTGTTAGAGTTTTCTCTCCCACCTCCTCCTCAGGCCTATGGGTGGTAAGGGCTTCCTGCCCTTGTGAGTGCTGGAGAAGCTCAGCATTTCTTGTTGCTTTTCTTGTCCTTGCACACAACTCTGTCAATATTCTTTTCATTAAGTTTGAGTCAATCTCAGCCGAAAGCGTCTTCTGTCTCCTGTTGGGACTCAGTAATGAATGCAATACCTTTGTCACCCTTTCAGAGACCCCTCTGGGAAGCTCCTGATCTACATGGTTATGGGTCTCCCAGTTACAGTTATTCTGTCTGCCCCTCAATCAACTACATTTCTGTCTGGGTCCTTGGACATGATAAACTTTGAACTTCAATTTTCTTGTCTGTGCAGTGGAAAAAGTGACATGTATTCAGCAACAAAGATTAAATGAGATAATGCATGTAGACACATCTATCAGAGTGCCTGGTATATCACAGGCACTGAAGAAAACCTGGCTAGTCTTATTACCATAGAGAATCCAGAAGAACCATCCTCATTATGTCATATTGTCCTCAGTTTGAAATCCCCTACTTTATTTCTCTGTTTAGAGTCTAAGCGACCACTGCCCCTACAGGGACCACACTTTTTATATCTTGTTCTTACCTCTTTGGAATTGAGGTACGCAGAATTGGTTTACCTATAAATTACACGGTCATGACAGTCTCTTCATTTGGTGAAAACGTGGCCCCTTTTTATTTATTCACTCAGTTATATTTAATAGTATAACAAATACCCTCAAGCCCACCACTCAAATAAAAACTAAGTTTTTGATGTAACCTACCAAATCTTCTAATCCATCTGCCTCCACCCATCTGATACAAACATCATTTTAAATTTTATTCCTTTGCTTCCATTTTTGTCTAGTTTAATTACATCTATAGATACTTCTTAAAAAGTAAGTATATTTTTATTTTAGTTGTTTTTAATTCGTAAAATGGTATGTGGTATGTAATTTTTGACCTTTTGATATTCATTTTTTCAACTATTATTTTTCTAAGATTTCCTCATGTTGTTCCAGGTTGTTATAGTTCATTCAATTTGGCCATTATCTAGTATTCTACTGTGTGAATAGTTTAATTCGTTCACTCTGTTTTGATAGACACTTGGTAGGTCTCCAGGTTTTTGCTGTAGTGAGCAATGCTGATACTGATGTTCTTCTGTTGATTTCTATTGATTTTCAGCAGGTTTCTCTTTGGTTATTTCTAGGAGTGAAATTGTTGAGCCTTAGGTATATGAAAGTTGAACTTTAGGAGATAATGCCATATTGTTTTTCTAAGTGTCTTCTAATAGCAATGCACAATAGACTTTTGTGGTTCAGAATTCTATTCAACTTTGGTTTTACTAGACTTAAAATTTGCCAATTGAATGGTACCAACTTGTATCTCATAAAATGATGACCCATCATTGCAGTTGTAATGTCCTTTTTAACTTATGGTATTAAACGTCTTTTTACTTTTTTCTTAGCCTAGTAGGACTTTTTTCTGTGTATGCAATTATTTTCTCGTCTATCTTTCCCCCTTTTTTACTGGGTTATCTATGGTTTTTAAACTGTTTTTGGAATTCTCTATATATTCATTTTAAACCATTCTATAATAATAATTATATTTTTCAATTTATTTTAGATTCAGGAAGTATATATGCAAGTTGTTACATAGGTACATCATGTGACACTGTGGTTTGGGATATGAATGATCCCATCACTTAGATAGTGTGCCAATACCCAAGAGTTTGCTTTTTTAACCCTTGTTCTCATCCCTCTTTCTCTGCCCAGTAGTCCCCAGTGTCTATTGTTGCCATCTTTATGTCCACGAGTATCCGATGCTCTGCTCTCACTTACAAGAGAGAACGTCAAGTATTTGGTTTTCTGTTCCTGCATTAATTCCCTTAAGATCATGGCCTTCAGCTGCATCCATTTTGCTGCAAAGGACGTGACTTCATTCTCTTTATGGTTGTGTAGTATTCCATGTGTATATGTAACACATTTTCCGTATCCAATTCAATGTTGACGGGCATCTAGATTGATTCCATGTCTTTGCTATTGTGAGTAGTGCTGCAAAGAACATATGTGTGCATGTGTCTTTTTGGTAGAATAACTTATTTTCTTTTGGATATATACCCAGTATTGGGATTGCTGGATTGAATGGTAGTTCTGTTTTAAGTTCTTCGAGAAATCTCCAAACTGCTTTCCACAGTGGATGAACTAACTTACATTCTCACCAATGATGTATAAGCATTCCCTTTTCTCCACAGCCTTGCCAACACCTGTTATTTTTTAACTTTTTATTAACAGCCATTCTGATTGGTGTGAGATGGTATCTCATTGTGCTTTTAATTTGCATTTTTCCGATGGTTAGTGATATTGAGCATTTCTTACATGTTTGTTGGTCACATGTATGTCTTTTTTTGAGAAGTGTCTGTTCATGTCTTTGTCCACTTTTTAATGGAGCTATTTGTTTTTTGTTTGTTGAGTTGTTAAAGTTTCTTACAGATTCTGGATGTTAGGCATTTGGCAGATGCACAGTTTTGAATTTTTTTTCTATTCTGTAGATTTTCTTTTTACTCTGTTGATAGTTTCTTTTGTTTTGAAGAAGCTCTTTTGTTTAATTAGGTCATATTTGTCAATTTCTGTTTTTTGTTGCAATTACTTTTGAGGACTCAATCATCAATTCTTTCCTAAGGCGGATGTCCAGAATGGTATTTCCTAGGTTTTCTTCTAGGATTCTTATAGTGTGAGGTTGCATATCTAAATCTTCAATGTATCCCGAGTTATTTTTTGTGTATGGTGAAAGGTAGGGGTCCAGTTTCTTTCTTCTGCATATTGCTAGCTTGTTATTTCATCATCATTTATAGAATAGGGAGTCCTTTTCCTATTGCTTATTTTTGTTCACTTTTTCAAAGAGTAGATGGTTGTAGGGATGCACCTTTATTTGTGAGTTCTCTGTTCTGTTCCATTAGCCTATATTTTTGTATTGGGTTGTACTGGTACCATTCCATTTTGATTACTGTAACGTTTTCTATAGTTTGAAGCCAGGTAATGTGATGCCACCAGCTTTGTTCTTTTTGCTTGGGATTGCTTTGGTTATTCAAGCTCTTGTTTGGTTCCATATGAACTTTACAATGTTTTTTTTCTAATTCAGTGAAAAATGATATTGATAGTTTGATAGGCATGGCATTGAATCTATAGATTTCTTTGAGCATTATGGTCATTTTCATGATATTGATTCTTCCAATTCATTAGCATGGAGTATTTTTCTATTTGTTTGTGTCATTTATTATTTCTTTCAACAGTGTTTTGTAAGTTTTCTTGTGAAGATCTTTCACCCCCTTGGCTTGATGCATTCCTAGGTATTTTATTCTTCTTGTGGCTGTTGTGAATGGGATTGTGTTCTTGATTTGGCTTTCAGCTTGAACATTACTGTTGTATAGAAATACTGCTAATTTTTGTATATCAGTTTTGTATCCTGAAATTTACTGTCATTTATTAGTTCCAACAGCCTTTTGGTGGAGTCTTTAGATTTTCATTTCTGGGATAAAATGTTGGTTCAACATATGCAAATCAATAAATGTGGCCACCACATAAACAAACAGTATTTAAAACAAATACCCTATGATTATCTCAATAGATGTGAAAAAAGCCTCCTATAACATTCGACGTTCCTTCATGATAAAAACCCTCACCAAACTAGGCATTGAAGAGACATATCTCAAAATAATAGGAGCCAACTATGACAAACCCACAACCAATATCATACCGAATGAGCAAAATCTGTAAGTACTCCCCTTGAGTACCAGAATAAGACAAGGATGTCCACTCTTCCCACTCCTATTCAACATAGTACTGGACTTCCTAGCCAGAGCAATCAAGCAAGAGAAAGAAATCAAAGGCATACAAATAGGAAATTAAGTCAAACCATCACTCTTTGCTGACCTTACCTGACTAACTTGTGTGTGTGTGTGTGTATATATATAGACATATAATTTGTTTTTTTGTTTTGTTCTGTAGAGACAGGATCTCGCCATGTTGCCCAGGCTGGTCTCGAACTCCTGGGCTCAAGGGAACCACCCATCTTGTCCTACCAAAGTGTTGGAAGTACAAGTGTGAACCACAGCACCCAGCAGAAAATTCTTTTCTTGAAGAATGCTGAATATAGCCCTCAATCTCTTCTGGCTTATAGGGTTTCTGCTGAAAGATCTGCTGTTAGCCCGATATGGTTCCCTTTCTAAGTGATCTGTCCATTGTCTTTAGCTCCCTTTAACGTTTTTTCTTACATTTTGACCTTGGAGAATCTGATATCTATGTCTTGGGGATGGTCTTATTGTGCCCTATTTGTAGGGGTTCTCTGTGTTTCCTGAATTTTAAAGTTGGTCTGTCTAGTGAGGCTGGGGAAATTATTAGATGGTATTCTGAAATATGTTTTCCAAGTTGCTGGCTTTCTCTTCCTGTATTTTGGGGATGCCAATGAGTCATAGATTTTTGTCTCAACATAATCCCATATTTCTCACAGGTTTTCTTCATTCTTTTTAATTGTTTTTTCTTTAATTTTGTCTGACTGAGTTATTTCAGAGATCCAGTATATTAGTCTATTTACACACTGCTGATAAAGACATACCCAAGACTGGGTGATTTATAAAAGAAAGAGAGGTTTAATGGACTTAGAGTTCCACATGGTTGGGGAGGCCTCACAATCATGACAGAAGGCAAGCAGTAGCAAGTCACATCTTACATGGATGGCAGCAGGCAAAGAGAGAGCTTGTGTGGGGAAACTCCCCCTTATAATACCATTGTATCTCATGAGACTTATTCACTATCATGAGAACAGCATGGGAAAGATCTGCCCCATGATTCAATTACCTCCCACCAGGTCCCTCCCACAACACATGGGAATTCAAGATGAGATTTGGGTGGAGACACAGCCAAACCATATCAACTGGTCTTTGAATTCTGAGATTCTTTCCTCCATTTGATAGATTCTGCTGTTAATACTTGCTATTGTATTCTGAAATTCTTGAAGTGAGTTTTGCAACTCCATTATCTCAGTTTGGTTCTTTCTTAAAATGTCCCTTTTATCTTTTATCTTGCATACCATTTTATTTTATTCCTTAAACTGCTTGCATTGAGTTTTAAATTTCTTCTGAGTGTCGATGGTCTTTGTTCCTATCCATATTGTGAATTCTATTTCTGTCACTTCAGCCATTTCAGCCTGATTGACAAGCATTGCCTGGGAACTAGTGTGGTCATTTGGAGGTAAGAAGGCACTGGATTTTTGAGTTGCCAGAGTTTTTGCACTGATTATTGCCCATTTGTGTGGGCTGACGTTCCTTTAATCTTTGAAGTTGCTGTTCTTTAGAATTTTTTTTCTTTTATTTTCTTTTATGTCCTTGGGGGTTTGGTTGTGTTATAAGGTGGGTTCAGTAGACTGGCTTCATTTCTGGTAGATTGTTTGGGGAACTGATGTTCAGCTCAGCACTCCTGAGCTGTGTGGTCCAACTCTGAGAGGCTGGTATCCTGCCTCTGGCTTTGTTCTCTGGCCCTTCAATATTGAGAACCTTTTGCACTAGAGGGGCCGAGGTGTTCCTAGACCATTGGCCATGAAATTCTGAAGGGCAGTGCCAGCCAAGGAGCTTTGTTGGGTGATGACAGTGGGATCTGTGCTCATTTGCACATGCCAGCAGCAGTGGCAGTGGGGTGGGGTGCACACTTGTCAGCTGGCATGGGGCACCAGCAGGCCCAGGGCTGTTGGTCTCCATATGGGCATTGGCAATGGCAGCTGTGGTGGTGTGAGGGGAAAAGGAGCTAGAGGGAAGAGGGCTGCTGGGGTCCATGTGTGCATTCACACCCATGGTGGTGTTAGTGCAAGGGCAGACTGCTGGTAGGCACAGGGGTCGTCACCTCCATAGGTAGGTTCATACCAGAGGAGGTGGTGTTGCAGAGTGGGAGGTGGGGCCGTTGTTATCTCTGCATGCGTTCACCCTTATGGCAGTGGCAGCATGGGGTGGGGAAAGGTAATGCTTGTGTCTTTATGCATGTTTGCACCAGCAATGGCAGTGCAGTGGGATGGTGGGTGCCCCCATACAACAGTAGGGGAAGAGGTGGTAAGGTCCACCAATGCACATGTGTGCTGGTAAAGCAATGGATGGGTGATCACAGGTGTATGCATGCCCTCAAAGTGGCAAGGGGGAAGCTGCCATGGGGAAAGGGTGCTGGTGGGTGGTGTGTTTCATTGGGGCTGCTCTTCTGGAGCTTTCTGATGGTCAGGCATGGTCTGCCACTGCAGAAGCTATGACGCAGGCCCCCAGGAGTCATCCCAGTTAAGCATCTGAGACTGCACTTCCAGCAGGAATGGCCAGGCTGGGGCCCAGGGAAAGGCCAGCAGATGAAAGTGTGCTCAGGTCAGACTGGTCCTGTCTTATGAGCAAGATCGCCTTGCTTTGTTCAGATCCAACAGTTCCCTTAAGGCTGGAGTCTCCTAGAGGAACATGGTGAGCCTTGGGGGATGTGTGTCACTGGCCATGTTCCCCTGCAGACATTCCTGCACCAAACCCTGTGGGCTCTGCACAAGCTGGAGTCCTGCCTCTACCATCCCTCTAAGTAGCTCTCCCTGCCAGCTCAATTTTCCATGGAAGCTGTGGGATCTCCTTCTGCCAGGATTCCAGAGGTCCATAGCAACAGTGGGTCACTCTTCATCTGCTCAACTTACCCTTTTTCCAGGAGTCACTGGGGGCCAGGAATGAGTCTTAGTGCGTGGTAAGCCCATGCAGGGTTTCCAGCTTCCTCTCCTTTTAGCCCAGCATCTGTATCCTTTCTCCATCCACCCTCAATGCCTCCTTTCTGTTCACAGTGTGCCAATCTTCCCAGTGTTCCAGTCTCTCAGTGGCAGGTGTTCCTTCTCCCTGAGTCTAGTCACACATCTTGCCTCCTTTTTCAGATATGAAATTCTTGGTTGGAATTTTTCTGTAAGAATGCTGAAAATAGGCTCCCAATCTTTCTTGGCTTATAAAGCTTCTCCCGAGAAGCCTGATGTTAGCCTGTTGAGGTTTCCTATGTGTATGATTCCATCTTTTTCTCTAGCTGCTTTTAAGAATTTTTTAATGTTGACTTTGGGCAGTCTGGTGGCTATATGCCTTGGTGACATTTGTTTTGAATATTATCTCACAGTTTTTCTTTGGATTTGTTGTATCTGGATGTCTACCTTTCTAGCAATATTAAGAAAATTTTCTTGAGTTATTCCCTCAAATATGTTTTCCAGGTTGTTTACTTTTTTCCTTCTCTTTCAAAAATGCCAATAATTAATAGGTTTGGTCACTTTACATAATCGCATATTTCTTGAAGACTTTGTTCATGTTTTAAATTCTTTTTTCTTTATTTTTGTCTGACTGGGTCAGTTCGAAAGACCAGTCATCAAGCTCTGAAATTCTTTCTTCTGCTTGGTTTGGTCTATTTATAAAGTTGTCAATTGGTGAAATTCTTTGAGTGAGTTTTTCAGTTCCAGAAGGTCTCATTGATTTCTTCTTATTATGTTTATTTCTTTTTTCATTTTGTGGATTGATTTAGAAGTTACTTTGTGTTGATTTTCAACTTTGTCTTGGATTTCCTTGAGCTTCCTTGCTTTGAATTATTTGTCTGTCATTTCTGAGTTTCCATTATGTTTAGGAATCATTGCTGGAAAGCTACTGTGATTCTTTGGTGGTGTCACTACATTCAGATTTGTCATGGTGCCAGAATTCTTGCACTGGTTTCTTCCCATCTGGAGACTCTGGCATTTTAATTAATTATTTTCATGTGGGTAGAGTTTTTTCTTTTATTTTTCTTTCACTATAATATTATTATTATTATTTTCCCATCCCCTGCCAGATGTCCTTATGGTAGAGGATGCTGGATAGTGACTTTTGGCTTTGCTTCTATAGCCCTATATACTTCTTTCAGCAGGTTTTATATCAGGCTGTGAGGTTTGATCTACAAGGCAGTAGATGGCCTTTACGCATAACAGCTGGGTGTGGCCAACGTGGCTGTGTATATATTTGATCCTTGTTTACCAGGAAAAGCTGTCTCTTGCCTCAGGCAATGGGCTAATCCATAGAGTGCACAGTGGTCTGAGCTCCCTGCCCAACCCCATGATCTCAGGAGCAGGCTGGCCAGTGCTAGGTTGCCAAGATGGCCCTGGCTGCAAGTCTCATTGTCCAGCAGAAACTGCAGCTATAGCAGCTCCTCCTCCTGCCTCAGGCCTGCAACAGAGGAGAGCACAATTCCAGTACTTACCACTGTGGTGCTTTCCACAATTCTAACTGGGGAGGTCCTTAACCTGCTCCAGAGCAAGTGCTCCAATCTCTGACCTGAGACAGCAATGCCTGCATGGGTGCACTGTCCGATCGCCAAAGAATGGCTGACTTTGTATGTGCCTGGATTAAAAATGGCATCCTACTCTTGATCCTGGGTCTGGAGAAATGTCTGCAGCTTTTCCCAGTGGCTTTCCCTTTCAGTGCCTCCGATCTTCTCCCCAAGTTAGCTCCAGGACTTGGGAGAAACAAAGTGCTCTCTCTTGGCTTAGTTTGCTTGGATTGTTATGCCCAGACTATTTGTTCCCCAAAGAAGACCACCAGAGTCCAGAGTCAAAGCCAAGCAGCAAGGATCTTTACTACAAGTTCGAACCTGGTCCCTCCATTCCACAGCATACAAGAGGGCCCTGAACAATGCGAGTGTTTGCTTTTTATAGCCTGAGAGTTACAGGGGAACAAAGGAATTCTTTTGGTTCCCGCTTTTTCAGTAAAACTTTGAATGGCTGTCCCCTTATCAGAGACTTTCCTGGTGGTGTTTGTACTGGGCTCAGGAAGTTTGAGAGATATATGGCTATATGTGGTGAGATGGGAAGATGGGATGTGTTTGTACTAGGCTTGTTTGTTTTGAGCCTGGGGCTGAGGAATGTGCCCGGCTCCTTTCAGGATCCTCTGTGGAAAGGACTCCCCTGAGTCAGAGAGGGAGGCTCTCTGCCCAATTCACATACTAGGACTTCATTCACTTTTTTTATGCTGTCATGGAGGCTATTTGCCCAAGTTCTTCTCTCCTGGATCTGGGGTGTCCTTCACAATTCCAGTGGAGTCCCATTTTCTTCTTGAATTAAAGCCCACAGCATTGATCTTTACGTATTATCTTGCTATTGGCAGGTGGTGGAGGCATGCTAAAAGCATGAATATCCTTTTTCCTGTTCTTGAATGATGATACGCATTTGTCCAGATATTTTACAAAAGTAAGATTTTGAAGATTTGTTGAAATACAGTCATATGCTTCTGGATTTTCCTACGACTATTATACATTTTATTCACAACAACCTAATATTAGACTGATCTCATTTCAGCTCCTCTTTCACTCAACGAATGCTTATTGAGTGCCAATTCTGTGTCATCACAGTTCCATTAAATGTCCATTTAACCTTGTCTCATGGTTAATTAATACACCCGTGTTTGGAATAATCTATTATTGTATGAAAAAAGAAATATATTTTATACATTTTCAAAAGTAAAATACAAAAAGGGTGTCTTTATGCTGAAGCCAAACACGTTTGAACAGCTTTCTGGGGAATCAGAAGGTGATTATCTATCTTTCACTCTGTTTTCCTCACCGCTTGTCCCCTTTCCTTCCTTTTTAGCTTGTAGCTTTCTGGAACCTATTTCATCTGCCTTTTATAGTTGAAAGTTTGACATACACAAAAACATGCTCTTGTATAATTGCCTCAATATTTTTTCATCTTGCTGAAGGTGATTATTTTAAACTGCTGTGAGACATGATGAATCAACAATTATATTACATACACAAATATATGCAGAGCATTTGCTTAGGAAACTTGATTTCTAAGGCAAAGCATTTTTTATCATGAGAATTCACTAGATCCAGCGACTGTGCTGAATTCTGAGATAGTTTTGAAATTTTACTAAAAAACAAGACACACATAATTGTATTTCATTATGATATATTTAATATTTTTGAAGTCAAGTAGATTTTTTTTTTTTGGGACAGAGTCTTTCTCTGTTGCTCAGGCTGGAGTACAGTGGCATGATCTCAGCTCACTGCAACCTCCACCTCCTGGGTTCAAGTGATTCCCCTGCCTCAGCCTCCCGAGTAGCTGGGACTACAGGCTGCCGCCACCACACCCGGCTAATTTTTATATTTTTAGTTGACATGGGGTTTCACCATATTGGCCAGGCTGGTCTCGAACTCCTGACCTTGTGATCCACCCACCTCGGCCTCCTAAATTGCTAGGATTACAGGCATAAGCCACCGCGCCCGGCCAAATAGATTTTTTTAATGCCAAAAATGGCATGGGTGATAATATAGTTTATACTATGGGTGAAACTCCTGGAGATTATATATACTTATTCATCCTTTCTTCAGAACCTGTGCTGACAAAGGATGTGGCTTATAATGACAATGGAATAGGGAGTGGTAGCAGGAAATGAAAAAGACCCTAAAAACCCAGATACCACTCAGACTGCTATTCACGATGCTGTAAGGAATCAATCTCTATACGTCATTGGATGCAGAACATCTAGGATGCTTTTAATTTCCAGAACCAGAATAACACATAACAAATTTAAAGTAGATTTGAGTATTGCTACTTAATAGTCAATAAATATTCAATAAATAATAATGAATATTCAGTGACGTGTCATTTTAAATTAGTTTTATTCTAACACTATAAAAGGGTTTAGGTCACAAGTGAATGAGAATTCCACAGCTATTTAAGCTTCAGGTATGAAGTAATGAGACACCCCTACGTCTAAATCTCTGTAATCCTCTCAGCTTTGCTTTTGTTTGGCTGACTTAACTTTTCATAGCCAAATGGCTCCAGCAGCTCCAGACATCACCTCTTCACCCTAACCTTAGAGTAGGGCTTTTCATAATGTGTTGATGACCCATCAGCCGATCTATAAACAATATAGTCCATCATGACCAGCATTTAAATAAACTAATGTAAGGGAAAATAATAGAATAGAATAGAATCGAATCTGAAAATATCAGAATGAATTACATGTGGTAAAGATAAATACCTTTTATACAACTTTTGTTATATGTAGACAATGTGTGCACGGAGCTGTGATGTGAAATTTATTTATTTCTGTGGCTCATCATGAAACATTTAGAGAAAGAGAAAAAGAGACAATTTCTTCCTGCCTTGAAAACTGCAGTGATACCTTTTCCTGGCCCATTGATTCAAATGGGCTCCTAAATATTCCTGAACCAATTACTGCTGGGTGCACATTCAAGTGTTGTGGAATCCAAAGCTATATTATTTGGGTTGGGGGAGGGATCTTTAAGAAAAAGAATTTGAAATTGCCTGTATAACATTAGGTATAAATATTAATGTAAAGCAAGGATAGAAATATTACACCTTTTAACAAGCTAACAAATGCTGCAATTAAAAATACACATTTTAAAAAGCTAAATTAAATACTTAAATTGTTCCAAGCACTTAATTGTTCTTTCTTAATAACAGTATTTTTCTTAATTAAATGCTTGGAACAATTCTACAATATTTTTTTAAAGACAGAAGCCTTAACCAATTGTTATTAAAATAACTTTTGCAAATGTTGCAAAAATATTTGCCAGATGAGCTCATTACTAGTTCCCACCAGAGCTTTGGAAGGAGCTCTTGCAAAGAAGGAGCTCTGAGGCTTATGAAATTTGCTATACGGTACCCCTTCCATTCTAGAGCCAGGGTAAAGTCAGTGTCCCTTAGGCCCATAGGCTTGCTGGCATTAATATAGCTTCAGGATGGAGACTAAGAGTGGATGCTGAGAAGCCTGCCAGTCAGGGTTCCTACCTGCTTAGAGATCCAGAAGCTGACTTTCCATGAATACACAGAAAAGTTGTTTCTTTAAAAGGTGGTGGTTTTCTGCTTCTGATGACAGAAAACTAGAAAATATAGATTGTAATAGCTAGTTTTATATGTCAACTTGGCTAGCTATGCTGTCTATTTTTTAACTAAACATTATCTAGCTGTTGCTGTGGAGACATTGGTAGATGTGGTTAACATCTACAATCAGCTGACTTTAAGTAGATTATCTTTGATAATGCGGTGGGCCTCATCCAATCAGTTGAAGGGCCTTGAGAGCAAAACTGAGGTTTCTCTGAGGAAGAAAATCCTTTCTCAAGACTGCAGTATCAGTTCCTGCCTGAGGGTTTTCTGAAAGTTTTTGACTTGCCAGTTTCCTCATAATCATGTAACACAATTCCTTGAAAGAAATCTCTTAATGTGTGCATGTGTGTCTTTGTGTCTGTGTACATATGTGTGTGTGTGTGTGTTTATATATATATGTATTCTTATTATTATTTGGAGAACTCTAATTGGTACAGCAATTAACCCTCTGGATGAAGACAATGGAAAGATAAATAGAACAAATTTAGAACTGCAAACTACAGCAACCAAAATTCTCGTCTTCAAGTATGAGTTTACTCATAGACTAGACACAACTGCAGAGTGTATTATTTTCTTCTTACTTTATTTATTCTACTTCTTATTATGCCAGTTCACCATCTAAAATGAGGCACGATGAGACAAGGGGATGGAAAATTGCAAAGACAGGGTGAGAGAACCACATGATACTGTGAGAAAGCTTTTTTTTTTTTTTAACCTGGAATGGCAGAAGGAACAGAGACGAAATGAGTTAGAAAACACATTTAAATAAATAATGAGTAAATGTTTTAAAAAATAGTTGAAAGACATAAATTCTACATTCAGAGCCCAGTCAATCCCACAAGAAAAATAAAAATAATTTATCATGTAGGTTCATCCTAGAGAAACTGCAGAGAAACAATAAGAAAGCCAAAATTTTAAGGACAACCAGAATTTTAAAACATCAGATTGCATACAAAAATGTATACACTATACTGAATAGAAACAATGAGTGTCCTTACGTGGGTTGAAAGAATATAAGAGCCCATCAAGAATTCACATTATTAAAAGGTTAAATTAAACTATTTTGAGATAAAGCAGAGATTTGTCACTTCCAAATAGAGCCTAAAATAGAGAAGAAAGTGTGTTCTACAAGGAGAATAAAAATGATCTGAGAATGAAGTTGGAGACAGAAGAATGAAAAGATATAGAAGATAAATATACATACAAATTTAAATATACATTTATTGTCTAAAACATCAATAACGTGTTATGTGGTTTAAAATATATGGAGAATAAAATATGTAACAATAGCATATTATTTAAATTAATGTAAAATTTTTCTAAGATTCTTGACTTATTTAGGAGGAGTGTCAAAGAATCAGTTAATATTAGACATTGATAAGTCAAGAATGTATGTTTTATTTTTCAGGTAAGCACTAAATAACATAATTTCTTAATTCAGAGAAGAGAGAGAAATAAAATACTAAAAATTTAATCAGTTCATGGAAGGCAAAAAAGAAGAGAAAAAGGAAAATTCAATAGTTGGTCAAAAATAAAGGACATAGTAAATTGATAGATTTATACCACAAGATACTATAACTTAAATTTAATGGAAGTTGAATACATGTAAAAGTTAAAAGACAAAAGTTGCCATAATGGATTAGAAATAGAAGAAAATTACCTGAAAGTTTAAGATCCAGAAAGGTTGAATAAAAAATAATTGAAAAGGCCGGGCACAGTGGCTCATGCCTGTAATCCCAGCACTTTGGAAGGCCAAGGTGGGCGGACCACCTGAGTTCGGAAGCTTGAGACCAGCCTGACCAACATGGAGAAACCTCATCTCTACTAAAAATACAAAAATTAGCAGGGAAGCTGAGGCAGGAGAATCACTTGAACCCGGGAGAGGAGGTCGCAGTGAGCTGAGATCATGCCATTGCAATCCAGCCTGGGCAACAAGAGCGAAACTCCGTCAAACACACACAAAAAACTAATAATAATTGAAAAAAGCCATACAATGCAAACACTAACTGATATAATATGATGCAAGTATGTTAATATCAGGAAAAATCTACTTGAAGGTAAAACACTTTGCAGGAGTGAAAGTGGTTCCTTCTTCATCGCAACAATGTTTATTTAACAAATATGCAATGTTTCCAAATTTTTATGAACCTAACAACAAGGTTAAAACTGCAGAAAGAAAGATGTCAGAAGCTACACGCAGAAACAAAATCCCCATAATCATAATGGGAAATTTTAAAACACTTTGAGTGAATTATACAATGAGTCATCAAACATAAAGAGGGTAAAACCAATTTGAACAGCATGATTTGCATTTTGGACTCAATTTATATAAATAAAATATTGCACCGAACAAAAGTGTGATACACATTTTTTTCTCAATCACACAGAAAACATTTCCCAAAGTGACCACAGTTAAAGCCCAAGTAAATTACATAGGGTTGAAATCGTATGTATTATAGTATACATTTTCTCACCCCATCTCTTCATTTCCTTGTTCCTTTGTTATGTTATAATCATTTTCTTCCCTCTTCCCTTTTTTGTAGCACACACTATAAGCCACTTTTCCATTTTGTGAGTGTCAATTTAGTAACAATGCTATCTGTAAATCAACTTCACTGAGCACTGGGTAAGCTCCAGTAACTTGAAATGCCTAGCCAGTGGATGAGCCAGCCTGTTACCTTGTAACTGATAGCTGGGTGACACCCCTTTCTCTCTTAGGAGATCTTGCTTACCACAGGTGACTAAGCGAGGGTGCCAGTGTTGGTCTGTACACTAAATGTTAGAATACACTAGTTTATTTCTTATTACATTAGATAAATAGTAGAGAAAATTTTACATTTTTCTGTTAGTGATAGATTGAGGGCCCCAAATCAAAAAATATTAAAAAGTTATAATTTTCTTCTTCCTGCATCTCATTAGACTGATATTTTTTGCACACTTTATTTCAGATGTCATTTTTTGTATTGCAGTGGTTTGTGGTACTGTAGCACACATGGCTCATACCTCCCTCCATATCCCCTTGGCCACCTGCAGCTGCCACTCCTGGCATGGACAGATGCCTACCTTGGGCACCTCCCTTGTTCTCTGCCTGAGAACTTTCTTGTTCTACTGGGAGCAGGGAGAGTTAACAGCCCAGGGGCAACCATTAACCAACAGAGGGTGAGCAAGGGAATAGCCCCCTCCCCGCCACTTTCCTCTCTTCTAGTTGCCAATTCTGAGATGTGTTCTACCTGGTTTCTGGAGAGTTCTAACTATAAAGAAGCCCCGGTTAGTTACAGCAGAAACCTGTGCATTAATTTATTCCTTATTGGTTTTTCTTCCTTCCCTCTCCTACTTCCTACATTTCCTCACTTGTGTTCTCTGGAATGAACCATACCCACATCCTTGTTTTAGACTCTGTTTTGAGGGTAATCAAAATAAAGATTGGCAGAGATAGTTTTAACGGTATAGTACACGTTTCCATTTCCATCTACTGTAGATAAGAACAGCCACTTTCTGTAGGGAAGTTAGTCATCCTCCATTCATGTTACTGTGAAGGAATGATTAATTACCATACTTTAAGCTTCTATTCGTTTAGGTGTGAGCATGCTACCCAGGCCTGGTTAAGCATGGTATTCAATCCTCCTACATACAGTGATGAAACCAAACAGACCCAGACAGTCTATGCATGCATTTGATGCTTAGTTGCTGAGATGAAGACTTTCTCTTCTTTTTGCTAAGATGCAGATCTTGACCTTCAAGGAAACAAAAGCCTGACTGAAACAGGCATGACTAATGCCAACAAGTGAAGCCAAGCAAACCCAAGAAGAAATTGAAAAATAGAAAGGGAATGGGTAGAAAGCTCAAAATATAATATTTGAGCCCCTGGATCTAGCTGGGTCTCAGATCCACACTTCGGATTTTCTGGTTGCATGTGCATTTCAAACTCACTTCCCACCTTTTTTCTGTTAAGCCAGTTTAAGATGGATTTTGATGACTGAAAACTCAGGGTCCTAATTACCATACACACTCTTTCCTCAAGTACATCTGTCTCTTCAGTGAACATTTACAAAAATAGCGTGAAATGCACAGCATGCCATTTTGTTGTATACTTGTTTAATTTTATTTGAACCCTGAATGTGTTTGTTTTGGGATTATTTCATTTGCCTATAATAAAACCAGACAGGCAAGAAATGAATAATTCTCTACATCATCGATGTTTGGTTACCGCTTTGGTGTCTAGTACAGAAGAGTGCATGCTGAGAACACTTTGAGAGTGTGTGTTGAATGAATGAGTGAGAGAGGAGCAAGTGCAGAGGCTGTAGGGTAGCACGAAGATGGCACATTTGAGGAACTGAAAGGCCACGTGCAAAGAGCCAGTGGGGTGCAGAAGAGGCTAGGAAGGTAAACAGGTGGTCAGGTGAGGGTCACCAGGTGGCACAACCTCAGGAAGGACTTTCACATTATAGTTTACATAAATGGTACCCCTCTGGAGGTACAACCTGTCTATGAATGGTGCCCCCGGGGTTTTGTAATGCAACATCCTTGAAACAAGAGGAGGGAAGAGCACCAGGTCACTGTGCACTTAGGAGATGAGGCAGAGTGAGGTTCATTGTGAGGAAAATCTCATACAGAACTACGATACCGAGGGCAAATTTTCCAAACCTGTTATCGCTTGTGGTTGGGCTTTTTGTCCATTCCGGACACACACATAATTAGCAATTGCTATGGCCAGGAAATGTCAATACATATACTTTAGCACACACAAAATCATTAATACATGCAATCCAGTTTTCAGCACTACAAAAACACAAGGGGTCCAGATGCACTGGATTCTCAAAACTAAATAAAACAGTCCTCATATGCACCCCTACAACCCAGTAGCGTCTCCCAGTAATATTTTGAATCAATTTTGATATTTTTCGGTTGAGAATATTTTTTCACACTTTACTTTCAACACATTTTGATGTATTAAAGTGAGACCATTTTATTACATCTCACCTCCCTTGCAAAAATTGCCAAAAACCATAATAAAACCCACACGTGTTTCCCGAATGTTATGTAACTTTCCAGTACATAGCAGAGTGAAATATGCAATCTTAATTTTACTCTACCATGAAATTATTTGCCTGGCGCATGCTTCTCTATGAAGAGCTTCGAAACAATCATGATTGTGATTGGCGCACATAAAAAGAAGAGCAGTTGTTTGCTTTTCTACTGGCTTTCCAAAGAGTTGCATTGGTGATTTAATGAGAAAATTCAAGTTCTCTTTGTTTCATAATACTAGTGATCTCCCAAAGGATATTGTCCACTCCCTGACTCAGAGCAAAGTTAATTTCTAGGCTCATTTGCTGCAGGACATAGAATAGATATGGAATCATGCAGTGTCTCTGTCATATCCAACTTCTATGACCTTTGTTTAAAGTTGCTTAAACTCAGTTGTCTCAACTGTACAATGAGGATAACAATGACTTTGCTATAGAACTTTTGCCACATTGAAATATAAATACCTAATCTAGGGTTTGGCATATGTTATCATTGTTATTATAGCATTAATAGTATTTTATCTGTTTATGACTAAATTACAAACACATTCCATTTATTATTTAGATCTTAACCCCTTTGGGGATGTAATACATGTATCCTAGAATTTCAAATCCTGTCCTCTTAAGTGTTCACAATGGAGATGTTGGTATTTTAGAAGACTAACAGCAACTTTCTCTTCTGCTTCCAAGCTCTGAAACATTGAGTAAAGAATTCAAGAGACAGACAGATGGGAATTAAGCTACAAGGCACACTAGCAGAGCTGAACTGGATCAGTGGCCAAAACATTTCGCTATTTTAATACCCACCTGTGCAGACTCACCTCATCACTCACAGACATAACTGCCTCATAAGCTTGCCATACAGTGATGCAGACGGTGTATAGAGGTTGTTCAGAAAACACAGAAGAAAGGAAGCAAAGGAAGCATTCACTCCCTAGTTCACCCACAGGCTCAATGACTCCTCAAAGAGGAGACCTGTCAAAGAGGGTGGAAGGGAGAGCAGAAGAAGTTTCAGATGCTTCCCAAAATGTGGACATTCTCATCTAGTAAAGTGGAGTGGAGTGGAACCAGAATGGCCTCCTCTTTTAGGATGAAATAGGACATAAGTTCAGGGAAAGGAAAGCTTGCCTGGAAAGTTATATATATATGTATATACAACTGTTCTATTTATATATATATATATTCTATATATTTCCAGCTTGCCTGGAAAGTTATATATATATATAACTGTTCTATTTATATATATATATAATATATATAGTAACTGTTCCATTATATATAATGTATATATTTCTGTTCTATTATATATTATTATATATATTATATATATATTATATAATATATATAATATGTAATATATCATAATATATAATATATAATATATAATATATATTATATTTAATATAATATATATTATATATTATATATAATATAATATATATTGTATATTATATATAATATAATATATATTATATTATATGTATTATAATATATAATATAATATATAATATATATTTCTGTTCTATTATATATATATTTCTATATATAATATATAGAAATATCTTCTATATATTTCCAGCTTGCCTAGAAAGTTATATATATGTGTGTGTGTGTATATATATATGTATATATGTGTGTATATATATATATATATATATAAAACTGTTCTATTTCCCTTGTGAAAGAAAAAGATCTTGGGCCCCCAAAATCACTAAGCTAAAGGGAAAATTCACGTTGGGAACTGCTTAGGGCAAACCTGCCTCCCATTCTCTTCAGTCATCTCTCTGCTCACTGGGATAAATGCATATCTCATTGCCTTCTTTGGAAAGGTTAATCAGAAATTCAAAAGAATGCAACTGTTTGACTCTCACCTACCTGTGACCTGGACCAAACCAATGTTCATTTTACATATATTGATTGATGTCTCATGTCTCCCTAAAATGTATAAAACCAAGCTGTGCTCTGACCACCTCAGGCACGCATCGTCAGGACCTCCTGAGGCTATGTCCTGTTCATGCATCCTCAGCCTCGGCAAAAGGAACGTTCTAAATTAACTGAGACCTATCTCACATTGTCAAGGTTCACACCCTCCACAGAAGTAACCCCCTCCACAGTCATGAAGATGATCTTCTCCATCTAAATTATTTACTTTTACTATATATGTACATACTCATAAACTATATATAACATTATTTATGTATATTTGTTTTAAAAATTTGTAATAATAATTAATGCATTTTTTCACTCAATATTTTAAGATTTATCCACATCCATACAAATCTATGTAGTTCATGAATGTTAACACTGTATACTATTTTACTGTGTGACTATACTGTATACCTATTGACAGGCATTTGAGTAGTTTTCTCACTGCCACAATCAATGACCTTTACACATTTTTAATATCCACTTGCAAGGGAGTTTCATGGGATTATATCCAATTCCAGAGCAGAATTGCTGGTGCATAGATAATGTGCATCCTCAACTTTAGGATTTGTTTGTCAAGTTACCTCCCAAAGGTGGTGGTATTAATTTACACTCCCTCCATCGGTATGTGAGTTCCCACTTCCTTACATTCTTACCTCAGAATTAGACAGACTCACCAGTCCTGTTCCAGGCAGCACTGGACTGAGCAACTACTGCGAAAAGAGGTCTGGCCTCAGGTAAGGCCAGGTCTGGTCCAGGTAAGCCTTCCCTGGGCAGTTGGCTTCAGTGAGGAAGAAGAAAGAGCTAAGCATATCCAGCATATCTTAGCATATCTTATCGAGCACATCCAGCTGCTTTTTCTATATTTGCTAGCCAGAGAAATCACTCCCGAGGTGTGATAGTTAATGCTATGCATCAACTTGACTGGGTTAAGGGATGCCAAGGTAACAGTGAAACATTATTTCTGGGTGTTTCTATGAGGGTATTTCTGGAAGAGATTAGCATTTGAATCAGTGGACTGAGTGAAGAAGGTTGCCATCACCAATATGTGCAGGCAGCATCTAATCCCCTGATGGATTTGCCTTGGAGGTGAAAGCAATTCTCTTTCTCTCTCTTCTTGAGCTGGGACATTTATCTTTTCCTTCTCTCAGACATCAGAACTCATGACTCTCAGGCCTTTGGACTTAGGACTTACACAAGTGCTCACTTTCTCCCCTCCACTCCACCCTGGTTTTGAGGTTTTCCTCCTCAAACTGGCACTTACACCATGGGCTCCCCCAGTTCTCAGGTCTCCAGACTGAGACTGAATTATACCACTGGGTTTTCTGGGCTTCCAGCTTACAGACATCATATTGTGAGACTTCTCATCTGTGATAATCCCATGAGCCAATTCTCATAATAAATGTCCTCTCATCTATATAGACCATAGTGGTTCTTTTACCCTAGAGAACCTCGACTAATATGCCAAGGGAAATATGAGTTAGAGGGAGGATAAAGGCCAGTGTTGGGTCATATCAATGACATTTGTACACCTGAAAGGAAACATCAGGTGTGGGAGGAAGACATCTTCTCGCTCCCAGCGTGGCGTGTGTATGAGTTCATTCTCACACTGCTATGAGATTGGGTAATTTATGGAGAAAAGAGGTCTAATTGACTCACATTTCCACAGGCTGTACAGGAGGCAAGGATGAGGAGGCCTCAGGAAACTTACAATCATCATGGCAGAAGGTGAAGGGAAAGCAGGGACAATCTTCTCATGGTGGAAGAGGAGAGAGAGAAAGAGCAAAGGGGGAAGTTCCACACACTTTTAAACAACCAGGTCTTGTGAGAACTCACTCACTATCATGAGAACAGCAAGAGGGAAATCTACCCCCATGATCAAATCACCTCCCCCCAGATCATTCTCCCAACATTGGGATTTCAATTCAACCTGAGATTTGGGTGGAGCCACAAAGTCAAACTGTATCCGCGTGCTTCTTCAAACTGAAGGTTTTTATCTTCCTCCAGAACCAAAACATTCTTAGACATTTTGATATTGCCTATCCTATTATCTTTATCTTCTTCTGAAACACAGAGCATGTCAAACCTGTTATTTTATTCTCCATGCTTCTTAATTTCGCACTCATATTTTCCCCCATCTCTTTCTGTGCTGCATGCTGGTAATTTCCTCAGCTCTATTGTGCAGTTCATTAATTTTCTCTACTACTGTAACCCACACATGAAATTGTAATCAGTCAGTGGCAAGTATCTCATGAACTTATTGAGGGATGGGCAAGGCAGTGGCTCTCAACCCTAACAGTACATAGATAGAATCTCTTGGGGAGCTTTAAAAATCCTGATGTCAAGGCTTCATCCCAGACAATTAAATCAGCATCTCTGAGAATGAGGACCCAGACAACAGTAGTTTTAAAAGCTCTGCAGGTGCTTTCAATGGTTAGCCAATGGTGAGGATGACTGTTGGACAAAAGGAAAGAAGGAAGCTTTAGTTCCACATCTTCATTGGCAGGCGACCCATACGTGGGGCCTAATTACAAATAAGGTGAAAGAGCAAAATCCAGGGTGTTGAGCTCTTAAACTTTTAAAGGATTATAACAAACTTCAAATGTTTTTATAGTGTACTTTAGCATGTAAATGAAAAAAAAACATAGTTTTCAAGAAAAATGTATTTATAATTTGGATTTATTTTTGTGTCTGCATTTCCAAAAGTAAAAGTTCTGAACTGAAAACTGTTATATTATGTTAAAATGTTTTTCCTTTAACTAAGTGGATGATGACTTTCTGCTATATTAGAGTAGGTTCTAGATACTTGAAGGGAAGGTTTAGGGAAATAAAAATGATAGTGGTGGTAGGTTTTGATTATCTTCTGTGTGCTTGAAGCTTTATGTGTGTTCTAGTCTGTTAGGACTGCTACAACAAAATACCATAAACTGTATGGCCCACAAACAACAGAAGTCTATTTCTCACAGTTTTGGGGGATGGGAAGACCAAGATAAAGCCACTGGTAAATTTGGTGTCTCGTGAGTGATATCTTCTTGCTGTGGGGCCAGGCAGCTCTCTGGGGCCTCTTTATAAGGGGGCTATTTATGAGAGCTCTACCCTAACGATCTAATCATCTCCCAAAGGCCACATCTATATCATCACATCAGTGATTAGGGTTTCAACATACAAATATTTTTTGAGGTCAAGGGAAGCACATACATTCAAACCACAGCAGTATTTCCTTTTAATTTTTTCAAGAAATTGACTAGTATTATTTTCCTGCTTTACAGCTGAAGAAACAAACATGGAAAGGTTCATTTCATTGTCCAGGTTTTCATAGCTCATAAAGGGCAGAGCTGAGATTATAAATCCAACCTTTCTAACTCTAAAGCCATCCTCTCCCCTTCCATTCTTGCCAGTTGGTTATTGCTTATTTGTAAGGACAAGCATTATTCACAGTTTATTTTACTTCCCAGAGAACACCTGCTGTTAGTTTCCTGAGGGTTTTTTTGGCAGCCAAAGTCAGTTCTCTTTGGGCAATTGCATTCACAGTTGTCTCCCTACTCTAGAGATTTTTGTACACCTGGCCATAAATATTCTCTAATTTTAAACATTCTATAATCTGTAATTCTCTATCCTAAATCCATGGCATAGTGACTGGCATGGAGAAAGTACTCAACAAATATTTATTGAACAAATAAATGTGATGAACAGGGCATGAGCAAAATCAGAAATTAATCTTTTAGGGACTTGTGCTGGGTAAGAGAGCCTGACTTTGGAATGAATGCAGTATAGAATAATAAGAGAAACACGAACCTTGACAATCTTGGTTTAAATTGACATTTTATACTTATAAACTTAGTAAATACAAGTTTTTAAACTTTTTGAACTTGGGTTACCTTGTCTGTAAATTGGAATTAATAATGATAACCTCTTAGGATTGTTTTATAGACAAAAACACTAACATATGGAGACGGTCCAAAACAAATAACTTCTTGAAATATGGTCTCTGCTTTCACTGTGTGTGTTTTATCTTATGAAGTTTATAAATATCCACAGTGTGATGATTTTTAAGGAAACCGGAAGAAAATGCATGCATTTTCCACAGAGATTTCGAGCACAACTTCTGGATGTTCTTTTAATAGCATTGAGTGCGCTGGGACTCACAAGCCAATACATTAATAAAATATTTCAACAATGTATATATTGCATAGCCAGCTTCTAATGGTTTAGTTTTAATTTTATACATTTATATTAAAAAGAAACTAAATGTAACTCTGGATTAAAATTACTCCTGTTGTTCAGAATAGGCTAATTTTGTGCTTTTTTCAGAAGAATGATGCTTTTCATTGTTTTATTTATTTTCCTAATAAAACATCTGACTAGGTTTTCATAAAATGTTGTAAGACAAATACTTTGATTCTTGTTCCCTGTCTCTTCCCAAAGTCCACGTTTTGTTGTTGTTGGGTTTTGTTTTGTTTTGTTTTGTTTTGTTTTGTTTTTTTGAGAGAGAGTCTCGCTCTGTCACCCAGGCTGCCAGGCTGGAGTTCAGTGACGTGATCTCGGCTCACTGCAACCTCTGCGTCCCGGGTTCAAGGGATTCTCCTGCCTCAGCCTCCAGGGGACTACAGGCAACGCCACCATGCTCGGCTGATTTTTTACTTTTAGTAGAGATGGGGTTTCACCATGTTGGCTAGGCTGGTCTCGAACTCCTAATCTCAGGTCTCAGGTGATCTGCCTGCCTCGGCCTCCCAAAGTGCCGGGATTGCAGGAGTGAGCCACCGTGCCCAACTGAGGTCCAAGTTTTTTAATGCTACTCGTGAATCAGAGAAGTAATTTGTAGGTTGCCTCAATGGATTTGCACAAAAAAGACTGACATTTCAACTGCATTCTGAACACATTCCTGTTTAAGGCCATAGAGAGTTTTTATTTTATCTTTGGAGAAGCTCCACCTTGCCACATTCTATTATTTCAGTAACAGATGTTTCTAGCCAACCCATTGAGTCATCACATGGTCTTTTTGTAAATTTGACTTTCATCACAATGTGAATCTTCTCAAGTTATCGTTTATAATGCCAGCCTCGAGTGAGCATACTTTTACTGCTCTGCTTTTAGCTGCCATTTGAAACCATGTGGGCTCCAATTAGAGAGCCAACTAAACCACTAGGAAAACACTATGATTTTAAGTAGGTTTTCTGGAAAGGCAAGTCTTCTTACCCTGCATTTACTGGCAGTTTTATATTATTATCTCATAGGGAGGAACAATGGGGCTGAGGAAATATGTCTACTTTAATGGATAATTTCCTCTTTGTAAAACATTTGGCTGAATTCAGTGTGTAATGGGAACCAAATACTAACTTGATTTTCTATGTTTAAGGACAGTATGTAAGTTCCTTACATGAGAATTTATGCTTTTTCACACTTCCTACAAAATGGAAAACAAATTGTTTTCCAAAATGTTGTATCAATGACAGTTTCCACAGAATATGTGTTCTAGTTATTCCATACCCATGTGAACATTTTAATCTTGTCAGGTTTCTAAGATTTTGCCAATCTAATGAATGTAAAAGAGCAGCATCTCATTGTGGTCATAATTTGTATTTCTAAAGACCATTAATGAGTTGATCTTTTCATGTCAGCCATATGTATTTATTCTTTTACATAATACTTTATTAATATCTTTTGTGCATTTTTCTGTTATACAACCCAATATCCTATTTTCATGTATTGAATAAGTACCACTTTTTCTAATGATCTTCAGTGATTTTTTTGTTCATAATTCCTGTTTCTAGGTTCTCTGTTCAATTCATCAATGTATGGATACCTGAAAAAATAGCGATATTAATTTTTATGGCTTTATAATAAGTTTTTACATCTTCTAGAATATGCCTAATTTTTTTTCTTTAGGAATGTTTTGGGCCTATTTTTACCCTTTGCTTTTCCAAATTAATTCTGGAATAATTTTGTCAAATTTCACAAAAAGTGCTACTGGAATTTTTATTGAAATTATATTGGGTGTTTAGATCAACTTGGGGAGAACTGAAAAATGATTCTATTTAATGAAATTAGATCTATATTATTTAGGCCTTTGAAATATATTTAAACAAATTTACATGACTTTCTTTGTATCGGTGATATGTATCTTTAATTAGATGAAATCTGATATATTTTAGTGTTTTTTTATAACAAATGTTACATTTTTTAAATTTGTTTGTTGCTGGCTTTTATAAGATTATTTTTTGTATAGACATCTTCTGTCCAGCTGCCTATCTAAATTATCCTTATCATTTTAACAATTTGTAGATTTTGCGGGTGGAGATTTTAGGTAGACAGTCATATCATTTGCATATTAAAACAGTTTAATTAGCTTCTAATTGGCATTTTCCAGTGTTTATGCTTTTTGTTGGAAGATTTAATTTATCTACCTGTGAATATTGTATTCCTGTATATGCAGATTTACATTTTTCATTAGTTTAGAATATTTGAATTCTTTGTCTTTTCAAATATTGTCTCTCTTTTCTTCTTATGAAACTCCGATTAGATATACACATCCTATTCTCATTCTATCCTTCATAACTTTTAAGGTTTGTACACATTTGCCATTTTCTGAACTTTGTGTGTGATGCGTTCCGTGCAATTTTTGATATGTCTTCTATATCTTCTAGTTCACTAAATGTTTCATCTATCTGTAAACTACTATTAACCATCTATTGAATTTTTAAATTCAAAATTGCATACTTTTGGTTTCCCTATTCTATTTTAAAATCATGCTTCCTACTTATTCTTGATGATCTGTGTTGCATGCTCATCGAGACTGATTCCTTTATTTCTGTAATACTTGTAATACTGTTTACTTGTAATACTGTAATAGCTGTTTGCTATTTTGTATTTGGCATTTCCAATATCTGGGATCTCTGAAGAACTAAGAATATCATTCTATGTTTCTGTTGACTCTCATGCATAGTAGATCACCTTCTTTCGTACTGGTCAATCCTTATGGACTCATTGCTTAGACTTCATTCATGAAAGATCTATATGGTAAAACTAGGATAGCTTTTCTCTAAAGATGGATTGCCTCTGCTTTGCCAGTTGCCATGGAGTATCACAAATATGAACCTCTTTCTATCTTTTTCCCTATCAGGATTTAGTGTGGAAATCTCATGCTCAGGTTCCTTAATCCCTAAAGGCTCAGGGATTGAGCTACTATTGGTGTCTTCCTTCAGGACAACTGTCCTGCCCTGGTTGTTCACCACTCAGTCCCAACTCTTTACTCTGACTCCAGGTAACACTTTTTTTAAAAAAAACTGGGCACGATGAAGTAAGGGGTTTGAAGAATGTTCCTACTCCTTCTGAGACTGTGAAGTTCTTATATTTTCTGCCAAATGTGGTCTCTCTATTCAGTCACAATGCTGAACACAAAACATCCATGTAACAATTATTTGACCAAGTTTTTGAGAGTTTTTTTCCACATTACAGTAAACACAAGTGTGTTTGGAAGGCTATATTACAGAATAATAATAAATTATAGAATAACATATATTGCGTATTTTCTATATGCCAGCCACTATCCTATACCCTTTACATTATAGTTAATTTTTCCAACAAACCTATAAGCAAAAGTCAATTAATATAATACCCACTTTAATAAAATGTGGAAATTGATACACAATAACGTTAAGCACCTTCTCCAAGGTAGCATCTCGTCCAAGGTAGCATCTCTAGTAAATGAGGAAGTCGTGGCTTTAACCAGGGTAATCTGACTCCAGAGATATTTTTCTTTAAACAATGTAATGTAAACACATCAAGGAAGCCCAATGTCATGGAATTCTGCCAAGAAGGAGGCACCAGCCTAGAACTCGGGGGCATCTCCAAATGTTGGCTTTTCAATGGCTCGCACCCAGGGTAATGTCCATGGTAGTTTCGGGTGATGGATGTTTGGAGCCCCTTGTGATTCCAGTCCGTGGATGAAGGCCAGTCTTCCATTCCTGCTGGTAACCTCGGTATCTCTCAAAGGTTCACTCAGAGGCTCTCTTACTGGCTTGTGTGAGGCTTACAAAGCAACATGATGTATGTGGCCATTTACCAAACAGTAAAAACTTGGTGGGTATAGCAGGGAAAGTCTTTCTTTTTTTCTTTACACTTCTACTTTAGAAAATCAAGAACATGGACAGATTTATGGATTACCAGTTTCAGATCAATGTATTAGTTTCTAGGACTATTGTAACAAAGTACCACAAATTGGGTATCTTAAATATATTGTCTCACGGTTCTACAGACTAGAAGTCCAAGATCAAAGTGTAATCAGGTTTGGTCCTGAGGGCAACAGGACAGGATATGTTTTATGCTTCTTTCCTAGCTTCTGGTGATTTTACGGCAATCTTTGCCTTACGTGGTTTGTATAATACCACCCTATTTCTCCCTTCATCTTTACATGGCATTCTTTTATATGTGTCTGCATCTGAATTTCTCGTTTTTATGATAACACTAGTCATATTGCAATAAAGACCCACCCTACTCCAGTATGACCTCCACTTAAATACTTGCATTGCAATGACCCTATCTCCAAATAAGGTCACATTCTGAAGTATTAGGAATTAGGATTTCAACATATGAAATTTGGGAGTCACAATTCAACCCATAACAATCTATATTCTTTCATTCTTACGTGTTTCTCCTGTACTTCAACATATAAAAACAGTAACTTACACTTTTAAAGTACTCACTATGTGCATACCAAATACTCCTCTCAGTACATATCTATTGACATTTAATTTTCAGCACCTTTGATGTAGAGGTTACTGTTATGCTGATTTGAAAAGCGAGAAAACTAAGACACAGAGAGGTTAAGATATTTGCACAAGGTCTGAGGGCAAAGATGGCCCGTGCCTGGCCTTGGCTCTGGGTGCCTGCTCTGCACCACTTTGCAGCACTAGCTCTCTACGCATGTCTGCCTCCACGTGGAGTACGCCGTGTGAGGAAGGAGAGGAGATGTTATTGCAGCTGGTGCACTCTTACTCTCTTTAACTGTGATCTTAGACAACAGTCTTCCTTATGTCCCATTAATATTGATGCTCGAGTTCTTTTAGAATGTAAGCATTTTTTTTTTTTTTGAGACAGGGTCTGGCTCTGTTGCCCAGGCTATAGTGCAGTGATACTCTCTTGGCTCACTGCAACCTTTGCCTCCCAGGTTCAAGCGATCCTCCCACTTCAGCCTTCAATGTAGCTGGGATCACAAGTGTATTCCACCCCACCAGGCTAATTTTTAAAAATTTTGGAGACAAGGTCTCCCTATGTTGCCCAGGCTGGTCTTGAACTCCTGGGCTCAAGTGATCCTTCTGTCTTGGCCTCCCAAAGTACTAGGATTACAGGCATGATACAACACACTTGGCCTGATATTTGAAATTACAAACCTTAGTGTGATTTGAATGTATCTATAGAAACTAGAGTTGGCCCTCTGTGTTCATGGGTTTCACATCTGCAGATTCAACCAACTGTGGATCAAAAATTAAAAAAAGAAAAGACACAACAAAAGTTAACAATACCGAGTAAAAAATTAATGGAAATAAAAAATAGAATACTACAACTATTTATGCAGATTTTACATTGTATTAGGTATTATAAGTAAGTTAAACATAATTTAAAGTATACAAGAAGATGTACATAGGTCATATGCAAATGCTGTCATTTAAAAAAATAATTTCCATGTTTATTTTAATTTATTTATTTTATTGAGATGGAGTCTCGCTCTGTTGCACAAGCTGGAGTGCAGTGGTGTGATCTTGGCTCACTGCCACCTCCACCTCCCAGGTTCAAGTGATTCTCCTGCCTCAGCCTCCAGAGTAGCTGAGATTACAGGTGTTCACCACCACACCTGGCTAATTTTTACTGTTTTTAGTAGAGATGGGGTTTCACCATTTTGTTCAGGCTGGTCTTAAACTCCTGACTTCAAATGATCCTTCCGCCTCAGCCTCCCAGGGTGCTGGGATTACAGGCATGAGCAACCATACCCAGCTCAAATTTATTTTAGATTCAGGGATACATGTATAGTTTTGATACATGGGTATGTTGTATGATGCTGAAGTTTCTGGTACCCATGGTCCCATCACACAGGTATTGATCATAGTATCCAAATAGGTAGTTTTTTAGCCCTTTTCCCCCATTTCCTCACTCCTCCCTCTAGTAGTACCTAGTGTTTATTGTTCCCATCTTTATGTCCATGACTACCCAATGTTTAGCTCCCAATTATAAATGAGAACATGTAGTATTTGGCTTTCTGTTCCTGCATTAATTTGCTTAGGATAATGACCTCCTGCTACATCCATGTTGCTGCAAAGGGCATAATTTTTTCTCTTTAATGGCTGCATAGTATCCCATGGTGTATTTGTTCTACATTTTGTTTATCCATTCCACCATTGATGACATTTAGGTTTATCTGATGTCTTTGCTATTGTGAAGAGAACTGTGATGAACATATATGTGCATGTGCCTTTTTTGGTGGAATGACTTGTATTTCTTTGGGTATGTACCCAGTATTTGAATGCTGGGTTGAGTGGTAGTTCTCTTTTTAAATTCTTTGAGAAATCTCCAGATTGCTTTACACAGCGACTGAACTAATTTACATTCCAACCAACAGTGTATAAGCATTCCTTTTTCTGTGCAGCCTCACCAACATCTGTTATTTTTAATCTTTTAACAAAAGTCATACTGACCAGTCGAAGACTATATCTCATTGTGGTTTTGATTTGCATTTCTCTGATGATTAGTGATGTTAAGCATTTTTTTTTTAAGTTTGTTGGCCACATGTATGTCTTCTTTGAGAAGTTTCTGTTCATGTCATTTGCCTACTTTTTAATGGGGTAAATTGACTTTTACTTGTTGAATTGTTTAAGTTTTCTATAGATTCTGGATATTAGGCTTTTTTTAGATGCATAATTTGCAAATATTTTCTTCTATTCTGCAGTTTGTCTGTTTACTCTGTTGATAGTTTCTTTTGCTGTGCAGAAGCTCTTCAGTTAATTAGATCTCATATATCAATTTTTGTTTCTGTTGCAATTGCTTTTGAGGACTTAGCCATAAATTCTTTGCCATGGCTGATGTCCAGAATGGCATACGAAAATATCTGGGATACAGCAAAAGCAGTGTTAACAGAAATGTTTATAGCACTAAACACCTACATCAAGAAGTTTGAAATATCTCAAATCAATGATCTAAAATCTCACCTAGAAGAACTAGAAAAATAAGGATAAATTAACCCAAAAGCTAGCAGAAGAAAAGAAATAACTAAAATCAGAGCAGAATTGAGTGAAATTGAGATCCAGAATTCGATGAAAAATATCAACAAAACCAAAAGTTAGTTTTTTGAAAGGATAAAAAAGATCAACAAGCCACTAGCTAGATTAATAAAGAAAAAAAATAGTAGATCCAAATGAGCACAATAAGAAACAACAAGGGCTACATTACAACTGATCCCATAGAAATCCAAAAGATTTTCAGAAACAATTATAGACACCTCTGTGCACACAAACTAGAAAATCTGCGGGAAACTGATAAATTCCTGGAAACACACACATGCTCTCAAGATTGTATCAGGAAGAAATTGAAACTCTGAGCACGCCAATATTGAGTTCTGAAATTGAGTCAGTAATAAAGAAACCTACCAATCAAATTACCCTGGATCAGGTAGATTCACAACCAAATTCTAACAAATATACAAAGGACTGGTACCAATTCTACCAAAACTATTCCAAAAAAATCAAGGAGGGAGGACTCCTTCCTAACTCATTCTATGAGGTGAGCATCATCCTTATACCAAAATCTGGCAGACACACACACACACACACACACAAAAAAAAAAACTTGTCTAGGTGTGGTGGCTCACACCTGTAACCTCAGCATTTTGGGAAGCCAAGGTGGGTGGATCACTCGAGCTCAGGAGTTTGAGACCAGCCTGGCCAACATGGTGAAACCCTGTCTCTATCAAAAAATACAAAAATTGGCCGTGCATGGTGGTGTGCACCTGTAGTCCCAGTTGCTTAGGAGGCTAAGGTGGGAGGATTGCTTGAGCCTGGGAGGCAGAAGTTACAGTGAGCTGAGATCTCACCACTGCACTCCAGCGTAGGTGACAGAGTGTGACCCTGTCTGAAAAATAAATGAATGAATTAATTAAAAAATAAAGTAAAAAGAAAACTTGAGGCCAATATCCCTGATGAACATGGGTGGAAAAATCTTCAACAAAATACTAATAAACTGTACCCAGTAGCACATCGAAAAGTTAATTTACTATGATCAAGTAGGATCTATTCCTGGGATGCAAGGTTGTTACAGTATACACAAGTCAATAAATGTGACTCACCTCATAAACAGAATTAAAAATAAAAACCATATGATAATAGACACAGAAAAAGCTTTCTATAAAATCAAATTTCTGTCCATCATAAAAACCTTCAACAAACTAGGCATTGAAGGAACATATCTCAAAATAATAGGAGCCAACTATGACAAAGCCATAGCCAATATCATGCTGAATGGGCAAAATCTGGAGGCATTCTCATTGAAAACAGGAAGAAGAGAAGGATGCCCTCTTTCACCACTTTTAGAACTGGAAGTCCTAGCCAGAGTAATCAGGAAAGGGAAAGAAATAAAAAATATCCAAATAGGAAAAGAAGAAGTTAAATTATTTATCTTTGCAGACAATATAATTTTATACCTAGAAAACCTTACATTGCCAAAAGGCTCCTAGAACTGATAAAAGACTTCAGTAAAGTCATCATTCAAATGACTCAGTAGCATCTCTATACACTAATAATGTTCAAGCTGAGAGCCAAATCAAGAATGCAATCTCATTTGCAATAGCTACAAAAAGAATAATATACCCAGGAATACAGCTAACCAAGGAGATGAAAGATCTCAACAAGGAGAACTACATAACACTGCTGAAAAAAGAAATCATAGTTGACATAAATAAATTGGAAAACATCCCATGCTCATGCATTGAGAGAATCAATATTGTTAATATGGCCATACTTGCCTAAAGCAGTGTACAGATTCAATACTATTCCTAGCAAACTGCTAATGTCATTGTTCATAGAATTAGGAAAAAAACTATTCTAAAGCTCATATGGAATCAAAAAATAGCTCAAGTAGCCAAAGCAGTCCTAAGCAAAAAGAACAAAGTCAGAGGCATCACATTACCCACCTTGAAACTATACTGCAAAGCCACCATAACCAGAACACAATGGTCTGGTACAAAAACAAACACGTAGATCAATGGAACAGAATAAAGAAACTAGAAATAGAGCCACACACCTGCAACTGTTTCATCATTGACAAACATGAAAAAAAAATCAGTAAAAAAGGGACTCCCAGTTCAATAAACGGTGCTGGGATAACTGTCTATTCATATGCAGAGGAATGAAACTGGACCCTACCTTTCACCATAGGCAAGAATGAACTCAAGATGGATTACAGATTTAAATGTAAGACTTCAAACTATAAAAACCCTAGGAGAAAACCTAGGATACCATTATGGAGTATGCCATTTTATATCAGTGACTTGAGCATCCATGAATTTTGATATACACAGGGGTCCTGGAACAAATTTCCCATGGATATCAAGAGATGACTGTATATAACTTTGGTAGCTGCTTTTTAATTTTCATATATTTATTAAATGATAGAATTATCAGTGTTTGCATTTCTCTTTGGGAAACAATACTCTTTCTTCCTGGATAAGCATTTTTATTACCTAGTTCACTTTTCCAATTACACTTACATAAGGAAAGCCTGAACTTAAAATTAGCACTCAGCTGTGTACTTGATCATAAAACAGACAGTTTTCTGAAATAAAAACTGTCTGAATAAACATCTTTTAAACATAAATTTTATAAAAACAACTTAAGTTACTGATATTGTCCTATGTTTTGAAGTATAATGCAGACAGAAACTGAAATGAACTGGCCTTTGACAGGTGCAAGTAATTAAAACTGGAGATTGATAGAAGAGAACTGCTTGATATAACAGTTAGGTGGAAACATAATCATTTAGAGCCGAACCGTCCTTCTTAACTCTGGCTCTAATGTGATATGTATTCGGTGTTTTGTTTTTATAGTGTCTTTTATTTAATACATTTCGTACAATCTGCTCATGAGATCTCAAAACGTATCGAAGACATAGATCTTAGAACTGAGAACATTTTGCAGGGCTTAAACGTTTCTATTGAAGTGTAAAGAGAAAAATCAACCACCCTGTGAGAAGAGATTTAAAACTAATGTGTATTGATTTATCGTAACAGAATGATTTAACTGAATCATTACTTGTATGGAAATATGTTCTGAGGAAATTTTCTAAACACAATTTTATTTTACGCTGGGTGCAGTGGCTCGCACCTATAATACCAGCAATTTGGGAGGTTGAAGCAGGAGGATTGCACAAGTTCCAGAGTTCGAGACCAGGCTGGGCAGCATAATGAGACCGTTTCTACGTACACACATGCAAAGAAAAAAAAAAAAAAAACCAAAACAGCTAAAAAAATTAGCTGGTGCCATGACGCGCACCTGTGGTCCCACTACTCTGGAGGCTTAGATGGGAGTATTGCTTGAGCTCAAAAGTTTGAAGCTGCAGTGAGCTGTTGTCATGCCACTGCACTCCAGCCTGGGTGACAGCTTGAGACCATGTCTCTATTTTAAAAATTATTTTATTTCTAGTAAGCATGTACTTTCAAATGAAAAAATAATTAAATGTATAATTACCTATAAGCTTCAGCTGCCATTGCATATTTAATTGTTAATATATGTAGCCATACCATATTCTCTAAATCAAAGTGTTTATAAATTATGTTTATAGATTTAATCCTCAGCATAATCATTAGAGCAAACTAAAGTCGTTGTATCATTGTAACTTTGGTTTGTAACTCCATTTTTTTGTTCTCTACGTGATTAACGAGACAAAAAATTATTTATCTAAGTTTTGGATATATAATGCCTACAGATATAATTTTGTGACAGCAGTAACTGAAAGGGAATGGAGATGGAGCTCTGTAGGAGCAGAGTGTTTGTTTGCAATTGAAATTAAGCTGGTATAAATTCAAATAAGAGGGTTATAACTTTAGGATATTAAATGTAATCCCCATGGTAACCATAAAGAAAATAGCTACAGAATTCAGAAAAAAAAGGAAATAAGAGAATTTAGAAAGTTTCATTATATAAAATCAACTAAACACAAGACGGTAATGCAGAAAATGATGGCCCAAAATGCTGTAAGGTATATAGAAAACAAATAACAAAGTGAAAGAAGTCCTTCCTTATCAGTAATTATTTTCCAAAACAATCTCAAAAGAGAACAAAGTAGAGGACTTCAATTTCATGATTCCAAAATTTACTATGAGGCTATAATAATGAAAACAGTGTGGTATTGGAATAAAAACAGACATGTAGACCGGTGGAATAGAGTCCAGAGATAAATTCTCATGTACATGGTCAAATTATTTTTGACTAGGGTGCCAGAACCATTCATTGTCGAAATGATAAAGTCTTTTCAACAAATAGTGAAGGAAAACAGGATATCCATGTGCAAAAATAATAAATTGAACCCTTACCTAATACCATATGCAAAAATTAACTCAAAGTGGGTCAGAGACCTGAATGTAAGAACCAATACTATAAAACTCTAGAAGGAAACAAAGGGAGAAAGCTTCATGACATTGGATTTGGAAATGATTTATTGAATGTTAAACCTAAAGTACAAGCAATAAAATAAAAAATAGACAAATTGAACTTCAATGATAAGAAATTTTGTGCATTAAAGAACACTATCAACACAGTAAAAAGGCAACCCACAGAATGTGAAAAATTTTTGCAAATTACATGTCTGAGATGATATTAAAATCCAGAACATAGAGAAAACTCCTAAAACTCAGTAACAAAACAAAAGACCCTATTAAAAAACCAGCAAATGACTTAAATAGACATTTTGCCAAGATGATATACAAATGACCAATAAATACACAAAAGATGCTCAACATCACTAATCGTTGGGAAGATGCAAATCAAAACTATAATAAGATACTGCTTCACATTCATTAGGATGGCTACAATCAAACAAACAGAAAGTAGGCATTGGCAATGATGTAGAGAAAATGAAATTCTTGTGCACTGCTAGTGGGAATGAAACGGTGCAGCTGGTATGAGAAAAACTATGGCACTTTTCTTAAAACTTATGCTAAAAATTTACATATGATCCAGCAATTACACTTCTGGACATATACTCAGGTGAACTGAAAGCAGAGACATGAATAGATATTTACACACTCATGTTAATAACAAAATCGTTTACAATGATCAAAACACGGAAGCAACCCAATTGCCCATTGCTAGATGAAGGGATAAAATATACATACAATGGAATATTATTCAGCCTTGAAAATAAATCCTGATATAATATACTGTATAGATAAACCTTGAGGATATTATGTTGAGTAAAATAAGCCACTCATGAAAAGACAAATAATGTATGATTTCACTATGTGGTACATACAATAGTCAAATTTATAGAGAAAGAAAGTGAAATAATAGTCATCAGTGGTTGTGGAAAGGGTAGAATGGGAAGTTGTTTAATGGGCATACAGTTTTAGTTTGGGATGATGAAAAAATTCTGGAGATGGTTAGTGATGACAGTTACACAAGAATGTGAATGTATCTTAATGCCACTGAATTGTATACTTAAAACAGTTAAAATGATACATTATATGTTGTATATATTCTACCACTATAAAAGTTATTAGTTTAAAAATGTTTCCAAAACAATAAATGCTTGTTAAAAGTTTCAAACAATACAGAGGTGCATAAAGTAAAAAGAGAAAGCCTCACTCGCCACTCTCACTCCCCCAAGGATTCTGTATCTTTGAAATGATAAGATTTAAACTTATTTTATGGTATTAGCCCAAATTTCATAAGAACACAGGCGATGTGTAGGAAGTGCTAGTAAAAATTAACAAAAATATAGGACTTACAAAGAGGAAGTTAAAAGTGTCCATGACAAAAGAGCAGCTAGTTATACAGGGATCAGAAGTGTTTATCCAAATATAGGACTCACAAAGCTTGAGTTCTTTCTAGATGGTTAAATAATAACTGCGGCACAGATGGGCCTTCTTGGCTCTTCACACATGTAAAATATGATGTGTATTTGTAAGATAATTCCTTATGGCACAGAAAAGCATTTCTCTATTTTATATAGAATTTATTTTTACACTCAATAACTCCTTAATCTTGAAATTTTAACCTCAGAAATATATTCTATGAAAATGCTTAGTTGAATAAGTTTTCCTCTGAGGTGTGTTCAATCACATTTGTTATTTACCAGGTTGATTAAAACAATGGGTTCAGAAGCCAATGTGCTCCTGATTACTTAAAATTCTCACCCTAGAATCAGCCAGATTTTATTCTTATTATTCAGAGAAAGTGGTTTCTTCCTCTGGAATTATTTTTTTTTATTTTTAAATTTTTACCCCTTTCTGTTATCCTATTTTGGAATTCCCTCCCTTCTCTTTCACTCTAAATCACCTAGCCTAACTGAAGCAGACCAGCTCTTCTCTTGGGACCCTTTCTCATCTGCTACAGCACACGTACACGCTCTTACAGTACTTGGGCCTATGGCCATTTAAATGTCTATTTTCTTGTACCTTTATTTTTTCGCTTAGAAATTTCACCTGGGTAAAACTTGTTGCTTCTATATACTGTCCACATACACATAAAGACATTATTTCGACACTAGATACATAGTAGATGATAAACAAGACGATACTGACAGCATATGGTATAAATAGGCACTCTTTAATAATATGATAACCACCACCATCATATATGCCTATTATAATAAAAAACTTATTCCACATATTTTATTCAAGTTTTTCTTTTTGTACATATTCAGTAGACTTGTTACTGGCTAGGTGCAGGTCTGCTCTGCCTGCATGTAATAATTCAATCACTGTGACATGAGTTTTGTGAAAGAGAAAAGATTTATTTGCAAGAGCACCAATACAGAAAGGAGGAGAATAGGTGAGGCTTGTAGAATTTATGGATTAGGGGAGTGGGGTGCTCTAAGGCATAGGAAACAGTAATTGGTGGTGGGGAAACATGAAGTAACAGGTTCATTGTACACAAGCACAGCTGGAGTTCACAGCATCTCGTAGGACGTATGTATAGAAAATGGAAGCATTAGCATGACTTGAGGGTGAAGTTTTTGGCCTTCCCACATACAAATGCCACCTTTCAGGCACCTGTTCAGGTCAGCTGAAGAATCAGTGGTCTCAACCAGTTTTAATTGGACAGGAACTGGCCCAAGTTCCTGAAAAACAACTGAAACAACCATTATCATAGTGACCTATGAATGTTATCTATAAAGTAGCCAGTGAAGATTAAGTTTCAAGGTTCAGTGGTACGGCCTTCAGCTACTGCAGCCTTCAACTTCTTTGAAACAAAACAAAACAAAACAAAACAAAACAAAACAAAACAAAACAAGAGCAAGTAACCAAAAGCTAGCAGGTCAGGCAGACCTGGCTGAATTAACCTCTCGGTTTAGCTTCATAGATATGATCTCTCAATTTTCCTAAACTCCATTCCTTAAAATGTGCACACCAGACTAATTTTCTAGCCTTCTAATTGGTTTGACATTCTAAATTCATGCAAAAATTCTATTCCCCAGTATGTATGTTTTCAGACAATGTAAAACATAATCATTCCCATTTTACATATTTAGAAGTTTAGATGAAAATATGCTATTATACTGCATTTAAATTTATTAAAATAATTTGTGTTATTTAGAATGTTCTTTTTTCTCAGCTCTTATTTTAGAATCTGGGGGTACATGTGCAAGTTTGTTATGAAGGTGTATTGCATGATGCTGAGATTTGAGGTATGATTGCACCCGTGACCCAGGTAGCCAGCGGAGTGCCTAATAGGTTTCTTCAGCCCTTGCCCTACTCTTTCTGTCCCTCCTCTAATAATCCCAAGAGTCTATCATTTCCATCTTTATGTCCATGTATACTCAATGGTTAGTTCTCACTTATGAGCGAGGACATGAGGTATTTGTTTTTCTGTTTCTGTATTAGTTTGTTTAGGATAATGGCCTCCAGCTGCATCCATGTTGCTACAAAGAACATGGTTTTGTTCTTTTTTAATGACTGCATATTACTCAATAATGTATATGTACCATAGTTTCTTTATTTAATCCATCAATAGGCACCTGGGTTGACTCCAGTTTTGCTATTGTGAATAGTGCTGCAATGAACATATGGTTACATATATCTTTTTGGTAGAACCATGTATTTTCCTCTGGGTATATACCCAGTAATGGGGTTGCTGGGTTGAATAGGAGTTGAACTCTTAGTTCTTTGAGAAATCTTTAAACTGCTCTCCACAGTGGCTGGACTAATTTACATTCCCACCGACAGTGTATCAGTGCCCCCTTTTTCCTACAGCCACGCCAACATCTGTTATTTTTTGACTTTTTAATAAAAGCCATTCTGAATGTTGTGAGATGGTATCTCATTGTGGTTTTGAATTGCATTTCTCTGGTTACTGACGATGAGCATTTCTTTTTTTATGAGACGGAGTCTCGCTCTGTCGCCAGGCTGGAGTGCAGTGGTGCGATCTTGGGTCACTGCAACCTCCACCCCCAGGGTTCAAGTGATTCTCCTGCCTCAGCCTCCCAAGTAGCTGGGACTACAGGTGCATGCCACCATGTCCAGCTAATTTTTGTATTTTTAAATAGAGACAGGGTTTCACCATGTTAGCCAGGATGGTCTTGAACTTCTGACCTCAGGTGATCCACTCTAGACCTCGTGATCTGCCCGCCTCAGCTTCCCAAAGTACTGGAATTACAGGCGTGAGCCATTGCACCTGGCTGAGCATTTTTTCACATGTGTTGGCTGCTTGTATGCCTTCTTTGGAGAAGTGTCTGTTCATGTCTGTTGCCTACTTTTTAATGAAGTTAATTGTTTTTTAGTTATTGAACTGTTTAAGTTCCTTATAGATTCTGGATATTAGACCTTTGTTGGATGCATAATGTGTAAATATTTTCTCCCATCTGTAGGTTGTCTTTTTACTCTGTTGGTAGTTTCTTTTGCTGTGCATAAGCCCTTTAATTTTATTAGGTCCCACTTATCAATTTCTGTGTTCGTTGCAATTGCTTTTGAGGACTTAGCCATACATCTTTTGTCAAGGCCAATATTGAGAAGGGTATTTCCAGGTTTTCTTCCAGGGTTTTTATAGGTTTGGATCTCACATTAGAGTCTGTAATCTACCTTGAGTTAATTTTTGTATATGATGATAGTTGGGGGTCCAGTTTCATTCTTCTGTATATGTTTAGACAATTATTCCAGCATCATTTTTTGAATAGGGTGTATTTTCCCTATTGCTTATTTTTGTTGAAGATCAGATAATTGTGGGCACATTACTTTATTTCTGATTTCTCTATGCTGTTCCTTTGGTCTACGTGTCTGTTTTTGTACCAATATCATGGTGTTCTGGTTACCGTAGCTTTGTAGCGTATTTGAAGTTGGGCAATGTAATGTCTGTGGCTTTGTCTTTTTGCTTATGATTACTTTGGCTATTCGGGTTCTATTTTGGTTCTGTGTGAACTTTAGAATAGTGTTTTCTCATTCTATGAAAAATGTCACAAAAATAGTTCTGTGACATTGGTAGTTTGATTGGAATAGCCTTAAGTCTATAAACTGATTTGGGCAGTATAGTCATATTAACAATATCGATTCCTCCAATCCATCAGCATGGGGTATTTTTCCATTTATTTGTTCCATCTATGATTTCTTTCAGCACTCTTTTTTTTTTTTTTTTTTTTTTTTTTTTTGAGACAGAATCTCACTCTGTCACCCAGGCTGGAGTGCAGGGGCGCTATCTTCGCTCACTGCAAACTCCACCTCCTGGGTTCAAGTGATTCTTGTGCCTCAGCCTTCTGAGTAGCTGGGATTACAGATGTCCACCACGGTGCTCGGCTAATTTTTGTATTTTTAGTAGAAACGGGGTTTCACCATGTTTGCCAGGCTGGTCTTGAACCCCTGATCTCAGGTGATCCACCCACCTCAGCCTCCCAAAGTGCTGGGATTACAGATGTGAGCCGCTGCACTTGGGCATTTTGTAGATCTCTTTGTGGAAGTCTTTCACCTCCTTGGTTAGATGTATCCCTAGTTATTTCATTCTTTTTGTGGCTATTGCAAATGGGATTGTGTTCTTGATTTGGCTCTCAGCTAGAATGTCATTAGGTGTATAAAAAATGATTCTGTATCCTGAAATTTAACTGAAGTCATTTATCAGTTCTAGGGGTCTTTTGGCAGAGTCTTCAGGGCTTTCTAGGTGTAGAATCATATTGCCCACATAGAGAGATAATCTGACTTTCTTTTACCCTGTTTAGATGTATTTTATTTATTTCCTTTGTCTAATTGCTCTGGCTAGGACTTCCAGTACTATGTTGAATAGGAGTGGTGGGAGAGGGCATCCTTCGCCTGTTCCAGTTCTCAAGAGGAATGCTTCCAGGTTTTGCCCATTTAGTATAATATTGGCTGTGGGTTTGTGATAGATGGCTCTTATTATTTTGAGGCATGTTCATTTGATGCCTAGTTTGTTGAGGGTTTTTGTCATGAAGCGATATTGGATTTTACTGAAAGCTTCTTCTGTGTCTATTGAGATGATCATATGGCTTTTGTTTTTAATTCTGTTTATGTGGTGAATCACATTTATTATTTTGTGTATGTTGAATTAACCTTGCACCCCAGGAATCAAGCCTACTTGGTAGTGATGAATTAACTTTTTGATGTGCTACTGAATACGGTTTGGTAGTATTTTGTTGAGGATTTTTGCATGTATGTTCATCAGGGATATTGGCCTGAAGTTTTCTTTTTCATTGTGTCTCTGCCAGATTTGGTATCATAATGATGCTGGCTGTGTAAAATGAGTTAGGGAGAAGTCCCTCCTCCTCAACTTTCTGAAATAGTTTCAGTAGAATTGGTACCAGTTCTTCTTTGTACACCTGGTAGAATTCAGTTGTGAATCTATCTGGTCCAGGTATTTTTTTTTTGGTTGGTAGGTAGGTTTTTGTTGTTGTTGTTTTGTTACTGATTCAATTTCTGAACTCATTATTGTTCTAAGCTTTTACTTTCTTCTTGGGCTGGCCAATATTTTGGCTTCAGGAGTTAATTTTTGCTACACAAAGAAAGTATTATTTTATAGTTTTCCTATATGTTTGACATGATGAATCACATAATAAATACTATTTAAAATGATGATAACTTGCTTTGATTCAGTGCATAATCTGACTCTGAATGAGAGGCCACTACTAACCCTTGCCTACAACTGTAGGTGAGGCCAATATGAAAATATATCTGCGTATGAGATAAACACTAATCCTTACCTATGCCTGTAAATAAGCCACTAATAACTCTTGACTTCACCTGGCACCTGTGAAGTTGTGTGGCAGAGGCTGATGTTTATCTCCCCCAGTAGTTCTCAAAGTGGGGTTACCTTAGCAGCAGCAGCAGCTGCAGCATTATTACCTGGTGTGTTGTGAGAAAGGTGGATTCTCAAGTTCCACCTCAGACCGCCTGAAGAAGAAACTCTGGAGGCTGGGCCCAAGAATCTGTGTTTAAATCAGTGCTCCCCATTATTTTGATGCATTATATAGTGCCCAAAGCATTGGTCTACTCACCAGCCAAGCTCCCTTTTTCCCTCCTAACCTAATTCCTACTTTTTCAGCAGCAACATGTTCAGGCTCTTTATCCAGCCATTGTGGGCTAGTTGTGATTGATTTAAGCCAGTCTTGTGAGTTGATCTTTATCTATTTATTTTTGTCAGTGATTGGTCTAGGGGAGGGCACGTTGACTTATTCTGGGCAACACATCGTAAGAAGAAGAGAACTATGCTCTTGTGGGAAAGATTCTGCTCCCTGGTAAAAACGAAAGCCAGCCATGTGAAGAAGAAGCTATTTTACCATCAACACATCACCTACCCCTTGCTTTCTAAATGAATATGGTTGTGCGATGTCTGGAGTGTCAGTTGCCAAATTACAACTAAAAGGAAAAGGCTAAGAGAAATGCAGGAACACCAATTCAGTGGCTTAATACTGCAGAGCTTTTAAGCATACCTGAAAACCACCTGTCTCAGAGTTTGTGTTTGGTAAGTTATATTATCCTTATGGTTTAAGCCATGGCTAGTCAGGAGTTTTGTATTTGCAGTCAACACCCCTTAACTGATACAAACCATGAAAGCCGATCTTTCAGCAGACATCATACCAACTAAGGTGGTTTATAAAGGGATGTCCAGCTATACCTAGTTTTAGATATCTTGTTGCTCATAAATAATTATGAAGAAAGCACATCCAGATGTGGAGATTAATTTTAATAATGAATCTCCACCTTTTAAAATTGTGCTTTAAATTCAGTGAACTATGGGAGCTGTGGCAGAGCAGAAAGACAGATTTGGGATGGCATTTGAGGAATGGAGGAGAGAAGGCCCATTTGGCGAGTGCATATAATGCATGACTCTCCTCTGGGGTGGGGAATATGGCGGAAGCCTAGGGAGCAAGACAGCAAGTCAACTGAGGTGAGGTTGGGCAAGGAATTGGTAGGTGTTCTGAGGAATTTGGATCTTAAGTGCAGTGGGTCATAATCACACGTTTTTAAGCAGAGGAGTAACGTGTTATGGGCGAAGAGAAGAAAAAGACTGATTCTGTCCTTAGGGATTGGAAAAGACAAATTTTCTTGTTTTACTTAATACTAATTTGTGTAATCAGTAATTTGTATTTGATTTGATAAGGAAACACTTTTGGCAATCCTTAACACTACCCACATGTTCAGTAATTTGCTAGAAGGACTCATGGGACTTGGCATAGGGCCGTACTCATATCTAAGATTTATCACAACACAGCAAGCATCCTAAGCTAGGTAAATAAAGGAAAAATAGGTAGTGGTGGGGGGAGTCTCAACAAACACACATTCACCTCCTACACTCCTCCTTCGGGTGAGTGGCCACACAGATCACATTCTCCCTCTAGCAGCAACAGTGTGTGATGCTTCTGCCCATTTGAGACTGGTCACATAGGCATTCTCTGCTTAGACACTATGAAAATCCCATACCTCTAGCAGTTGTTCACCATAAATCACGTTGTATTTACAGACTCTGTAGGTACCCAACCTTATCAATTACAGTAAGTTTTAGAAGCCAAGCCGAGAGCCAGCCAAGAGCCAATCTTGCTAGCAGAACCTTCAGAAGATTAGAAGCCTCAGGCCTGCTATGTTAACTGTTTTCTGAATGGAGGATTACTATTGAAACAATAAACTATGCTAGAGTTATTCTTATGCATTACATTAGCTGATCAAAAATACATTGTTTCATAATGATTTCAGGTTGAATTAATTAACTGAATTATGACTTTTATGGTAAATAAGAAAATTGACAAAGCTTTAATATCTACCCCAGATGCTAGAAGAACACTGCAAGTGAGAATAATATATTTAACTTTAGTTAATGATACTCACCTTGCTATTTTTAAAACATTATTTTAGCTGGCATCAGTGTAAAGAGGTAATGGTATGGGCATTTGGGCAGAAGATTGTATTTAAGAAAAGACTGATGTGCCAGGCCTGGTGGCTCATGCCTGTAATCCCAGCAACCTGAGAGGCTGAGGCAGGAAAACACTTGAGCCCAGGAGTTTGAGGCAAGCCTGGCCAACATAGCAAGACCTTGTCTCTACCAAAAAATAAAAAATAAAAATAAGCCAGGCATGGTGGTTTGCACCTGTAGTCTCAGCCAGTTGGAAGTTTGAGGAGGGAAGGATCACTTTTGCCCAGGAGTTTGAGGCTACAGTGAGCTGTGATTGCACCCCTAAACCCCAGCCTTGGTGACAGAGTAAGACCTCATCTCAAAAAGAAAAGACTGGTGAAAAACAAAGGGTTAACATTAAAGGTATATGTAACTATATTCCAGAACTTGAGGGAAAGTGTTGGAGAAGAATGGAGTTGGTAAATTGATGGAAGTCAATAACGTATGTACATTTAAATTGAGTTTTTTTTTTTTTTTTAAGCAAAGCTGGTTACATTGATGCCATAAAGCAGTGGAGTAAGGACTCCTTGCTTCTAAGTTGGAGAAGGGACTACTGTCTCCTCTTCTTTGTGTTTGTTAGGACTGCTTGCAGAAACAATAGAAACATATAATAAGCAGATAATAGATTTTGATAGAAGGTTGCAAAATTAAATTAGTGTAATCCACTTTTCCAGACGTCTTATATCTTCCTATAACTTCTAGCCAAGACCCAGAGTTCTTGGATCACAAATACTTTTTAAAAAAACTGTTTTTCTCTTTATTTTAGTGGAAGGAAAAGCTATTATTTCCAGGTATCAAGTGTGAGAATTATGGCATACATTATAAACTATTACTACCAGGTTGAGTTTGAAATTGAGTAGCGTAATAGTATGGCCTAAATTCAAAACATTTCTTAATGTATTTTTATATACTGAAGCTTAGAAAGAATCCAAATGACATTTCAGTTCCTCTATGAAAACATTCAGCCTAAAATCTATGGTAATGCTGGAATATATAGCACAAGTTAAGAAGACCACACCATTATCCTCTTGATAGTTGCTCATGAGGCTATCGATAGGCAAAACTTTGGTGTCATTTCACATTTATCTGCAGCATATTCAACATCCTTATAGTGAGAAAAAAACTATTATCTCAGTTTACCTTTTGCAATCTAGTTAAGAACATAGGTTTTCATAAAGGTAAAGATTAACACCACAGAATGGCTCTCTCTGCCATCTTTTTGCAGGATGCTATACACAGGTAGGAGAGGGCAGCTAAGAGCGACAGAGTGCATACAATCACCAGGCAGTATGGTCATTGTTTTTGTCTCTTTTAGTTCTCACTGTGATTCTAGGAAATAATATGTGACCATATTTTACTTACATATAAAAATTAGAACTAGAATAGTGGAAGTGAAAAGCCCAACTTCATGAGATTTTAAGTGGAAGAGCTGAAGCCAAGTTGTAACCTATCTTGATCCATAGTTTAAGCTTTTGTTCACTATCTTGGCTGAGTATAGACACATGAGGCTTATATGAGTGAAAGAGAATTTTTATTCAATAGAACGTGAATACAAAGATTAAAAATACTCTTCACAATTCTAGAAGAAAACAGATATTTTTAATCTCAGTCTTAGAAAAGGTGTCATGTTGAAAGTATTGTGCTATCTTTCCTCTCACTGTCACATTTTTCTCCATTTACAACACCATTATCCACTTGGTATTTATCAATGAGGCAACCAATAGTCTAGCCGTGCTTTACCGTCATTTCACACTTACCTGTAGCACAGTCAAGAACATTGTGGAGAGAAAGAATCTCGTTTTCATTTTACTCCATTCAAAACTAAATTCTGAACTATGGATTTCTTTCTCTACTGTCATGTTTTATTTTCAATTAAATTAGTTTTCTTGCTATTGAAAATACTAAGGTCTCTTTGGCATTAAAACGCTCTTAATAACTGGCTGTCAGCAGAATGAAATGGGAATGAGGATCTGAGGAACTGAACCCAACTACCTAGGACTTCAGTCCTTCTGCATGTTCATTAATCACCTGCATGCTAGTTAAGAATGAAATACGCAGCTGGGCACGGTGGCTCATGCCTGTAATCCCAGCACTTTGGGAGGCTGAGGCAGGTGGATCAACTGAGGTGGGGAGTTCGAGACCACCCTAACCAACATGGAGAAACCCTGTCTCTACTAAAAATACAAAATTAGCTGGGTGTGGTGGTGCGGGCCTGTAATCCCAGCTACTTGGGAGGCTGAGGCAAGGGAATCTATTGAAACCGGGAGGCAGAGGTTGCGGTGAGCCAAGATTGCACCATTGCACTCCAGCCTGGGCTACGAGAGTGAAACCCCATCTCAAAAAATTAAAAAAATTAAAAAATTAAAAAATTTTAAAAAAAGAATGAAATATGCAGTAAGCTTGGGACTTGTGGTGGATCTAGAAATCTGCATTTTTGATTAGCATTTATCAAGTCTGATGTAAATGATTGGACCATACTTTGAAAAATAGTCCCTTAGAGCAAGGGACTGTTAAAAGATAAAGAGTTTTTAACAGAGAAGCTGAGAATGCTATCTCATCGTGGATATTTGAAGAGGGCTAAAGCTTTGGGAAGAGATTAGGGGATCACATGAATGTCCTGATATGCACAGTCCATTCTACAAGCATGAAGATTTACTTAACTTTTCGAGTTGCGGTCGTCTTACCTGAGAAGGAGACCTTCAAATATGGGACAAGAGGAGCCATTAAATGAAGGTGATGATTCAGGTGCTTATGGACATCTTTAAGAAAGGGAACAGAGCTGTTGATAACTGAAGTGAAGACATTAATTAGGCAGTTATAGTGCACAGACCAGTGAAATGCACAGTGGGAAAATATAGGGTCAGTTCAGTAGCTTAAATAATAAGTAGTCCCTTTATACTACATAACTCCATAGAAAGGTAATCTAATTTCTATCCTCAAATGGATAAATGGTAGTGAGCTTAGATAATGATCTTGAAAAAATATATACAATTTTTCACTTACTATTTATTTTAGAGGTATTCAAAATTAAAATGTGTGCTCATGTTTTCAGTTAACAATATAATATCTAATAAGTGAGACTTATTAGCAATAATTATTTTTAAAATATGTTTTTATATTTTTAAAAAATATTTTTAATTACTCATTTAAAAACAATTTTTAATAGAAATTAAGACATTTTCTGATGAAAGAGAAATAAAAGAATTTGGCACCAGCAGAGCTATCCCTAAAAAATGGCTAGGCTGTTCACAGGGGCTCATGCCTGTAATCCCAGCACTTTGGAAGGCCAAGGCAGGTGGGTCACTTGAGGTCAGGAGTTTGGGACCAGCCTGGCCAAAGAGGTGAAACTCCACCTCTACTAATAATGCAAAATTTAGCTGGCTGTGGTGGTGGCTGCCTGTAATCCCATCTACTCAGGAGGCTGAGGCATGAGAATTGCTTGAACCCAGGAGGCAGAGGTTGCAATGACCTGAGATCATGCCACTATACTACAGCCTGGGCAACACAGTGAGACTCTGTCTCAGAAAAAAAAAAAAAAAAAGGCTAAATAATGTTATCTAAACAAACAAACAAAACCCCAAAAAACTATAAAAGAAGAAACCTTGGAACATCAGAAGAGAGAAAAGAACATGGTATGCAAATATATAAGTAAATACAACAGGTTTTCCTTTTCCTCTTGAATTTTCCAAACTATGTTTGATGGTTGAATCAAAAAATTATAAGACTGGTATGGTTTTAAATATACACAAAAGAAATATTTGATATCATTGCATTATGTATGAGAGGGAGAGGATAAGCAATGTAAAAGGAGGTAAAGTTTCTATACTTCATTCAAACAGGTAAAATGATGACATAAGTAGACTATGATAAGTTATATATGTGAACCCAAAATATCTGAGACAGATCTCAGTCAATTTAGAAAGTTTACTTTGCCAGTTTAAGGATGTACCCATGACACAGCCTCAGGAGGTCCTGATGGCATGTACCCAAGGTGGTAGGACTACAGCTTGCTTTTATACACTTTAGTGAAACATAATACATTAATCAATACATGTAAGATTTACATTGGTTTGATCTGGAAGGGTGAGACAACCTGAAGTGAAGGGTTTCCATGTCATAGGCAGATTTGAACATATTCTGATTGGCAATTGGTTGAAAGAGTTATTATCTGTAGAAAGGAATGTCTGGGTTGAGAAGATCTAGGTTTTGTCATGCAAATGAAGCTCCCAAGAGGGAGGCTTTAGAGAGAATAGACTGTAAATGTTTCTTATCATACTTAAGGTCTGTGTTAATGATAATGCTGGAGGGGTATAATGGGGCACACCCAACCAACCCCCACATCCCATAATGGCCTGAACCAGTCTTTTGAGTTAAATTTTAGGGTGCCCTGGATGAGGAGGGAGTTAATTCAAATGGTTTTGGGGGGGGTTGAATTTTATTTTTGGTTTACATACATATATATATATATATATATATATATAAAATGTAAAACCTAAAGTAACCACTGAAAAAGCTGTACAGAGAGATATACTCAAAAACACTTTAAATAAATCAAAATGAATTCTAAAAAAAGTTTAAATAACCCATAAGAAAGCAGAAAAAATAAGTAGGGAAATGAAAGCAGAGAGAATAATATAAAATTTTTAAAAGAAGACTTATCTTCTAGCATATGAATAATTACATTATATACAAATGGTCTAAACAGACTGTGTTAGGCTGAATAATGCCCCCCACCCAGCTTTAAGATGTTCATGTCTCAAATCCTGAAAATGAAATATTTTAGGTTATAAGACAAAGGAGACTTAAGATTGCAAGTGATAGTAAAGTTGTCAATTAAGTGATTTTAAAATAGAAACACCAGGAGGGAGAGTCAAGATGGACAACTGGATGCAGCCAGGAAGAGCTCCTCCCACTGAGAGAGACAGGACCATCAAGTAGACCAGCACACAAAGTGGGAGATCCAAATAGGTCTTCAGAAAGAAAGCACTGAGAGTGGGCAGAAGAAGGATGTAGACCCTGGGCGGAAATGGAAGGAAGGTGGGAATCCAGCATAAGGTTGCCAAACACCAGAACTCATTTCTGGCCCTGAATGGCTCCTAGGGAAGGGGCGAGTGAAATAGGTGTGGGACAGCCCACACCTCTGTACCTCTGGGATCCTAGATTCAGGAGACCACATGACCCCCATGGATGTGTGAGCTGGCACGAAGAACTGCCCAGAGAGTTGGCAGAGACAGAATTCCAGCCTGCATGGAGACCAGAGGGTCAGGCACGGAAGTGGCTGCAATGAAACATGGCACATGGGTGCCCATCCCCCAGGGCTCACCATACTCTTCTAGGTAGCCCTAGCCAGTTTGGCTGCTGGACCTGGACAGAGCAGGGCAGAAGCAAGAACCAGTGGTATGCTGTCATCAAGAGACCCATCTGACATGCAATGACACCCATAGGCTCAAAGTAAAGTGATGGAGTAAGATCTATCAGGCAAACAGAAAACAAAGTGCAGAGATTGCTCTTTTTATTTCAGATTAAACAGACTTCAAAACAACAATATTCAAAAAAGACAAAGAAAGGCGTTATGTAATGATAAAGGATGCAGTTCAACAAGAAGACTTAGCCATCCTAAATATATATACACCTAACACTGGAGTACTCAGATTCATAAAATGAGTTTTGTAGAGACCTATGAAGGGACTTAGATAATCACACGATAATAGTGGGGGATTATTGAGCTCTCCATTGTCATTGAGCTCCCACCTCAAGATCCTAGAGAAAGAAGAACAAAATAAACCCAAAGCAAATGGATCAACAGCATTTAGAAACCTCTAGCAAGACTGGAAAAAAAAATGAAAGAGAAAACACAAATTACAGGTATTGAGAAGGAAACAGGGATATAACCACAGACCCTTTTAATGTAGACATTAACATGATGATAAGAAAATACAAACAACTCTATACATGTAAACTTGACAATTTAGTTGAAATGAACAATTTCTCAAAATTATAAACTACTATAACTTAACTAATATGAAATTCATTTGAAAATTTCTATAAATATTAAGAAAATTGAATTAATAATACAAAATAAACTTCCAAAAAAGAAACTTTAAAACCTAAATGGTTTCATTGGAGAATTCTATCAAAAATTTAAAAAAATTAGCACAAGTTCTATATAATTTATTTCAAGAAATATAAAAGAAATGAACATTTTCTAATTATTTTTATGAATCTAGTATTATCCTGGTAAAAACAAATATAATGAAAATTACAATTACAAACTAATAAACCTCATAAAGAAGAAATGGAAAATTCCTTATCAAAATGTAATCAAATAGAATGGATAATATATAAAAAGACTTAAACACCATCGCAAATTGGGGATTATTATACTGATACAGATCTGGCTCAATTTTTGAAAATCAATCAATATAATTCACTAGATTAACAGTCAACTAAAGACAAATCACATAATCATATATATCTATACAGAAAAAGTATTTCACAACATTTAAAACATATTCATGATAAAGACTTCCAGAAAGATAGGGATAGAGAGTAACTTATTTAACTCCTAAACAGCATCTACAGATAATCTACAGCTAACATGGTATTTAAAGCTGAAAAATAGAATACTCTCTAACATTGGAAATAAAGTTATAGTGTCTCTTCTTTTCATCCTTACTCAACATAGTGCTGGAAATTCTAGCCAGTGCAACAAAGGAAGAAAGGGCAGGGCTAGGAGCAGGGGAGGAAAATATACATATGAGAAAGGAAGAAATAAAACTGTTTTGATTTCAAGATGACATGATTTTTCTATGTAGAAAATTCCACACATCTTCAAAAAACCTCCTAGAATCATTAAGTTCAACAAATCCACAAGCTATGAAGCTGACTTACAAAAATAAACTGTATTTCTTTTATATGCTAGCAATGAACAATTGGATAGTGAAATTAAAAATATCATTAACAATTAATCAAAAAATGAAATAGCTATAAATCTAATAAAATATGCACAGGATCTACATCTTGAAAATTACAAATTATGATGAAAGAAATTAAAGAACTAGATAAATGAAAACACATACCATGTTTGTGGATCAGAAGACTCAAAGATATCAATTATCTCCAAATTAATATACATAATTTATGCATAATATGCATAATTTATGCAGTTCCTATAAAATTTAAAAATGTTGACAAGGTTGTGAAGAAACTCCTCATCGCTGGTGAGAATGCAGAAATGGTACTGCCACTCTAGAAAGCAGTTTAGCAGTTTTCAACAAGACTAAACATGCAACTACCATGTAACCCATCAATTGTACTCCTGGCCATTTATCCCAGAGAAATAAAAACTCATGTTCACACAAAATCCTTATAGGAATGTTTGTAGCAGTTTTATTAATAATAACTAAAAAGTGAAAACAACCCAGATATTCCTCAGTGGGTGACTGATTAAGCAAACTGTTTACATTCGTGCTATGAAATACGGAATCTCTCTGTATTATTTCTTACAATTGTACAAGAATCTACAATTATCTCAAAGTAAGTATTTTTACAATTTTTTGTAGGTCTCTATCATTCTTTTATTTTCTTTAACATATGGAATATAATTATAATAACTTGTAATGTCCTTTTCTATTTATTCTTTCATTTTTTTCATTTTTTTGATTGATTTTTCTCGGCATTATAGATCAATTACTGTTTACATATCTTTTTTTTAATTGAATTGTAGATATGGTGAACTTTACCATTTTGTGTGCTGGATATTTTTGTATTCTTATAAATATTTTTTGGCTGTGTTCTGGGATACATTTAAGTTACATGTAAGTAACTTAATCTTTTGACATTTGCTTTAAAATTTTGTCAGATGGAATTAGAGCCACCTTTCTTCTAGTGCTAATTTTGCCCTTATCCTTAGGCAATACTCTTCTGAATCCTCTACCGCTAGTAACAAGAATTGTGTTGTTATTCTACCTCGGCTGATGGGGACCCCAACTATTCTGGCCTGTTGTGATCTCTGGCTATTGTTCTCACAAATCTTTTTTGACTGTTCCTTCCCCCAACTCCACTCCAGCCTTAGGCAGTTTTGCTCATAGGCACACACTTAGCAGTACTCAGCTGAAGATTAAAGGGCAAAACAATGTGGATTTTTGGCGCTCTCCTCTGTGCAATTCTCTTTGTTCAAGTACTTTCACCTGCAGTCTCTAGACAGCTTGATCTCCTTGGCTAGCCAACTCCATCTCCCCAGCTCATGGAATCCACTGGACTCAGCCTGCTTCACCCCATACCCCATGCTGTGGCCTGAAAGTCAGCTGGGGCAATTATAGGGCACATCTTTCTTCCTCTCTCTCTCAGTGATCTTGTGCTGCTCTGCCTGATATCGGTGTCTGAAAATCGTTGTTTTGTATATTTTGTCCAGATTTATTTTCTTGTTTCAAAAAAGAGGATGAATCTAGTTCCTATTACTCCATCTTAGCCTGAAGTGGAAATAATTTCTCACTCTATTTTTCAGCCTAAGTTTTTATGTGTGGATAGAGTGTGTAGCAGAGTCAGAGAGTAGAAAAAATTACAGGGAGAGTAACATATCACTCCCTCAGTGTTCTTTCAACTTCTGTATCCCCAGATACTATCAAAGACATCTGGGTCAAACCACATTGATTGCTGGTTGTCTCTCCTTAATCAAGTCCTATGTTATCTAGATCCTATTCTGTAGACTCAGCTGAAGAGAAAGTATAGTGTAGGTTCCCCCTTGCCCTGCACTCAAGCTTTAACATACTAAAGTGCTTTACGGTGTCAATAAAAAGAGTCAAATTCTAAAATATTTGAGGAGATTTATTCTGAGCCAAATGTGAGGACAATAACCCATGGAACCACCTCAGGAGGTCCTGAGAACAGGTGCTCAAGGTGGTCGGGCTACAGCTTGGTTTTATATGTTTCAGGGAGACATAAGTCATCAGTTGATTCATGTAAGCTGTACATTGGTTCAGTCTGCAAAGGCAGGACAACTCAAAAGTGGGGGCTTCCAGGTCATAGGCTGATTCAAAGATTTTCTAATTGGCAATCAGTTGAAAGAACTAAGTTATCATATAAGAACTTGGAATCAATAGAAAAGAGTACCTGGGTTGAGATAAGGGTTGTAGAGACCAAGGCTTTTATCACGCAGATGAAGCTTTCAGGTAGCAGGCTTCAGAGAGAATACATTACAAGTGCTTTTTTTTTTTTTTTTTTTTAAATCAGACTTTATAAGATGCCAGACTCTTAGTTAATTATCTCCTGGATCAGGAAAAAGACCAGGAAAGGGAAGGGGACTCTAAACAATGTAGACTTTCCCCACAGAGACAGCTTTGTAGGGGCATTTCAAAATATGCCAAAGAAATATATTTTGGATTAAAATAATTTCTTTCAGGGCCTGCTATTGGTATTTTATTGCTAGAAAGGGTCTGTTTTGTCAGTCTTAGGTCTCTGTTTTAATGTTAATGATGGCCAGTTGTGCCTGAATTCCAAATGGAGCAGGATATAATGAGGTCTGTCTCAGCTCTCCTTCCCATCATGGCCTGAACTAGTTTTTCAGGTCAACTCCGGAATGCCCTTGAGAGAAGAGGGGTCCATTCAGTTGGCTAGGGGCTTAGAATTTTATTTTTGGTCTACAGTGGAGCCCTAAAATCAACAAAATCAACATTTTCCATGGAATATTTTACAGGAATGGTATTCTGGGAAATAGATGATGGAAAAAACAGTAGTAATGATACAGCTCCGATGAGTGGAGAACACTAGGTTCTTCCTCTCGAGTCGAATTAGAAAAAGCAACATGGACACACGTGGAGTAGTTTTAAGGAGCAGGGAATTTAATAGGCAAGAAAAAAGGGGAAAGAAAGAAAAGGCTCCCCTGTACAGAGCAGAGGGAGAGGGGCTCTAAAGCCTAGAATGAAACCCTGCTTTCAGGTAATATCAGCCAGCTATATTCCATGGCTGGAGGAAGTGTTTGTTTGATTTGTACAGGGCTCAGGGGATAGGTTTGACCAGGCATGTCATTCACATAGCTCCCAGGGAAAAAACTGGCCCTCCCACTCTAGCCTTTTCATATGTAAATGCAAGGCACCATGATGTTCCACACATGGGGATATATGGGGGCAGCCATGCTGCCAGGCACATGCAAGAGGACAACGATGGGAATCCTCATGTTGGGTGGACACAGTTTCTAATGGCTGGCATTTGCATATTAAAGGTTGCTGGCCTAGGTCTAAGAGCCAGGGCTTTCATGCTGGACAAGGCCTGCAAAAAATCTTCCAAGAACCCCTTTTTTCCTCTCTATCTGCCTAAAATAATTTCTTAATTACTCCTACCTCATTTCTCCCTGTGGATATATCACCCTAACTGCTATTAAGGGATTCTGGGCGATGACTCTTTCTGGCTGCTTCCTGCTAAAAAGGAGTGTAAAATAGGGAACAGCAGCTAGGGCTTCTCCTGGGGTTGATCTAAGGGTCCTTGGAAAAACAGTGCGTCCATGTGTGGTTCAGTTTGCAGCACCATTTGGAGTTTGGTTGCTTCTAGGCGAGGAGAAACAATTTGAGTTATAGTATTGAGTATGCAGGGTCCAAATATTAATACAGGACATATAAGCAAGAGAGGGCTTAATAAAAGGGTCAACCAATTCCATAAAGACTGTAATTCATTAAAGAAGGATTGTGGCCACCCGGAGTGGAAGCCAGCATTTTCCCTGAGCCTGTCAATAATTTTGATTTGATCTTTAAGTACCTGTAGATTTTCCTCTACTTTCCTAGAGGTGTTAATCCAGAAGCAACATGTTTCATTTAAAAGTGCAAAAGTACCTGCTACTTCAGCTGTAAGGACATCTCAGGCTCATCTAGTTTGTGCCACTATTGAGGCTAAAGAGTCTGTAGATCGCTATCGTGCCTCTGTGGCCCCTACAGTTGCCTTCCATCCTCATTGCATCATAGGGTAGAGATATTAACTATTACTCTTTCAAGGAGAGGGATGCCCACAAATCAGAATAGACCTCTGGCTATAGAATTTCCCATCCATGGTTTTTCTAAGATGGGATTGTCATGTGCATGCCCTCCCCAGTCTGCCCTTTCAGTTAGATTTCCATATGAGGGCATAGAAATGATAGCTCTTTTTGTCCAGCATATTCGAGATAGTGCAGTTTCTAGAAAAGAGCCTAAATTAGGGATGTCCCCAGATGATGCTGCCATCTCAGTAGAATTTAGAAATAATAAGTCAGGAACTACTGCGACTATAGTATACGTTCCCTTCCACTTTCTTGGGAAGATTAAGTGTATCCCAGAGCTACACAGAAAATATAGCCCTGATCCTTTAAGAGAGAGTTCTAAGTTGTGGTTTGTGAGAGATACCAGCAGATTTTTCTCATATCTTAGAAGTTTTCCTTCATTACATATAATAGGGACATCCTTGGGATAAGGATAATCATATTTAGGATAGCCACTTACGATGCCATTTAGAATTTGACATGCCAAATGGAAAGGGTCCTCCTGACAAATGGAGTTTTGAAAAAGACATAATATGCTCTGGCTAATATCTTAGATGATCCTTGTGGCAAGGGCTGTCAGTCTTGATGTCTCCAGTTTGCTGATAGATTTGTAAGCCGCTACTATTAGCAAGCATCACACAAAGGTCTGGAGTTCCATAAGGGGGCATGTTTGGAAAGGCCCATGTGTTATTCTTTACATTATAATCAAGGTGGTTATTTAGAGCATGCCATTCCCTTCAGGACTTCCAACCAGTGGGAGAGGCTAGATTCTGAAAGCCCCCTACTAAGTCTTCTGATTCTTGTAGATTACCCTTGTTGCATTCTCCTCCCCAAATCTTGGAACTTTCAGCAATTACAAGTGTGATGTTACAATACTTGGGATTTCCCAAGTATGGTCCTTCCCCATTACTTCAAAAGCAGAGGGAGGCATTTGCTATTACTGGGTCCACTTTTCCCAGCCTAAGGGTGTGAAGTTTATCTTTGGGGAGAGTGTTCTTTGGGACTGGGGGTGGAATTTTCTCCTGAGAGGAGTTAGTCACCCAGTTGAAAGTGCTCCCATACCATGTTACATTTAGGCCTGATATGCCTTTAAGGATTAAAGGTAAAGCCAACAAAGGGAACCCTAAGACGGCGAGTTCTGGGTCATTGTCAGGTTCCTCAGTGCGATTGAACTGAGAGAATCACTTAGGACAGACCCAACAATTAGTTTTGTTGTAGAAACGGGCCATAGCGGATATTGTAGGAGCTAAGAGGTGTGATGTGTTACTAAGTCCAATAAAAAATCCTAACAGACTTAGTGATAGTACAATGCTCATGTTTACTTCCTGTTAATAACCGTTATTCTTGTTGTGAGGATAGTAATTAAGCAAAATGCTACAGTAATTAATATTTGGCTTAAAAGGAGAGGTAGAAGTGACATAAAGTAGTTCATGAGGTAGAGGCGAGGCTGAGTAAGATGAGTAGTTCTTACTCCATTACTTCTCTTTTGTGATTTTCAGCTTACGGTCTATTTCTTCGCATTGATATTCAGGTCGTTCCTCTGGGCTGTCAGGGGTTGCTCCCTCAGCTTTCCAGGCTTTGACTCGAGTGTGAGTCCAAGAGTCGATTGCTATAACTCTTCTTGCCGAGGGAGTGGAAAGAAGAACAGTGTAAGGCCCTTCCCAGCTTGAGCTTAGGGAGGGAGAGAGAGAAGGGAGAGTCTTCACCAGTACCAAATCTCCTGGGTTAAATAGAGGTGGTCCAATTTCCTGGGGTTGGGACTTTGCTAATTGTGCTAATTGCTGTTGGAAGTGAGCCAGAGAAGTTACATGCTTGACTAGCTCAGAGGTTTCTTGATCTAATGGAAAATCATTGGTAAGGAAAGGTCATCCATACTGCATCTCAAAAGGGCTAAGATCTAGTTTTGAAGGGGTATTTCTTATTCCTAGCAAGGCCATACGAAGACAACTGACCCAAGGAAGGTGAGTTTCTTGGGATAATTTTCTGAGGTGTCTCTTGATGATATTATTAGTTTTCTCTACCTTTTCTGAGGACTGGGGTCTCCAAGCACAGTGGAGATGGTATTCTATGCCTAGTGCTTTTGAGACCCGTTGTGTGACAGCTGCCTTAAATGAGGGTCCATCATCACTTTGAAGATACCTAGGTAGATAAAAGAGGGGAGTTATTTCATTAACTAACACTTTTTTTTTTTTTTTAACCTCAGAGGCTTTTTCTGTATGGCATGGGAATGCCTCTACCCAGTTAGTGAAGGTGTCTACCCATACCATCAGGTATTGAATGCCCTTTGCCTCTGACGTGTGGGTGAAGTCTATTTGCCAGTCTTCCCCAGGATAATCTCCTATTCTTTGGGTTTGAGGAGGATGGAGTCTACTGTTTAGGGGATTATTTTTAAGACAGACTTCACAAGCAACAACAATTTGATTAATTGTTTTTAGTAAGTTCTCTCCTGAAAACAATCTCTGGGCACATTGATACATTTTAACCTTTCTCAAGTGAAAAGCTTGGTGAAGGACTTTGAGGACTTTCCATTGGCTAGAGGCTGGCAAGTGGAGCTTGCCATCCTCTGACTGTAGCCATCCTGAGGGTTGAAATGTATCCCCTCGAGAAGTGGACCATTCTACTTCCTTAGGGGAGTACTGAGGTTTAATTTCTCTTATGGAGCCTTCCCAGACTAGAGGGGTTTGAAGTGTGTTGATATCTTGAGGTTTTCTTCCCACTGACTTAGCTGCCTGATCAGCGAATCTATTTCCTTCAGCTACCTCATCTATTCCCCTTTGATGTCCCCTACAATGCATTATTGCGATTTCTCGTGGAAGGAAAACTGAGGATAGTAACCTATTAATTTCCTGGTGATATTTTATAGGAGAACCATTGGTGGTAAGAAAATGCCTTTCCTTCCAAATGGCCTCATGAGCATGGAGAACTAGGAAAGCTTACTTGGAGTTAGTGTAAATATTAGCTACCTTTCCTTTGCTTAATTCAATTGCTCTTGTAAGAGCTATTAGCTCAGCTAATTAAGTGCTTGCGCCTAGAGGAAGAGGCACACTTTCAATGACGTCATTTAGAGTGACTACCGCGTATCCTGTCTTGTGGATCCCTTGTTCTACAAAAGAGCTCGCATCTGTGAAGAGGGTTCAGTCTGGATTCTTTAAGGGAGTTTCTCTGAAATCCTCCCTGGCTGCATAGATCTGTACTATGACTTGTTCACAGTTATGTTCAGGTTCCGCAGTTTCCTCAGGGAGGAAGGTGGCTGGATTTAGGCTAGAGCAAGTCTTTAATTGGACGTGAGAACCCTCTAAGAGTAGGGCCTGATATTTAAGAAGTCAGCTGTTAGCCAAAGTCTTCCTCTAGAGTACAGTAGTCCTATCACGTTATGTGGGGTATAAACAGTGAAATCATTCCCCAGGGTTAACTTGGAGGCTTCTGGGACCAGCAGAGCCACGAAGGCAATGACTCAGAGGTATGTTGGCTACCCTCTAGCCACTGAATCAAGTTCCTTACTTAGGTAATCCACTGGGTGTTGAGCTCGTCCTCAGGCCTGTGTTACAACTCCCAGTGCCATTCCCTTCCTGTCTGATGCATACAGATTGAAGACCTTCCCTACAGGAAGGCTGAGAGCTGGTGCCTTGAGCAAGGCTTTCTTTAGCTGGTCAAAGGCCTTTTGAGTTTCAGGTTCCCAGATTAGAAGATGAGTTTTAGCTCCCTGAGTTTCTTTTATGAGGTTATATAATGGATGGGCTATTTCACCATACCAAGGTATCCATAGCCTACAGAATCCTGTAATACCCAAAAATCCTCTTAGTTGCTTGGGTGTTTTGGGGAGGAGGAAAGAGGAGATAGGCTTAATCCTCTCTTCCTCCAATGCTCCGGCCCCCTCAGACAGCACAAAGCCTAGGTACTTTACTGGGGTTTTGCAGAGCTGAGCCTTAGGTTTTGAAACCTTATATCCTCTGCTAGCTAAGAAGTTAAGAATAGCTTTGGTGCCTTCCTGAGATGCTTTCTCAGTTGGGGCACAGAGCGGAATATCATCCACATACTGCAAGACCCTAACCTGAGGATGAGAGAACTCAGAGAGGTCTTGTGACAGTGCCTGTCCAAACAGATGAGGACTATCTCGAAATCCCCGAGGCAACACCATCCATATTAACTGAGCGGTCTGGCCAGAGGGATCTTCGAAGGCAAACATGTATTGAGAGTCAGGATGTAATGGTACGCAGAAAAAGGCATCCTTTAAATCTAGGACTGTAAGCCATTTATTTCCCTCAGGTATTTGAGTTAACAGGGTATAGGGATTACGTACCACTGGATGGATTGGAACTATAGCCTCATTAATGAGGCAGAGGTCCTGAACTAGTCTCCATTACCCATTGGTTTTTGCACTCCTAATATTAGGGTGTTGCAGGGGCTATTACAAGGTTTGAGGAGGCCTTGCATCTTTAGGTTTTCAATAATGGCTGCTAGCCCTTTCCTAACCTCTGGCCTTAGGGGACACTGCCTCTGGTTAGGAAAAGAAGTGGAACCCTTAAGATAGATTCAGACTGGCCTAGCAGTTACAGTTTGACCTATTCTTCCTTGAATTACCCACACTTCTGGATTAATGCTATCTTCCATCAGGGAGAGACAAAAAGTTTGTCCTGGGGCTATAAGGATGCTGGCCCCTTTGTGAACTGGAATATCTCTACCTAATAAAGGGGTGGGACTTTCAGGCACGATGAGAAAGGCATGTGTAAATAGTACATCCCCCTACCTACAGCTAAGGGGTTGAGAAAAATATTGAGTTAGAGTTTTTCCTGAGATACCCCTTTATGTTCATGCTATGGGAAGAGGGGAGCCCTGGATTAGAGAGGAGGAGAGAGAGACTGGCCCCAGTATCCAGAAGGAGATCTACTTTCCTTCCTTCAATTTCCAGAATCGCCCAGGGCTCCTGTGCTGTAATGGCAGTCTGAGTTGCTGGAGCCAGGGGTTTGAGCCCCAGGACCCATCAGTACTGCTGGACCATGTGTGAGACTAATTCTAAACCCAGTGACCTCTGCCTCTGGGGGCAGGTCTGTCTCCAGTGTTCTCCACCACAGGTTGGACAGGGTCGAGGTGGTTTTGTCTTGCTTCCTGGGCATTCTTTCTTAAAATGCCCTGACTGACCACATCGATAACAGCTAGTGGATGCACCTCAGGGATTCTGGACATTAAAAGCTTGTAAAGCTGCTACTAGAGCCTCTGTTTTTTTCTTGTACTTCCTCTCCTTTTCTCGGCCTCTTCTCAATCCCTATTGTAAAAGACTGAAGTGGCTATTCTCAGGAGGCTTTCTAGGGTGTGGTCTGGTCTTATTGCTTGCTTCTGTAGCTTTCTTCTAATACCGGGAGCTGCCTGTGTAATAAACTTGTCCTTCAGGATGAGCTGTCCCTTGACTGAATCGGGGGATGGAGAGGGGTGCTTTATTAGTGCCCCTCAACCTTTCCATAAAAGCTGTGGGATTCTCATCTGGTCTTTGGTCTATCATGGACAGTTTAGAGTAATTGAGAGATTTAGCCCTGGTCTTCTGTAGGCCTTCTAATATACACCTTAAAAAGTGCTTCCTTTTCCATTCATCTCCTGAGTTATTGGGATCCCAATTAGGGTTATCTACCAGAACTGCTTCCCTTCCTTGTGGGAATGAAGTTTCCACCGCTTCGTCACCTTCCTTTTCTCCTTGGTCGGCTATAGAAGGCATGTTGCTCATCTCCGTATTTTTCTGCTGCCTGCAGAACTGCCTGCTTTTCAGCTGCAGTGAGGGTTTGACTTAGCAGCAACATAACATCCCTCCATGTGAGATCAAACACCTGAGTTAAATTTTGGAAAATTTCTATATACCTATCAGGATCTTCAGAAAATTGACCTAAGTCTCCCTTTTTTAGCTTAAGATCCTGCAATGAGAAGAGAACTTGAACCTTTATGGCACCATTCTCGTGAGGCATTTCCTGGAGGGGGAAGAGTGAAGAGGGGAGAGTAGCACATACTGGAGATGGTGGAGCTGATGGTAGGATTGGAGGGGAACCGGAAGGGTTGGGACATTCAGTAGCTATCTCAGATTGCTCCTCCGAAGCCTGCATTAGCTCTGGGGAAACTACTCCCTGTGAACTTGCCTGTCATTACTGCTAAAAGAACTGAGTCGATTGTACAGAACTTGTAAAGGTCTGGGTTGTCTTGCAGAGCAAAGAAAGCCTGTACATAGGGGACCTCAGTCCATTTGCCCCGCTGTTTGCAGAAAAGTTCTCACTGTTGGATAATATTAAAATCAAGGTTCCCCCTGCAGGCCAGGTTTGCCTGTCCCCAAGAGGGTGGGAAGGCCATGCCCTTGTGCAATAAAATGCGAGGCGCTTTTTCTTCAAAGTTTCAGAGTCGAAGGGTGCCAGTGCCTTAAAATACACTCCAGGGAAGTGCATGTTGAAGATGATCTGTTACCCATCTAGAAAGAGAAGTGAGAATAAAAGCGTCCTTTTAGTCTCCTTCCTTTCAATATGTGATCCAGGATGGAGATGAAAACAGTAGAGGGCGTCCCTCCAGCTATTCTCTCTCTGTTGCTCCTGGATTCCTGGCACCCACTTAAATGTGTCACCCACGGCTGCAGGCATGACCCTCCAAGCCATGGCACCAGAGGAACTGAGTTTTGGGCCTTAGTCACGCTGTCCCCTAGCAATGAGTTCTCTGCCTTTTATTTCCCTTTGACCTCCTAGACTTGTGTGGCCTGTGTGCCTTCCAAAATATGGATTTCAAGAAAAACCACGTAATTGGGCAAGGCCCCTTTAAAGGAGGGGGCATGCTAGATTGAATTCTATATTCTGCTATTATAGCCCATGCTAAAGCATTTACCCTTGGAAGAATGGTTCCAGTTAACTTCCAGACTTAAAATCCCCTTATTAAGTACTGTCTTAATAGAAGACAAAATTGGTGCCTTAAAGGAATGTTGGAACCGAATGGCCATTTTCCTGCCAGTGGGACAATATCAAGACTAAAATTTGTCTATGGAAGACATTTTACTCCTAAATGCTAAAGGCAGAAACTTCCTGTTGCTGGAAGAGGTCTAGAGCCTGATTTATTTCCATGAGGTGATGCCGTCTGCTTAGAAGTGCTATGTATTTGCCAGAGAAGTGGTAGCAAGTAACCTCACCATGGGGAGAAAGGGGAAAACTCTGTTCCTAGACTGTAAAAATCTTTGCACATTTCACGCAGAGAAAGGGTAAGAGGCCGCAGATAGAGAAGGAAGAAGAGTGTTGCAACAGGACTGTTGAGTTTCTCTACCAACACCCAGAATGGGCTGTCGGAGGCTGTGTCCCGTCCAGAGCCCTTTGAATCACACCAGGGTATGCTCTGGTCAGAAACTCTCAGTTGCCTCAGAACTTTTCTCAGTCTCGTGCCATGGTAAGGTTCCCCATGAAAAGAAGCTAGTTCAAACATGGCCAACATTCCCAATACCGGTAGGTAATGGGGGGGTTCTCCACGTTCCCCTAGGAAGCCTTAACTTGGTGACTTGAGTACGGCAGTCAACGCTAAGCATATGTACTAGGCCAACCGACGCCCATTTATTTATTTGATTTATTTTAATATAGAGGCGAAGAGCGCCTTGGAATGAAAGAACAGATTTTAAGCTTGCTCCCATACTCACCACTCCGAGGAAGGCTGTACCTCAGATTCCTGGCCAATGCACCAAAATGATACGGCACTGATGAGTGAAGAACACCAGGTTCTTCGTCTCAAATCGAATTAGAGAAGTGACACGGACACAAGTGGAGTAATTTTAAGGAGCAGGAAGTTTAATAGGCAAGAAATAAGGGGGAAGAAAAGAAGAAGAGGCTCCCCTGTACAGAGACAGAGGGAGGGGGGCTCCAAAGCTGAGAGATGGGACCTCGTTTTCAGGTAGTATCAGCCAGCTGTGTTCCATGACTGGAGGAGGCATTATTTGATTTGCATAGGGCTCAGGGGATTGGTTTGACCAGGCATGTTATTCACATAGCCCATGAAAAAACTGGCCTTCCCACCCTAGCCTTTTAGTATGCAAATGAAGGGCGACATGATGTTCCATACGTGGGGATATGAGGGGGCAGCCATGCTGCCAGGCGCATGTTGGGGCAAGGGCAAGAAGACAAGGGTGGGAATCGCCATGTTGGGTGGACCCAGTTTCTGAAGGCTGGCATTTGCATATTAAAGGATGCCACCCGGCTATGTTGGGTGGACCCAGTTTCCAACAGCTGGCATTTGCACATCACAGGTTGCTGGCCTGGGTCTAAGAGCCAGGGCTTTCATGCTAGACAAGCAATGCGAAAAAATCTTCCAAGGACCCCTTTTTTCCTCTCTATCTGCCTAAAATAGTTTCTTAATAACTCCTACTTCAGTAGGAGATAATGTAATTATAAAATTGCAAGTTCAAATTTTTTTCCTATTCCGATCTCATATATTAGACAGTGTACAGATAGCTCATTTGGTACATACCATACGCTTTCTGAGAAATGCTAAATTTTAGAACTAGCGAGAACTTTTGTAGTTAGTTAATATTTCTAGTTTCATGCAATTAATGGCTCTAGTTACACTGTAACTCCAGATTTGTTTTTCATTGTTCTTTTTCTTCCCACCATGCTATACTCCCTTGTTTGGGTGTATTTTCCTTATTCGGTTGTATTTTTTTGTATTAATTCCTCAACTTTTTACTTGCTTTAATTTCAAGTATCTTTCCTTACATTTCTTTTTTTATACCAGAGTAATTAACAAATAGAACCAATTTTATCAAGCACTTAGTTTATGCAAAATACTGAGCTAAGTGCTATACATAGGCTATTGTCTTAATACTCTCAACAATCCTATGGTAGTACTATTAGTATCCCCATTTTACAAGAGAGGGAAATGAGGGTTAAAAATTTTAAATGATTTGTGCAGAGTCACGTTGCTAATATGAAAACAGAAAATTATTAACTCTGCACTTTTACATTTAGGCTTAGCCAGAAAATATACCTGAGGCTATAAGATATAAGCCTTTGTATGATTCAAAACAAAAGGAAACTTTTAATATAGCTGCTTCCAGGAGACAAAATACTCAGCCAAAATAGCTTATCACAAATTTTAGTTTCTACCTAAGTTTTTTAATAAAAAAGAAAAGGATTTTTTTTTTTTTGGTTAGTGTAAGTAGTTTAAAAAACTGTTTACTTATGCCATTAAAATTAAAGATACGTGTTAAAGAAAATTACATTTGTTAAAACTGGCTTACTCAAAATTGTAAACTGTGTTTTTCAAATTGAATTGATTTTATCCACAGACCTTCTGAAAATTAACTCTATGCATTTCCTGGTCTGGCTCCAATTAAATAAATCCCTATATCTGCAAAGATCATTTTAAAATTATAGTCATAGAAGTCACATTCTCCTTTAAAACCATATACATTCAAACACAGTCACTTTAGAAGATTAAAATATGATAAAGAATTTCAATTTTCTGTGACCCAAATAAATGGGAAAGTTGGGATTTGAGCCTAGCCAATCTGATTATAGAACCTATTAGCCTAAATGTTATGTAAGAAGGGCATAAAATGTGTCCTAATTTGCTAGTGGCAACGGTTACTTTGAAATGTTTTTCTTTTAGGCCAAAGTATTTATCTAATAGGACCTTCAATCCAGGATCACATTTTATTATGGCAATGACTAATTGAAAAGTGATATACATTTTGGGAGGACTCTGCAGTTTATACTATATTTTCAGTTACCTGATTTTTCAACCCAGTGTCCAGTTCTAATTTCCGTGGGATGACCCTTAGTGACCGAACTTTTAAATAAGATTTTTATATCAACAGAAACACAGCTAAGTGATGCACATATAATTGGGAAGTTTTTGACTAGTACTTCTAAAAATCAGACAAATTTCCTGCTTCTTCTTTTGAGTATGGCATGGGGAGTCTTCATTTTTGTAGGTGCTGTATAAGACACCTGTATTTGTTCCTCAAAAGCTTAGATAAAAGAGTAAATAGAATGCACAAAACTTTTCAATAAACAATTTACTTGGAACACCTTTGTATAGTTAAAGGGCTGACACATTCATTTCTATATATAGTTAAAGGGCTGACACATTCATTTCTACTTTTTTAAGAGGTTATTCTGCAGTAAACAGAAATCATTAAAAACCCAAATTCTCTTACTGTTCCATAGCAAACATATATGGTTGGTGTGTAAGCGGCAAATTGAGAGATTTAATTGTTCCATCATATATTCTTTCAATGAGTCATTCATGGTCAACCCTTGCTGTGAAGAATTGGGGGCTTCCTGGTAAAGCCTAAATTGTTTTCTAAAAATTAATCTATTCTTTATTTATTATAAAATTCAACGTCAAGGAAAATCCAGATTTTATCCTTAAAGTAAGACCCATTCATTGTCTGAAATGCTCTGAACCTTTATTCAATGTTCATAGATAAATACCAGAGGGGATGTTTTCACCATTTACAAATAACAGTTTCACCAAAGGGTGAGGACATTATGGCATTTTTATTTTTATTGTCTTACCTAAGGGAGGAAATTGTGCACCCAAGTTGACATTTAAGTGGGACTTTCTTTTCCTTTATTGGAAATTTAGAGAAATAAATTCTCTCAAATCTCATTCTCTGTATGTTTGTGTGTATATAGTATAGGCACAGATTACATATATTTTGTAATTTACAGATTATATATCTATATATGATACATATATGCAAGGCTATATATATGTGCATATATGAGTATATATGCAAGGCTGTAGAATAATTTTCCTCAGTACTAACGTTAAACTATCAGGTCAAATAGGACACCGTGATTTTGATTTAAGTTAATTACCAAGATTCTAAATTATTGGTCCTATCTCCTCTACTTTGAAGAAAAACAATGATCTATCCTTTGCATGTGCAGACACTTGCGGAGAGAGAAAGAGAGAGGGGAGAGAGAGAGAGAGAGAAGGCGAAAGAGAGGAGAGAACAAACAAGCAGAATGTATGCAAAACTTGTAAAAGTGGTGGCACCAGAGAAAGAATGGGAATGGAGAGAAATGCTTATATTTTACTACGTACGTGTCTATTGTTGGAATTGTTTACAAAAGCATACACTATGTGTAACTAGTAAGCAAATATGGATGACTACAAAGGGCTCTGAAGGAAAAGTACAGCTTTCTCTGAGAGCATGCAATTAGCTTAGTCAGGTGAAACAGATCCGTCTTCTTTGAGGAAGAACTGGAACAGTGGTTCTCGAAGTGTGGTCCATAGACCAGCAGCATCAACGTCATCTGGACACACTTTTAGAAATGCAAATTTTTATGCACCACCCAAGACCCACTGAATTAGAAACTCTGAATGAGTATGCCAGACATCTGTATTTGAAAAGCCTGAAAGTGATTCTGAGGCATGCTTAAGTTGGAGAAGATAAAGCTGAGGAAAACTACAGTGAGTATTTTCCGGGTGAGCACATCAGAATCTCCCGGGACACCTCTCAGCATTATTCTCACATCCTCACAAGCTCTGTACACCTCCTGATATCAGCCAGTTCCACATTTTTCTATGCATTTCTCCAAATCCTTTCACCTACCCTCTGAAACTCAATCATTCTTTATCTAAACTCTCTATATATTTTTTCACCAAATATATTTTTTGCTCCAGCAGAAACTTAATTATTCTTTATGACCTTACTTCCCCTAAATTCCTCTCAAGTGGAAGCTGTTCTTTCTCCCTTACTATGTCAGTAGGTCTTGATATGGGCTTAGTGTCCTTCTTTCTTCTTATTGAAGCTTCCAAACCGTTTTTCCCTTCTTCCCCACTAACAACCTTCAGCTGCACTGAAGCGAATGTTAACAGATTCCTCTCCCCTCCAATAACCCTTTCTACACAATCAACAGTCCTCCAGGACCTCACTGTCATTCTTTGAAGATTTTAGCACCTGGCTCACACTTTTTCCAACACTATTCCAGTCATAATTCTTGGTGATTTCTTTATTCATATTCAGGAGCAAATTCTAATACTATTCCAATATTCCATAATTTGGCTCTTACTTCTTTGACTTCCTACCTTGATCTTACTTTTCGCCCTGATTTAGCCACTCATTCTCATTGGCATATCTTAGGTATTGTCATTCCTACAATACACTTTGTAATTTCAGTTCTAGGCCCATTGTTCTCCAAAGATGGCCTCCTAAATTTCCAAGGCCTTGAAGTACATCCACTTCAGAAATTCTTCAATAACATTGATTCCTCCAATGTGTTGACTCCACCACCTTTCCCCTCTCCATCATGACTCTTACTCTTTGTCCAAATTAGAATCCATGGTCCATCATCATTATTATTCCCAAGTATGATTTGTGTTCTCCTTTGTTTGTCTCAATTTTCATCACACTCATCAGAAAAACCCAGTCCTGTTAAATCTAATTTCTGCATACTTGGAACCAACCATGTGTGGCTGAAGAAAAACACATAGCCATTCTAATGGTTGCTCTTTAAATTCATGAACACAATGTTCAAATGGACACCACTGCTTCCCGGTGATTTTATGACTTTCCCTAGTTAACCTACTCTCCCATTCTTTCAAGACAGTCACCTCACAACTCCTCTCGCCTTCAGTGGCTAACATCAACTTTCTCCTAGTTCCTCACTCTCAGCTAAAAACACTGTATCTCATTTCACTGGGAAAAGAGGTGATCAGAGGAGAAATTCCGTATGTTCTTATCACCGTATTTGCAAACATAACATGCATGTACCACATATTCTGCTTTTCTGCTGTTAGAAAGGATGACAATTTCAGGCTTCTGTTTATGGTCAACGCTTCTATTCATGTCCTGGATCCCATCCTCTCTGGTCAGCAAATGAGGCCCTGTCCTGCAATCATTCATGTATTCTTCTAGTCCTTCAAATGTTGTCTCTCTATTTGATCATTTGAGTCAGCGTATATGCCATGGTCTCTTTCATCCTAAAAAAAACAAATCAGAATAAACATCTCTACAACACCTGTTCCTTTTCCCTTTACATCTTGGGGGAAAATGCCTTGAATGAGTTATCTATACTCATGGTCTCTATTTTCCCTGGGCAGAGCCCCCACAAGGTATTTAATTCATCATCTGTTTTTTTTTTTTCCAAATGCAAAATGTTTTAACTGCACTTGTTCATGAATACTGTATCTTTATACTTTATACTTTATACCCGTTATCATAGTACTCCTAGTGCCATGTGATGATGGAGAGACTATGGGCACTTTCAGGATCTGGCTACAGGGAATTGAGTTTGGGATATATTTATTTTGATTTGGTGGGTTACTTAACTTTGTTGTTTGCAGTCATTTCTGTATGTATAGATTTTGCAAGCTCTTCAGGTGTAGGAATGGCCTCCAGGAATACTAGGACTATCCATTGTGCCAAGTATAGCATTGTCTCACAGAGATGAAGAATCAAAGGTTGTACTGTGATATGGATGTGTTAACACCATTTCATTTACAGAAAGTATGTGGGCTTTGAGAAGGAACAAGGTTTGGGCTGGGCGCAGTGGCTCACGCCTGTAATCCCAGCACTCTGGGACACCGAGGCAGGTGAATCACCTGAGGTCAGGAGTTCGAGGCCAGCCTGGCCAACATGGTGAAACCCCGTCTCTACTAAAAACACAAAACTTAGCCAGGCATGGTGGCGAGCACCTGTAATCCCGGCTACTAGGGAGGCTGAGGCAGGAGAATCACTTGAACCCAGGAGGCTGAGGCTGCAGTGAGTCAAGATCGTGCCATTGCACTCCAGCCTGGGTGACAGAGCGAGATTCCATCTCAAAAAAAAAAGAGAGAAGTAACAAGGTTTGAAACACATAGAGCTAGAAAATAGTTTATGGAACATTTTTCCAAATTTTAGAGTTCATGAATAAAGAAAATTGGTAGAGATTTTTTAGCATTCAGATTTGGCAGTAATTCTCAAAATTTACATGGGATTACCAATAAGAAGTTGTGAAGCTTAAAAAACTTTTTAAAATTATCAAACCATGCCAAAAGAACGATTGAATTGTTTTACTACTTTTTTTTGTACAAATGATTTTACAAAATTGTTTTCTTGTGAGGAGTTGATCAAAAAATATGGAGTCAGAAGGAAGTGGGGAATAAATTATCATAGAGCAGGGCCAGCCAGTTAGCCAGTTAATTTATAAAAATTATATTACTTTTATGAATTTTTTGATGTTTATAATACATATCAGCTTTTAAAAATAAGCAATTTTGTTGTTTTTTCATTCTTAATAACAATTCATGTTCTAACCTAATTTTGCCTTTGTAATTTTTTATTCTTTTTATAAAGAGGGCCTCCAAAAGTGTATGAGCTTTAAGCCCCACAAAACTAGATGTGCTCCTGGATATGGACCACTGATTATTTGATAGTATTGTTTATTGTCATTTTTCTTTATTATCTTTAGAGGAACCAAGTCTCATTCTCTTGTTAAAAATATTTGGTGAGAACAGTCGGTTAGTTCTTTTAATTCCTCATTCTATCTATCTATCTATCTATCTATCTATCTATCTATCTATCTATCTATTTATCTATCTCTATGTGTATGTGTGTGTAGATAAATATATAATATATACCTACACACATGTGTTGTAAATGATATTTGTATATAACCATGTATGTATATATGTTTATATAGACTTCTCTGAGTCACACAGTATCTGCAAGAAGTGCCATCATTGTTCCTTAGTAGGTGAAAAAAAGGATGTCAGGTAGTTGATTATGTGTTGCAAACATCTCTGTTTCTATGGAATACAGTATACACTGACATTTAATATTTAAAATTTTGAAGTTTTTATATTTTAATGTTTTGAAATTTTGGTAAAACAGATTACATAAAATAATTATGCATTATTTTATCATTAGAAATACATTCTTTGGAAAAATAATTTGTTCCTGGGATAGTATGCATCACTCAAGAGAAAAATGTAATAAACCCCATTAATAATGTAATTAAAAGAAACCTATATTTTCAAAATGAGCCATAAAATATCGATGCAGTTTGATAAGGGTCAGTTTCTGTAACTGGGATCAAAGGATACAGGGCATGCTCTCTGACAGTGTGCCCTCCTGTTTAGGTATGGGCATGTACTGATCAGCTTCCATCCTCACACTAACTGCACTCCTCTCAAGTGTTGGCTCTGATTCACAGAACCAGACTCTATGGAACGCTATATGGAGATGAATTGTGGGGCCCAATGGGAAGTAGTGCTGTTGATCTATGAGCAATATCCTCCCTGGCCAGGTGGGGCCAAGCATCAGTTCACATCCTCAAGCTGGCCAACTCTGGATCATGTCTCAGTCACAGGAAGAGGTTCTCAGTCCTTAAGCGATATAAGTATTTTGGACACTGTTGAATTTCTCACATCTAACACAGTATCTGCACTGAAGATGTGATTAAAAAATAACTGTCATTTAATGGATCCTCTTTAATTGTGCTTTGTTTTTTCCATAGCACTTATATTCTTGCATAGTATATTTATCTGCTTGATATGCTTATTTTCTGTATGCATCCTTATACTAGCACAAATATTTCACAAAAGCAGAAATTTCTTCCTTTTTTGCATTCTTCACTGATATAATCTGCCCTCAATTAAGTGCTTAACTCATAGTAAACACCCAATAAGCATTTATTGAATTAATTAACCAACATAATTGTTTTTATTTCACTACATTACCTATTTATTTTTATCCAGGAAGTCAAATTGTAAGAGGGGGGAAAGAAGTTTCCATCAACCATTATAAAACAAAATTGACATCAGTTATTCACCAGTTATTCCTTACCTTTCTTCAGCACAGCTGCACCCAACTCTCTTTTTTTTTTTTTTTTTAGATGGAGTCACACTCTGTCGCCCAGGCTGGAGTGCAGTGGCGTGATCTCAGCTCACTGCAGCCTCTGCCTCCTGGGTTCAAGTGATTCTCCTGACTCAGCCTCCCAAGTAGCTGGGAGTACATGCACCCGCCACTATGCCCAGCTAATTTTTTGTATTTTTAGTAGAGACAGGGTTTCACCATGTTGGCCAGGCTGGTCTTGAACTCCTGACATCGTGATTCGCCCACCTCGGCCTCCCGAAGTGCTGGGATTATAGGCGTGAGCTACCACACCCGGCCTAGCTGCACCCAACTCTTAAACAGTTACCTCCATTCCTCTTTTTACTGTGCTAAATAGTAGCTTTGTAAACTTTTCAAGTGCTTCCATAATAACACAGCCATGTCTTGAATGATGTTTCGTAAAATTTTTCTTGTAGGGAAATTGTTTCACATTTACACTAAATAAGAAACTTAATGCCAGAAATACCATAATTGATTGTGTCATCCATCTTCTTGATCTCATGCTCCTTTTTTTTTTTTTTTAATGTTTTTGTTTAGTTTAAGGAGAAACAGTCCAGACAGAGAAATTCTAGGCTGTTTGCCTGCTCATTTTAGATGTCGAGTAGAGTATTCTGATGGGCAGGCTAGGAATGAGGCATCTTAGATATAAATGGCCCGAGGAAGCTATAGAGAAGGAAAACTTTAGAAAAGTAAAATCCCTTTGTAGGTATATCCACTGCCTAAGAAGTGAGTAGACGTCTGTAAAGTGAATCTTAGAGCATACAAGTAAGTGTGTCTCAGGCATTTTAATATCTCCAGGAAAGCTGATCTTACCACCTTACACAATAAACCTCCCCAGGTACCTAATACGCACAAATTAATTCATTGCAGATTTAGTTTCACAACTTAGAAGTAAACTGAGGCAGGGCACGGTGGCTCACACCTGTAATTCCAGCACTTTGGGAGGCTGAGGCGGGATGATCACCTGAGGTCAGGGGTTCAAGACCAGCCTGGCCAACATAGTGAAACCCTGTCTCTACTAAAAATACAAAAATTAGCTTGGCGTGGTGCAGATGCCTATAATCCCAGCTACTTGGGAGGCTGAGGCAGGAGAATCACATGCACCTGGGAGGTGGAGGCTGCAGTGAGCCGAGATTGCGCCATTGCACTCTTGCCTGGGTGGCAAGAGTGAAACTCCATCTCAAAAAAAAAAAAATAGTTAACTGAATTACACAATGTTGAAATTCTTCAGACTTGAGCACTCGGCCTTTGCACTTTGGAGGCACTGAGTATCAGAGATGGCTTTGCGGGATTTCATTTTTATGGATTTTTATACCAATATGAGCATCACTACCAATAAAGCAGCATATGCCACTGGTTAGGATGACAGAGTATGGATAAGCAGAAAGGGTAAGTAGAATAGTAAGTAGAAGTATGGATAAGTAGAATGGATAAGTAGACAGCAATTGCTGTCATCAGTGTTGTATCCCCAGCCCAACTCCCTCTCCTTGTCAGTGCCAATGCTACCCCTGTCCCTGCGGCCAGCAGAGGGAGATTTTTAATGCTGAGCACCTCTTGCTTTGGTGTGAGCTGTTCTGGCTTTTTGCCTATACTCCAAGTATATGTCATCTATGCTAACCTCCAGGGAAGACCTTCTTACAATTAACCAAGGGTGTATTTTTTCCCTCCTCTCCTCTTCCTACCTGTGACTAAAGCACTCAAGTCTGAAGTTTTTACTATGCATTTGAGGTATTGCAAAGTTTGTCCAGCAGTTCACTGCATCAAAATTATCTGGGGCCCTTGGGAACAGAGATTACCAGGCACAGCTCTAGATCTGTTGGGGCCAGATCTCTGGGAATGGAGCAGGGAAGAAGAATTTCTTTTTTACGACCTTCCAGATATCCGATATATTTTCTTTGGCACCAAAACCCTAAGATATAAGTGGGGAAAAAAGAATTTGACTTAAGGAGAAGCAATGGGCTTCAGATGCTACATTTCTTTCTGGTTTGTTTGTTTTTTTTTTTCATTCAGACAAACATGAAAAGCTGTGCTGTGATCTCTGATACTCACATGATCTCACTTTTAGTACAAAGAAGTAATTTCCTCTGCGAGTCTGTTTACAATGATGGGCTGTCCAGTAGGTTCTATAGAAATCTTCAGTTAAAAAAATCACTTTAAGGCCGGGCCCAGTGGCTCATGCCTGTGATCCCAGAACTTTGAGAGGCCAAGGTGGGCGGATCACCTGAGATCAGGAATTTGGGACCAGCCTGGCCAACATGATGAAACCCCGTCTCTGCTAAAAATAGAAAAAATAAGCTGGGCATGGTGGCAGGTGTCTGTAATCCCAGCTACTCGGGAGGCTGAGGCAGGATAATTGCTTGACCCGGGAGGCAGAGGCTGTAGTGAGCCGAGATTGCGCCACTGCCCTCCAGCCTGGGCGACAGAGCGAGACTGTGTCTCAAAGAAAAAAAAAATCACTTTAAAATTGTCATGTTTTTCTTTTTCTTTCTTAAGAACGCTTTGAGCTATCAAGATATTTGTGAAGATGTAAATTCAGTAGCTTATATTTGCCTTTTTCTCGTGTTCATGCTGAAAAATAAATCTCAGTATTTTTACTTATGAATAATTCATACACAGTGACAAAAATGCAAAAAGGAAAAGGTGTATTAATATTTCCGTAAGAAATAATCTCATAAGCTCCTGATTTGCAAGCCCTAATATCAGTCTTAAACTTTCTACAATGTCTGGATATTTATAGCTTTAACCACAACGGAAATGATTACCTGTTTATGTAATAAATCTTTCAAATTCAGAATAAAATGTGGTCCATGTTTTTCAATTATATTTGGCTGTTGAGTTCATTTTTGACTAGAAAAAGAGGGGTTGTTGTAGTTAGTAACTACCACCTGTTTTTGACATATGAATTAACCCATTTATGCCTAGTGTTCCCTTATTGGAACGCTAAGTATGTGGGAGTTATTTATAGCCTGCTGCTCAAGGTCATTGCCAAGGTCTGATTGCAAAAATTAAAAAAATTGCAACCTCCAGCATAAATGGGTTAATGGTGTTGAAATCAAAGATAGCTTCCTTTATTTCTTTTCAGTTAATCCACTTTTCCCTGTTTTAGGCCTCAGTTCAGCACAGAATAGGTGTATTGGGAAATAAATATTAATTGTGCTAGGTCTGAGAGAAATTGTGAAGCAGGCAAAATTTAGCTCTGGTGTTGTCAGCAGCTGTTTTTAAATTGCTTTCTCTCCCATCTGGGAAGCCTTTACCTTCATGCCAGGCTTCAAGCACTAGATACTTTCTTTACTACCTTAATGATCTTTCATACAAACCGGGGCAAGTGAGAGGGAGAGAAGGAGGAAGGGGTGGAAAATGGGGAGAGAGGGAGACATGGACCTGCTATCATTCTTTTGTCTCTTTAATGAAATTTCATTCAACATGTTTTGATTTTCTTTTTCTCCAAGGATTGCTTATATTGTACTTATGTTAAATGATGAAAACAAAGACAAAAGAGAAAAGACTTAGCAGACATGCAGCTCAGCACAAAGATAGGACAGGAGGAATAGTTTGGTTGGGAGGGACTCTTCCTGTAGTTATCTTTTGAAGATTTCTACCTGCATTTGTATCTCCGGTGTATTAACTGTCCAAATTTATAATTAAAAGACTATACCATAACTGTCCAGGTAGACTGTACATGGACTTAGATGTTGTCTATTTTCTTTTATTTATTTATTTTGAGACGGAGTTTCACTCTTGTTGTCCAGGCTGGAGTGCAATGGCGTGATCTCGGCTCACTGCAACCTCCGCCTCCTGGGTTCAAGCAATTCTCCTGCCTCAGCCTCCCAAGTAGCTGGAACTATAGGCACGTACCACCACGCCTGGCTAATTTTTGTATTTTTAGTAGAGATGGGGTTTCACCATGTTGGCCAGGCTGGTATTGAACTCCTGACCTCAGGTGATCAGGCCACCTCGGCCTCCCAAAGTGCAGGGATTACAGGTGTCAGCCACCGCGCCAGGCCTGAGATTGTCTACAAAAATGATGGAAATGGCAGTGAGTCTTGCAGTTATCTTCCATGTGATTTCAGAAGCCAGCGTTTATGAGGTGGTACGATAGACATTCCCCACCACAATTCCATTAAAGAGTTTTAAAAGGCACATCCTAAAATGAAGATTTTGTGTCTCCTCAGGAAAAGCATTTATGTTCTTTATTAAAATGAGCTGATAGCCTAATGATTTTCTGAGCCTGATGTTTAAAGTGAAGTTTTCTCGCCTTTTCTCCTGGCAAACGCAAGCGTGCTGACAGATCTTGTGGCTTGCAGGAGCACTGCTGGCTACTTGAATATGCGGTTGTCAGGAAGCTCAGCCACCCTCTTCTATTGGCAAGCCCGTACTGTAATCATGCAGATTTAAATAAAGAGTAAGCAAGAGAAAGCGGATAATTATCAAGACGGGTGGGCAGGGGCTTCTCCCTTTAGAGGCTGTATCCACACAATTGCTCTGCACTCCTTGCCCGGGGCTCTCAGCCACAAATTCAGAAGAACTGGACACAAGTTTTCTTTATTTTTTTTTAACTTCAGTATTATAATTGGCTACATCATTATTATATAACCAGGAGTTGTATATTCTCTTGGGCATTGTTAATCCTTTTAAGTGTATTTCTTCCATACCATCAGGTCAATGGTCATATGGTCAATTTCATAATATGTGTGTTTAAAGCTGCATAAATTAGATGTTAGGTGAATATAATTAAAAAAAAAATTTTTTTGAGCTGGAGTTTCGCTCTTGTCGCCCAGGCTGGAGTGCAATGGTGTGATCTCAGCTCACTGCAACCTCTGCCTCCCAGGTTCAAGTGATTCTTCTGCCTCAACCTCCTGAGTATCTGGGATTACAGGCACATGTCACCACACCCAGCTAGTTTTTTGTATTTTTAGTGGAGACAGGGTTTTGCCATGTTGACTAGGCTGGTCTTGAACTCCTGACCTCTGGTGATCCACCCGCCTCGGCTTCCCAAAGTGCTGGGATTACAGGTGTGAGCCACTGCGCCCAGCCCTAGGTGAATATAATTTTTAATTCATCATCTTCTACATTCCCATTTCTAGACTTACGGATTTATGTAACAGCTCAAAGACAAAGCACCCACTTAACATCAGCAATAGGTAACGATATTGAGAAAATTCATCATGTAGAATTCTATTCAGTTTTCTTAAAAACCAAGGCAATTACTAAGATGATTATAATCACTGATTATAGGTCAATTTTGAATAAAATATTTCTTTGATTTAAAGCATATTAATTATTCCAAAAGTATATAAACTGGAAGGTATGAGTTTTTATTTAACAAAATCTTGATTAAATATAGTGGTCCACTAGTTGTATAGTTTTGAAACATATCACCTCTGTGATGTTTTCTCATCTACAAAACAAGATTAGGGTAGGTAATCTCTACTTCCAATCGAATGTTCTTATTACATTCATAATTACAAATCAGGATCTATGAATGTTTTTTCAACAAATATCAGCCATATTTGTGCCTTGCTTTTATAGAATAAAGTAGATTATTGACAAGCAATATGTAACCTTGACAATAATTCTGTGAAGTAGATATTTTATCCCCATATTGTCAAAGAAGAAACTGAAAGACTCTCCCCAAATTCCAGTTTGTGATTGGTTAAAAAGGGGCTTTTAAACCTGCTGTGTGTGTGTGTGTGTGTGTGTGTGTGTGTGTGTGTGTGTATTGAACTTTGAGACCACTTGCCTGTATGTGTCTTTTTATTGAGTGTTTATTATGGGATAATAATGTCTTGGACTGTGTGACAGACATGAAGAAATAAAATACATGGTTCTATTCTCAGAAAATTAGTATCCTGGTGAAAGAGACAAGGCATGTAGAATGTTAAATAACACTGAAAGTTGATAATGCCAGCGGTTTCAAAGACTGAGGACAAATGTCAAAGGAATGGGAGAGACCCTCAATGTCATAGGTTCCTGTGAGTGGAAGGAATAAACAGAGTGTTGTGGGGACTGAGAAAAAATAAGAGCAAAAAAAAGACTGGGTACAGGGTTCTAGTCTTCTCAAAGAGTAACAAAGAGCGGGTCAGTTTCTCACCAGCAAGGACTCTATCTTTGCTTTTCTTCAGTATTTTTCCAATCTGGAGGTGTGACTCTGGGCTAAAGAAAGATTGCTGGTTGACCATATTATTTATTTTAAAGCAGAGAATGTATCTTTTTTCAAGACTTAGGAAGATGCCAACACAGATTTCAAATATAAGGGGTTATGGAGGCACTCGTTCCGAACCGCAACGCCTGAGGACGATGGTCTCAGCTCTGTACAGAAGCGAGGGTCTGGGAGTGAGGGGCCAGGCAGTAAATTCATCCCTATCACACACCCTTCCTTTTAAACTACATGTTTGGTGATTCCTCCCCCGCTCTCCTGAAGTAACATTTATAGAAAATCCACATCTTTATATGTTTATATGTTCTTGTATCTAAGTCAGGTGTATAGCAACACATACTTCAGAAGGTTAACATTCATTTGAAAGCCTCTTTACTGTTAAAATTAAAACATTTCACTGTATCCCATTTAATCGATTGAACCTCACGTTTCTAAATAAACATGAATATGGATCAAAGGAATTCAGTATCCATTCCTCTTAGAAATTTCTAGGTGGTATGAAAAGAATAGGAAGAAAATTGTATATAAGACACCAATGGCTGGTTAGTGCAGGTGGCGAGAAAATAGTCACTGCTAGCCAAGGATGAGCTAATCCCTCAGTGGCCCTTAGTTATTATCCATTCCAATACCTCAAGTATCTTCCCGGAGAAGCTCCAGATAGCCTCTTGACAAAGGCATATTGTTGTTCTTAAAGGAAATCAAGTGACGAATTGTAGCTGGTTCAATAAAATCCAAGTCAAATGTGAAGAAAGAAGATCCCTGTACATGAATTATGACAGTCACAGTTGTTTCCTGCCTGGAGGGAAGGAGGAACTTTCTATGGCACAATTGATTGTTGAAATACTTCCCCAATATGTAACGTTGTTACCAATTTTTATGAATTATTTTGCCAACTCTTTACTACAATGAAGAAAATTGAAGCTGAACATTATTTGGAAAAAGAATTATGCAAAAATATCAGGATCAGTCTGAAAAAGAGGGGTAATAGGAGCAGGTAATGGCAGGTTTGACAAGACATTAAAGTGTATCAAAATTTTACATTAATTAAAACACTTGGGAGGAAAAAAGAGAAGCAAACCAATAGAACTGAATAAATACTCTTGAAATGTTTATGAATATTTATAATAACTATGGCATTTTAAATAGTTGGTAAAAACATGGATTTAATCAATGATATTGATATAACTGGCTAGCTATTTAGAAAGAAAATAAGAAAAATTCTCATGGCATTTGACTAACTTAAAGAAATTTCAGGTGGATCAAAATCAAAATACAAAAAAAATCCAATATGCATTAGAAGAAATCAGAAGAAATGTTTTTCTTAAAATATTTGCCTGAATTAAATCCAACATGTATTATAAATAAATCAAATTTATTTTTAAAATGTTTTCTTAAATACAAAATATACTAGAAGAAAAGATGAGAAATTGTTTTTTCAAATTTTGGGTTGATTACATCACTAAAATGACAAGCCACACAAAAACATGTTTATAAGTTTGAATCTTGAAAAATAAAACATTCTAAATGTTCAGGATGAGTATTTAAAAGGTCAAACAACAAATTATAAATGTACAAAATAATTGCAACATATATGGAAAACAATGGCCAAATTTTATAATATAAAAAGTTCTGACAGTTAACTTTTTTTAAGTACAGTAAAGTCTTTACAGACTTTATGTTTCAGGAAATTAGTATCCTACTCAGCATTGATTTTACTCTGTTTAAAGTCACAATGAATTAAAATAAGTCTTAGAAAAATAGTAATGAGAAAAATAAAATGAGGCTCAGTTTAAATTATCAAAGGAATATGGGATATTTAATCATCACTTAAATAATTTAGATATACTCACTTTTTAATTTACTTATTTGTTGTCCTAGATGTTTTATTTCTTATGTTGAATTATTGTATTTCGAAACAGAAGCTAATATTTAAACAGTATTATTACCAATTACATTTTAAATGAACTGATGTTGCATGGGCAAGTTTATCAAAGCACTTTAACATATATGGAGATTTTTCCATGTGTAAGAATCAAAAATGAATACGAAAATGTATGTTGAAATGTAAAGTCAAATATTTGCAAGATGCTCAAATTTGTCAATCCATTTATTTGTACATTCAATAAGTATTTATTATATAGTCTTAGAATGTGCTGGGCATTATGCTACATAATAAACCTATGCAAAAATATGTTATCAGTGTACATGAGACTAGAAAATTGAGGTTTTCTGAGAGGGGATGGGTTGCTTAAATACAACTGCTTCTTACTTGTGCTGAGCTGTGCCAGATGTTGCCTCAGACCCAGGCAAGAGCGGGGATTGGGGCTGGGGACTGGGGAGATCATGGCTTATAAAGAAGGCCAGGGGTGTAGATGGGAAGAAACCAGAGGAAGGTGGAGCAGGGCTTCTTGGAGAGAGAATTGCCCAGTGCTTATTGACTTGGTTCTACCCTCGCCATTTTTAAGCCAGATGGACGGATTACAAGATCACTGAATTTTATAATTAAGAAGGCTCTTAATCTTATTACCCCTCATTCTGCACAACTAAAAGAGTTTTATGTCTTTCTCCTACTCTTAGGGTCAGTGTAAACTGCTCACCTGCCTGCAGGCAGTATCTAGGAATTTCCTGCTTGCTGCAGATAGTTTTTTTAATCTTTATAACCAGAAAGATCAATTCATAGCCACAGCTAAGATCCTCTAGGTTTTCTATTTCTTGGTTTCCTTGTTTGGGTGATTTCAAGGCATTTGGGCTCTATTGATTTAACATTCTTCAAAAAAACTAAGAAAACAGAAAGAATGAGTAAGAAGAGAAAGGAATTATTGTGTGTTTTTCTTTTCACAGTTGTTATTTTATCACAAAAGGTAGCACATACTTCTCAGCCATTCTGACCCCATCTCTGGTGTCTCAGTCTGGATGGTGATGGGTACTCAAACTCCTGAATTGAATGATGGTACTCAGAAAGCATGAGAACCTGGAAGAGACAAAGACAGAAGGTGAAAGTATTGGTTATCATAGCACTCTTTCTTTTTTTCTCCCTAACAAACCCAACACACTTTTTGTAAAGTCACCATTAATCTATTTTTATCAAGTACCTGTCAATGTAGTCTTAAGTGTTTGGGGACACAGTACTTACTATACAAATGTAAGTCCAATGTTTTGAATGTTTCATGGATTTATTATTAAGAGAATTAAGAATCATGAAAGCCTCAAATCAAGAAGATCATGGCAGATGGAAGGCAGGACTAGATTGCAGCTCCCACTCAGATGGACAGAGCAGTGTGTGGAGTCTCGCATCATGAACTTTTGCTCCAGAACTACTGCGGGAATAAATCAGAAAAGCCAAGAGAAGCCATGGACCCTCTGAAGGAAGTGGATTGCTCTTGCAGGACCCAGGAGACACCCCAAATACTGTGAACACAAACTGTGGAAGTGGAAAGGGGGATCATCCACCCCCAAACACATACCCTCACTGGAGAACCTGAAAGTCTACATCACAGGAGAAGATTCTGAACTTACCTGGAACTGAGTCAGTTTAGACAGACGAGGGAAATACAGGGGTAGAAGAAGCAGCAGGAAAAGACCTGTGGTTTCTCTGGGTCTCCTAGGAAGCCATTTTTCCTTGCCCCTCAAGGGTCCTTGCAGAAGGCTGCAAGAGGTACTGGGAAAAGATCACAGGGTGAAGGAAACCTCCAGCTGAACTTTGTAACAATTTTAACTGAACAAGAAGTCTCTTGGCCAGAACTTAGGGGAGGGTGTGAATCCAGTGTGCAGACTCCACAGGTGGGGAAGAACAAAGCCCCACTTGCTTTCACAGCTGGGATGCTGGCTAGCCTGGGGCAAGTTCTCAGCCCTGCTCGTCCACTGCCTGGAAGCAGACTCGGTGCTGTTGGTTGGGGGCATGCATGGTGGGAGCAAGCCTCTTTGTGACTGGCTTGTTGAGAAGTTTAATTTTATAAGTGAAAAGCAGAAAAACAATGGGTCCTCTGGTCAAGGCCTAGCTTCCCATTCCACCTCCCTTATTGAACTATATGTGAATGAATAACCTGTGTGGTACAACTGTTCAAACACCAGGGCATTTCCTTCATCATCTACTTATTAGGTTTCATGCTTCCCAGATGACAAACCCAAACCAACTTATTGCAATTCTATTAAATTGTATTGAAACTATTTTTTTCCTAGATCCTCAAATATGAAAAGCCACAACTTTACATAGTTTTCACATATAAAAATACATACACACATACATACAAAGAAATTTACACACCAAGTGACCAGAGACTGAGCACTGTGTGGGAAGGTTTTACTCCTGAGCTTAGAACCAGACTCTAGGCTCTGGGGAGGAAGGTCAGGACAGGAGAAGTGAAATAGATCTTTTAAAGCCAAAATGTCACAAACTGCTCATATTAGGAAAACAAAGCCTCTTGATACTGATGATGAGTGGACCATCTTTGGGCTTGCAGTCAGAAGGGCATTGGCTGGCAGTAGATGCTCTACTGTGGTTATGTGGAGCCCACCTGGGGTCATGGTGATCAGAAGCCTCCGCTGTATGTATCTGTGCCATGTCCAGTCAAGGTGGTTATCGGGGGAACACGCCCCCGATAATTCTTTGTGGGTTCTTTTCTATTTTCCCTAAGTGTCAGCTGGTCTGAGAAATAAAGGGAAAGAGTACAAAAGAGAGAAATTTTAAAGCTGGATATCTGGGTGAGACATCACATATTGGCAGGTTCCTTGATGCCCCCTAAGCCACAAAACCAGCAAGTTTTTATTAGTGATTTTCAAAAGGTGAGGGAGTGTACGAATAGGGTGTGGGTCACAGAGATCACATGCTTCACAAGGTAATAAAATATCACAAGGCAAATGGAGGCAAGGTGAAATCACAGGACCGGGGTGAAATTAAAATTGCTAATGAAGTTTTGGGCATGCATTGTCATTGATAACATCTTATCAGGAGACAGGGTTTGAGAGCAGACAACCAGTCTGACCAAAATTTATTAGGCGGGAATTTCCTCATCCTAATAAGCCTGGGAGCACTACGGGAGACCTGGGCTTATTTCATCCCTTATCTACAACAGTAAAGCCAGCCCTCCCTAGAGCGTCCATTTTAGAGGCCTACCCCTAGGCAGGCATTCTCTTTCTCAGGGCTGTTCCTTGCTGAGAAAAAGAATTCATCAATATTTCTCCTATTTGCTTTTGAAAGAAGAGAAATATGGCTCTGTTCCGCCTGGCTCTCAGGCTGCCAAACCTAATGGTTATCTCCCTTGTTCCCTGAACATCACTGTTATCCTGTTCTTTTTTCAAGGTGCCCAGATTTCATATTGTTTAAACAATTTGTGCAATTAATGCAATCATGACAGGGTCCTGAGGCGACATTCATCTTAAGCTTATGAAGATGATGGGATTAAGAGATTAAAGTAAAGACAGGCATAGGAAATCATGAGTATTGATTAGGGAAGGGATAAATGCCCATGAAATCTTCACAATTTATGTTCAGAGATTGCAGTAAAGACAGGCGTAAGAAATTATAAAAGTATTAATTTGGGGAACTAATAAATGTCCATGAAATCTTCACAATTTATGTTCTTCTGCCATGGCTTCAGCCGGTCCCTCCGTTCGGGGTCCCCGACTTCCCGCAACAGGTGGTGGGGCCCGGTCAGGTTTACATGGGTGTCAACAGGCTAGGTGGCCGGGCCAAGTTTATGAGAGCTGATCATGTGCCAGGCACTGCTCTAAGAGGTTTATATCTATATTTGTTGATTTAATATTGGAATAGTTATGTTGATTCATCTTCATCTTACAGATGAGAAAATTGAGGGACAAAAAGGTCCAAATATTTGCTGAAGGTTCCAGTGTGGGTAAGCAGAGGGCCTGCATGTGAACCCAGGTGGCCTGGCTATAGACTCTAAGCTCATATTTACATGCTGCTTACAAATAGGAACAATGAATTCGATTTTTGACATTCATATGGCTTATTTATTTTTTACTGTATAAGGAGGAAGAAAATGAAAAATGAAAAGACTTTTCTTATTAAAGAAGGAAAGAAAGCAGTATTTCTTGATGCTTGGCTGGGAGATTTTTCTCTCTCCTTTCTTTTCCCCTGCTCCATTGCACTCCACTTACCCTCTTCTTTTTCTTTTTCTTTTTTTTTCTTAATTATATTATCTGGGGAAAACCATGAGAGGTGATATCTTTAATTGATAAAGTTTTGGTGCCATACAGATAGACTCTCTGGTTATATTTTTAATTATTCTTACTGCAGAGATCCTTGTGAGCAGTTTAGTCCACTTCACAGTGAAATGAATGAAGAAAACCTGCACAACTGCCTGAGAGCGGACAGAGTAATTTTGAGTGTATAGACACAGCAGAGACCTGGTGACAGATGGAAGTGCTTCAGGCGCAGTTGCCATGCACATTCTTCCATCTGTCAGCACAAGTGTGTTACTATTTTGGGACTCAATTTATCCATTTGGAGAACAATTTTCAGGCTTTTTCTTAAGGTTAAAGTGAAATCTGTAACTCACTGAGACTGTTTCTTTCTAATCGCTGTGTTGCTTCGCTTTTTTTATTAGAAATAAAATTATTGGGGGATAGAGAGGTAATCATACATGGAAGACAGGATTGCTTGGATGGGATGATAAAATATTAAAATTGAACAACAATAAAAATAAAAGTAATTATTAGGAAAACCGAGGATATCATGCCTTCTGCAGGGAACACAACACTTTAAAAATATAGTCTGATAATAATCCATGGGGAGAAAAGTCCAGACTCAAAACAAAGGTGTCCACGTTCACCACATCAAAAAGTAACTGTGAAGCTAATTCTTGAATTTAGGAGAAACGTCGAAGAATTGAATTCTTAGCCAAGTGAAATTTTCCCCCTCATGGTTAAAGAGTCTAGAGGTTAGATCAGCCATGGTCTTACTTTGTTAAGAAGAGATGAACAAAATAACATTTTGGCAGCACTCTAGTAGTCTATAAGAATAAAGATTCGCTTTTAGATTATATAGGAAAGGGAGCTCAAAGGACACTATATTACGTGCTCCACTCAAGGTAATAGCTAAGAAACATTGCCTCATTTTTGCCTGAAGACAAACTCAGGTGTACTTCCTCTTTTGGATTAATAAAAAATAAGAAGCTGTCATTATACAAAGAAAGTAAATCTTGCATAATTAGATGTTGGATTAAGCCAGTAATAATGCTCTTAGACCAAGATGTCTTGACACTGGCAGAATGTACATTTATGACTTTCAGCAATTGGGTTCTCCAAGAGAAAATGTTTCTACTTCCCATCCTCCAAGAATGCCTTATGCTTTCCCCATCCTTTCTTGTGTTCCTCTCACCAAAATTGCCCTGTCTTCTCTCTGCTGCAGAACTGTGAGAAGTAAATTTCTGTTTATAAGCTACCAAGTTTATGGTATTTTGTTATGGCAGCACGAATGGCTTAAGACACAAACTAATTGCTAAAGACAATATTAATGTTTTTAGGAGCTCTTGCCAGTCAGCTTCTAGCTTTCCCTTTTGCCATATGTACTAGATATGGGGTGTACATATTAAAGAATTGTGGAAAAATTCCTCCCCAAACCAAAGATTTGCTCACTCAAACACACATTTCAGTGTGTATGTGGACAGACTGTGTCTCCTTAAGATTGTTTAATAATGTATCAAATTTTAGTTCTATACAAAGTACTTCAAAATATATCTATTTATTATGACCTACACCTCATGAATGACATGCAATGGCTCAAGTTTTGAACATTTATTCGAGTAGAAAAAGAACAAAACAAATTTTGACTTAGACCTTTAGGATTGCAATTGACTTTAGAGGACATTTCTTTCCATCACGCATAATTTGAGAATTTTCTATGATCCTGGGCAGATGAATGGCTAACTGCTCTCCGGATACTTCTTATAACAGCATGCTGACTTCTCCACAAGGAAACTAGTTCCATTATTAGTTTACAAATATTTTACTTATATTTGCTGAAAGCTTCCTCCCACTGGTTTTATTTCTGCTCTTCCAAACTTCACAAAATAATATTAGTGTATGTTCCAGGATACTGACTATTGGAAATAGATATTATTCTAAAGCCTGTCATCTGCAGCTGGGTCTTTCTAAACTGTAGCATGGTTTTTGGATGACCACACCATCTTGTTCATCTCTTTTTGTTGTTTTCTAATTTGTTAATATCCTTTCCATAGTATGGTGACTGAAACATGAAAAAATGTCCCAAGCACTGGATCATTCCATTATTCATGTTCTTCTCTCTAATTTTACCACCATAAGGCTTTCCCCCTTCATGGCCATTTTTAATATTTTCTATTTGTATTTTTAGCTATTAAACTATGATATATTACTTTTTTGTTTGGAATTTGCTGAGCTTCTTGAATTTGTATGTTGTTCTTATCAGATTTTGGAAATTTTCAGACATTAGTTCTTCAAATGTTGCTTTTACTCAATCTCTCCTTTTTTTGGGAGGCTCCAGTTACACACATGTTGGGCCTTTTAATTGCTGCTATCATCGTATGTTGGGGTGTGATACGCTTTTCAGGAAAAGGCAGTCATTTTTGTGTCTGTAGGGAATGGTCGCTCATTGTTTACAGCTGAGTGTTTCCTTATATTTTTGCCCTCAGTTAAAGGCAACTACCTCTTTGACATTTACATTTTCTTTCCAGCAACAAGTGCATCTAATACCTGGTTAATTTTGGAAAACAGAAGCCCAGCCCCCTGCCTCAAGTATGGGCATCCCTGAAGAGCCAACTCAGCTTCAGAGCACACTCTGGGACTGCCTGAAGCCTCTGTTGCTACCACATTACAGTTATTTATTCTTCAATCGAATCTTACCTCTATTACCTTGCAGTTGTTTTTCAAAAGAGCAGTGTTCAATAGAACACTCACATGGAAAGGTGACACATTTCTTGCAATGGGTTCTCATATATCTCTTACATTCTGCTCATTATTATTATTATTATTACTGTTATTTAGTTGGGTTATTTTCTATTCACCTGTCTCAAGTTCAAAAATTGATATTTTCTGCTGTTCAGTTTTCTATTACAAACGTTCAAAAACTTCTTAATTTTAGATATTGTATGTTGCAATTCCAAAGTGTCCATTTAATTCTTTTTTACAAAAGCTGGTTCTATTTGAAAATTTTCACCTTTTTTATTTTTCTTCTTTTTGATTAGCATATTGATTATAACTATTTTTAAATCTTTGTTAATTCTGAATAATCTCTGAGTTTCAGTCTGTTGATTTTTTCTCTTAATTATTGGTGCCATTTTATGCCTCTTTTGTGTCTATTTTTATCTAAAAATAATTTTTATTGTGATATGTTATAGAGCACCTAGATTATACGAATCTATTCTAAAGGATTTTAAGTTTTGTTCTAAAAGAAAGTTAAATTACTAGCAATCCTGTTGGGGGCTTGGACCTAAGCTTGTTATGTCTAATTTAGCTTTGTCCTTAGCCTTAAATCATGATTCTTACTCCAGGGCATGGCCTACTCCATTAGTCTCAACAGAAAGCCCAAGATATTCATCAGGGTCTCTCCTTATAGCTATACCTGAATTCCAGTAAGTCTCCATCATGTGGAAATTTCTGAAATCTATGCTCATCTCTCTGGGCTCCTGGTGGCTCTTCCTTGCTCAGTCTTCCAAAGTCTTTCCCTGTGCATTGAAGTAAATTTTTTTGCACACACTCAGGTCTTTTCTGTGGGTCCCTTCTCTCTAACAACGTGCCCATCATTTCCAACTGCCCTGGCAACCCAAACTTTAGTCTTTGTTTTCTCAACCTAGAAGGACTGATGTTTTCTTTCTTGCATCATAGTTTTGAAAAATGTCCTGAATGAGAAAGCAAGAATGAATGTAGGCTAACCTGATGTATCATCACTTCTTTTGAGGATCTTAGTATTGATTGCTGATCAATGACTTCAGTTGTACACACACACACACACATAAACATATAGTTACTTGCCACTGGATGGCAGGTCAGATATCAACTAATCTATTATGGTTAGAAAAAAAATCCCTGTTATTACTGCTTTATTTTATCATGCCACTTCTTTTTCATTTTCATAAGCCTGTGTATCTGTGTTCATGATATTGCTGTAATGTTTTGTGCTACATGTCTTCACTTTTTGAAAACTATGGAAACAAGGTACAGTGGCTTGTACCACAATAAATAAAGATACCATGCTTTTTTATGCAGCCTAAGATTTCAGTGTTTAATATATCTATGAGATGGTTTGAATCTGTGTCCCTGTTCAAATCTCAGGTTGAATTGTAATCCCCAGTGTTGGAGGTCAGGCCGGGTGGGAGGTGATGGGATCATGGGAGAAGATCCTTCATGAATGATTTAGCACCATCCCCTTGGTGCTGTCCTCATGATAGTGAGTGAGTTCTTGTGATATCTGGTCATTTAAAAGTGGGTAGCACCTCCCTGCACCTTGCTCCTATTCTAGCCATGTGGTGTCTATGCTTTCTCTTTGCCTTCTGCCATGACTGTAAGTTTCTTGAGGTCTCCCTAGAAGCTGAGCAGATGCCAGCATTATGCTTCCTGTACAGCCTTTGGAACTGTGAGCCAATTAAACTTCTTTTCTTTATAAATTATCCAGTCTCAGGTATTTATTTATAGCAATGAGAGAATGGACTAATACAATCTACATCATGGTTTTCTTTTCTTGGCTTTTATTGAGTTTTTAAGCAGCTTCTTCATATGAGGTGATCTTAACCAGGATCTCTCTTATCCAGTTCTTTATGATTCGGTTTGAATCTGAGTGTAGGCCTGTCTATATACTACTGTTGAATTTCATCTCATAAATTTTGTATAAAGTTTTCCTAGGGTATTACTTTCTCAATTTTATTAAAAATTGCAACTTTTATTTTATATACAGGGATACATGTGCAGTTTTGTTACATAAGTATATTGCATCCAGGTAGTGAGCATACTATCCAATAGGTACTTTTTCAACCCGTAACCTCCTCCTTTCCTTCCCCTTTTAATAGTCCACAGTGTCTTAAATCTTAATCTGCAATGTGCTAAAAGAGAAGTTACTAGTAGTCAAATAAATACAGCCCTTAGTTTATATTCCAACCCCAAATATAGTTTGTCAGACCAACAAGTGGTAAGTTTAATCAGTAACAAGAACTGAAATTTAGCTACCCTCCAAAAGCCATAAAATCATCATTAGCACTAAGATATGCCATTCACAATTTTAGCAAGTGCTATTTCTGGTCTGAGTGTAAGGTCAAATACCTGACTGATGATACTGAGGACTGACAGCGGAACAGGAGTGACACAATTAGCAACTGCAAACCATTAAAGTAATCTGATGACACAGATGAAATTAATGCTGATAATTATTAGGGATATTAGAATGATTTGTGTTTATTGCCTCTTATAGCAGCATAATTCTGCTCCCTTAATAGAAGCATGTAAATGGTAACTTAGAAAGTACAATTTAATGATGATGAATATTATTAGTATTAAAAAGTTATTAAATTTATAAATATTTATTTAATGTTTCATTTCTACAAAGCTCTTGGGAGTACTTCTATAAGAAGTATTATGATATTGGAAAGTAAAAGGATAAAAATCAATACAAAATAAGACTTATTTTCTTATAGGTATATTAGTTCAAATTGGAGAAATACATTGATGTTACTCTCCAGCTTTACACTTTTTGGAAATATGTCTATTCTATATTAAACCACAAAAATGCTGCTAATATAGAAACAGCCCTAAAAATGTACAGCAAATAGAAAAAATGGTGCACTGTGTATGTGATTATTTTCTCACTAAAGATGATAGAAAACATAATTTTAAAAATGTTATAATGAAAGTGGTAACCAAGAAAAATGCATTCATTTATTGCTTGCCAGAATTCATTAAGGTAGGTATTATCTAAATTTTTCAAAAAGGGAAGTGTTTCTTGGGGCACACACAGCTAGAGTTCAAATCCAATTTGAAATGACTGTAAAACCTTAAATTTACACCCATAAAATTCTACATTTTTAGTGATTTATCTGCTTTCTCTAAGAAGGGAAATCTGTTCCATTCTCTATTCATACGGTGATTTTCTCAATCCATGTAACAAATCATCAACCCATGTAACAAACTCTCAATGCCTCTTATAGTCATTTCAGCCATCAGCTTCTTTCAGAGAACATTGCACAAGATCTAAACAAGGAGTTCTTACTGAAATGGCAATCAATAAACTGGTTTTAAAGAAAATTATAGTTTATTGACTTCTTAGACAGCAGTGTTTCCTATGAACTGCCAATTAATTTGATAAACCAGTGACACATTGTCAAAAGTCATACTAGAAAAGTCTTTCTCCTCACAAACAGGTTAAAAATGTCATAAATCTTGCTCCCTGCATGAAATAAGCTCATTTTAGAGGAAGCACTATTTGTCACAGAATTTATTGAATTAAATCATTACAGCTGATTGTATTCCAAAGGTGACTTCACAATATCTACACTCTTCACTTGTGGTTCAAGGACGTGACCTTGACATTCCCTGTCAAAGGTGAAGTTTACTTCTCCAGCCCCCTGGGCAGGCCCTATAATTCCTTTGGCCAATAGAATTGGGTAAAATGACACACTGAAGTTCTATATAGCCCTTAAAAAGCCTGCAGCATCAGCTTCCTGACACTGGAAACACTTGCTTTTGGTAAACTCCCCCTGGGAACCCATCAGCTATGCTGTTAGAAGCTCAGATCACATAGAGACTGTAGACTGGGTCTAGGGACTTTGGTCAACAGCTCCAGCTAAGCTCCCAAGAGACATCTAGCAGAAGTTGAGAGCCATATGAGTGAGCCTTTCTGGACATCCAGCCTAGTCTAGATTTCAGGGGACTGCAGTCCCAGATATCTGTATCTGTAATCAATAATTACTGAATTAAAGAAAGACCCAAATGAGAAGCACCCTGCTGATTCCAGTCAGCCTGTGGAAACATGACCAATAATAATAAATGGTCATTTTAACCCACTAAGTTTTAAGATGGTTTATTATGTAACAATGAATAACCAGAATAGTCACAAAAACACTTTAGGTGTTTTCTGTGTTTTTATTTTGCCTTAAGCACCAAGAAGTATTTGAATAAACCCAAGTGCTTTGCCCAAGGGTACCTATATAAGAATCCTGATTTTCAAAGCAGCAGCATGAAATGAGTTACTAATTTTATCTTTACTTAGTACATGTGGACAATAGATACAGAGAAACAGTATCACTTGGCAAAAGTCTCAAGCAAATACTAATTATATGCTAAACTTACACAAAGATTTATGTAACCTTTATATTCCTTTGGCTTTGTGACCTCAGGATAGATCCAATATTTTCAGGTACTCAGAATTTGAGAAAGGACATTGTAAAGTTGATCTAGTCTCAATTACACCCTTGACTTAAGCCATGTTTCATGTACCACCCTAGTCTTTATCTGAATCACACATATCAGTTATAATATTCCTTGTTTACTCATTTGTGACTTTTCTAGAAGCATTGGGGTATCATGTGAACTTCATGTTTTCTTCCCGATACTGTTGATACTTTTAGATATGTCTTAATTATTCCCTTCTTTTGATCTTTTCTGCTACTTCTTTAGTTCCAACCCTTTTATTGCTCACCTGACTTTATAGAATTTGGCTATTGTTGTGCATGTTGCCATATGGCTATCTGAGCCCTTCTAGAAATAGTGATTTTTACTTCTGACATTGCCTGAAATATTTTTGTGCAATTATATTTAAAATGTACAGTAATTTCACAGAATAATAATATTTGACATCAAGTGACCATGTGTCCAGACCTACTCATCATAATCTGGATCCTGTCAAATCCACCAGATCGTAAGGCTGGGAAGACCCACAGCAGTCTATCATAAGTCTAAAGTGGTACCATCAGGATCAGGTATGAGCAGGCCAGAGGGTACAAATAAGCAGAATGAGCAATGCACTCCCATGCCCTTTGCTATTATTGTACAATTTCTACTCCATCAGCTCAGAGGTATAACTATAACTGAGGATCCAAAAAAGGCCAAGCTTGATTAATGAATGGATATCCTTAGGGTGTGAGGTACAGCCTTAATTCAGAGTGTCCTCAAAAGCTAACAGTGTGGGGAAACCCTCCCAATAGTCAGAATTTTGGATAATGTCCCTGGTCATACACATTGTGTGGAAATATAAGCTAGCCAGGGTAAGAATACATATGCTCTCATGGGAAGTGGCAAAAATGAGAGATTAGGAATAAATTAATTTGGGGAAAATAAATTAGAACAGACTGAGGCACAAAGTTGAAAATCTTTGTGTTGCGCATTTTCACACACCAAATAATATCAACTATGGAAGATGAGCAAAATTACCAAGCAGACAGGATCAACTGGTCCGTTGATACAGTCCAGTTTCTTTTCTGGAAAGAAAAGGCTAGAGTGCAGTGGCATGATCTTGGCTCACTGCAACCTCAGTCTCCTGGGTTCAAGCAATCCTCCTGTTTCAGCCTCCCAAGTAGCTGGGACTGCAGGCACACACCAAGACACCTGGCTAATTTTTTTGTATTTTTAATACAGACGGGGCTTCACCACATTGGTCAGGCTGGTCTTGAACTCCTGACCTCAGGTGATCCACCCGCCTTGGCCTCCCAAAGTACTGGGATTATTGGTTATCTTAATGCTGGCATAGTGGGTGCATAAACAGAGCAGCCAGGGTGTCAAGGATAGAGGTGGCCATGAGCCTGATAGTTTGGGTTCCCACTCACCAAGGCTGACACAGCTACTTCCACTGCTGGGTATTCAACATTCCCCAACAAAGACTACTCTGGGATCCCATCTCTCAAGGAGACAAACAAGTCATCAAGTGGCAACTTCCATCCTGGAAGGAGCACTTACTCATCTTGGTCAGAAACAACACATCTTCTATCAATAATTACAGGTTTGCTGTTTATGTACTCAAGACCTAAACCACTACCACTATCTGAGGACTCACTGTTTGATTTAGCAAGGATTACATTTTACAGCAAAGGAGATATGACTGGGAACATGATGATGGGGCTCACAATCTGCAGTCACCAGAACCTGCCATCCTGATAGATCGATGGCATGGCCTTTTTAAGGCATAGCTGGTGTTCCACATAGAGATTATTCTCTGTGAATATGGGGAACCACATTCCAGGATACACTATATATACACCCTAAATTAACAATTATTTTATGATGGTGTGTTCCCAGTACATAGATTATATTATCTGAGAATCAGGAAGTAGAAATAGGAGTGAGCCCAGGTACCACTTATCACTTTATTTCCTCTCGCCTCTCAATATACCCTTTATTATCCTGTCTTGTGACACTGGAGTTGGACCTTGCAAGTATTTCTCCCTTGTCAGCTGGCAATGATGCTAAGCTTTGTCAGTAAAAGGCACTGGAGAGACACTGCGGGAGGAAGAGACTTTTCTTCCTGGTTCTATTGTGCTTTTCACTTTTCTTGCTCCATGGTGCTCAACTAGCACGTGGGACACCAAGTGGTGTCCATCCCAAGAGAGTTTCAGTAATACCCACACCGGTGGCTCCCAAGTGAATTCTCCTGTCTTCCAGAGAATTTAGCAGAATCAGTTCCCTAGAGGCAGTTTCCAGAAATCCCACCAGTGTCCAAGAACTTCAGAGCACGTGACCTAATTGACAGATGGAAGTCTTATTGAAAACTTAGTTACAGGGATACAGCATCCTTAAAATATGGGGTTCTGCCTCAAAGGACGCAGTATATGTCCTGAATTAGAGACCATTATATGATGCTCTTTCTCACGTAGTCAGAATACATGAGTTCCAAATTACCAAGGAGTTGAAGTAGAAATGGCCACTCTTACTATCACACTTGAAAACTTAACTGGAGGAATTTTTGCTTCCTATGCCAGGTATATTTTGAGTTCTACTAGTTTGAAGTCTTAATCTCTAAGGAAAAATGCTATAAAGTAACAAAGCAAGGATTCCATTGAATCGTTTGATATTTGTTTCACCTGTATGTTGTTTCCTTTCACATCCTTTCTGCGCCTTCTTTTGGATTAATTGAATAGTATTTATAATCCAATTTTATCCTCTCATTAGCTTACTAAATATATCTCATAGTTAAGTTACTTTAGTGCTTTCTTTGGGTTTATAATATACATCTCTAACTTACCACACACAATCTACCTTCAAGCTATGTGATACTACTTTATATACAATATAAAAACTTTATAAGAATCTGCTTCTTCTTTTCTGACATTTGGACTCTTGTTATTATACATTTTAATTATAAGTATGTTATAAACTTCACAAAACATTTCATTTCCTTTCAAAATTCAATTACCTTTTAAAGAGATTAGATAATAATTTCTAATATGCTTGCTTCCTTTATGTAGATCAATATTTCTGTTTAGTGACATTTTTCTTATTGCTAAAGACTTCCTTTAACATTTCTTATACTGCAGGTATGCTAGTAATGAATTCTTTTAGTTTTTATTTGTCTCAAAAAGTGTTTGCCTTGGTTTTTAAAAGATATTTTTGCATTTTAGGATGGTAGTTCTCTTTTTCAGTGCCTTCAAGATGATGCTCCACTGGCTTCTAGCCCTCATTATTCCAGTCAAGAAGTCTGTTGTTATTCTTGCTTGTTTTTTGCACACAGTGTTTCTTTATTCCTCTAGCTGCTTGTCATATTTTCTCTTTGTTGCTTGCTTTAAGTTGAATGGTATAGTTTTCTCCAGGTTTCTTGTGCTTCATTGAACTTCTTGAGCCTAAAGCTTTATCATTTCCATCAAATTTGAAAACTGTTCAACCATTATTTTTTTGGTTTTTTACCCCTCTCTTTCTTTGGAGATTAAAAATGCAGGTTTAATAGACCACTTCATGTTGTCACACTACTCTCTATTCTATGCTATTTTTTGTTGGTTTTTTATCTCTCTCATTTCATGTAGCTTCTCATGCTGTTTTTCCAAGTTCACTAATCTTTTCTTCTGCAATATCTTAGCTGCAGTTAATCCTATCCAGTGTATTTTTCATGTAAGATATTATTGTTTTTATCTCTAGAAGTTTGAGTTGAGTGGGCTTTTAAAAATATATTTTTCATGTCTTCTTTTAGCATGCTAAATTTCTTCTATATTTTGGAGCTTATGAAACATAATTATAATGCTTGCTTTATGTGCTTATCTGCAAATTATATCATATGTGTTATTCCTGAGTCAGTTTTTGCTGACTTATTTTTATTTACATTGTGGCTCATATTTTTCTGCTTATTTTCCAGCTTGATCATTTTTGATTAGATACCAGACATGCAATTACCAAATTGGATACTGAATATTTTTATATACCTAACTGTACTTTTAAAGCTTAGCAGTGGGATGTAATTAAATTACTTGAAAACAATTCAGTCTTTTCTGGTCTTGCATTTAAACTCAATAAGGCAGGAGCAGAGCAGAATTTACTCTAGAAATATTTTCCCCCCATTACTCAGGTAAAAGCCTTCTTGTTATTCTACTCTATGCCCTTTGAATTATGAGGGTTTTCATTTTGCATTCTTTCATTCAGAAGGTAGGAACACAATCCGTTTCTGGCCTTTGGTGAACACTGAGTATTTATAATTCACTTGAATCCTTTTATATATTTTTGGTAGTTTTTTTTTTTTTTTTTTTTTTTACATGCGCTAATCATTACTCAGCTGAAAACTCAAGGGGGGCTACTCTGCAAATCTCAGGAGCTATTTGCATAAGCATCTTTGTTGTTCCTACTCTCTACCCTACAAACTCTAGCAATCTTGACCTTCTCAAACCATTTTTATGGTTCCTCTTAACAGTGAGATCAACAGTTCCTACCCAGGTCTCCTCCCACTCCAGCACTGTATTATGGAATTATGCTCCAGGCAGTAGTCTGGGGGTGACCATAGAGCTCATTTCATTTCATTTTTCATCTCTTGGGGATCTCGTTCAGTACCTGATATTGCGTATCTTGAACATTTTGCTTAACATATTTTGTTCTTTTTGATCAGGTGGAAGAATAAATTTGGTCCCCACCATCTCATTTTGACAGGAATAAGTCTCTACTTCCATTGAATTTGAAGATGAGACTATTAGCTGGCCAACTGGGCTTCTTAAGCCACGGAGTTGTCAGCAGACAATAAAAGGGGTTGCTCTAACGGCTGAAGTGTTTGATTCCAATAACCAGGAGGAAATTAGGTTGCTGCTATACAGTGGTGGCAAGAAGCACTATGTATAAAATCCAGGGGATTATCTGGGACCTTTCTTGATACTAACTTAATGGAAAATTACAACAAATGGAAAGAATCAAGAGTACTGAGGACTTAGACCCTTCAAGAATGTAGTTTTAGACAACTCCAGCTAGTGAAAACTCAAACCAGCTGAGTTTCTGACTGAAATACCATAGTTGGACCCAAATTTTCACATATCTCTAACTTCTCAAAGTCCTCTTCAACTTACAGTCATTTGTAACATGTATAATATCTTTAAGCATTTCTTTGAACATTCCCTTTACCATATTCCTGTAATTAAAATGTGGCAATTCCTTAAGGACACTGTTTCGTGGACAGTTCTTTTAAGAAATGTTTGTTTTCTCCTCATGACACAGTTTCCAGAGATTCTGGAGGTGCTGTAGAAATGCTATTCTTTCCACACTGCTATTTCTAATACCTTTTCTCCTTCCTACACAAAACAAATAAATAAATATGTAAAAAAATTTCAAAAGATAATTCTTTTGAAATAAATGGCATAATACATGCTACTCTCACTTACAGTAGTGGTCTACCAATATCACAGTGTTTTCTTCTCATTCATTGAAGATTCAAGTACCCGGTCTCACTGTTCTTTATACTACTAATCTTATACATTCATATAAATGAATTATCCAACACATTAGCCTAGATCCAGCTTCAATCATATTTTTATACAGTCATACTTTGACCTTTTATTGTCATTCTAAAATCTCTATTTTTAAGTCTCTTATTCTCTTTACCATATCCAATCTTTCGCTTACCCCATGAATTCTATTTGAACCATTCTTTGACCCATTGAGCTTCCAATCCACTGACTCCTTAACTTTTCTCACTGGCAATAACTCCCCACATATGCATGCTTCATTCATGAAAAAAACAAATTCTCAATTCCCTTGCCACACTCTATCTTCATATTATGCAAGTAGCAAAATCTTCACCCTGAATAAATTTGACTCTGACTATTTTGCTGGTGATACCCTCCAGCCTACAGAAGAAGAGGAGCCATTCACAGAAATACAGAAGCTTCAGGAAGACAGAAGAAAAACCTGGAGACTAGATTCCAAGAAAAGAACTTTCCATGATTTTGTGTCTCTAATTGAACCTTTCAGTAACACTACTTCTGGAAAGTTCCTCCTAAAGAAAATGCTGCAAGCGATCAATTGTACCTAATTCTGAAAATTCGAGAACAATGAATCATGAGAATTAACCATTTGGTTAGTTCTTCCTCTGTAGCCCAGTTCTTTATGTTGCCACAATTGTGAATTTTTGCCATGCCAACCTGGGAAGGATGGTTCTGCCCTGTCTAATGCCTTTCCTTTAATAGTAGAGTCATCTTGGAAAGTATAAGTTCAATCTTCGACAGAGTGAGGATAAGGGAGGGAGGGGGTCAAAGTGAGGTGGCAGGGGTTCAGGCACTTGCACGAGTGAGGTGCTAAAGAGGTCCTGGGGCCACGCATGGTGGCTCACGCCTGTAATCCCAGCACTTTGGGAGGCCGAGGCAGGTGGATCACCTGAGGTCAGGAGTTCGCGACCAGCCTGGTCAAAATGGTGAAACCCTGTCTCTACTAAAAATACAAAAATTAGCCAGGCATGGTGGCAGGCACCTGTGATCCCAGCTACTTGGGAGGCTGAGGCAGGAGAATGAATTGCTTGAACCCGGGAGGCGGAGGTTGCAGTGAGCCGAGATCGCGCCATTGCACTCCAGCCTGGGCAACAAGAGCGAAACTCCATCTCAAAAAAAAAAAAAAAAAAGTCCTGGGAGAGCTCTTTTAGGGGGATATCAGAAGTTACAAGGGAGCAGATACAATAAATAGAGGGGTTAGAGTTAACACTAAGAAGGGTGAATGAAGTAATGACATGGTATTGAGAAAAACCTTAGAATCTGTCTGCTTTAAATTAGCAGCAGTGCCGCCACACTGGAGAGTTATGCTGAGCACTGAACTGTGGCTTAGGGATTTGGGATTCATTTTGACTTATTGTTTTATTTAACAAAGTTGTATTGAGAGTATCTAAAATAAAATTCATGTTACTCTCTTAACACTTTATGCTCAGAAAGAACTTAAGAGTTTCACTTTCATTTTCTTCAGTGTTTCTCCCATCAGAGTTATATAATTTAACCAGATGAATTGGCGCTCTGAGCATTGAAATCAGCTGGTTGACTTTATGCCCCCACCATATTAATCAACTCTCATGTGGCTGGTTAGCTCAGTAGATAAGAGCTAATGAATCCATGGCATAAGGTTTAATTTTTATGGGGATCTGTAGTGAATACCAGATCTCTTCTTTAGGGATAATACACCCATTTCCTCCACTGCCGACCACTGTGAACATCAGTTGCTGATCATATCTCTGTCCCTCACTGGACTTAGCCTCAGCCACAAGGTCTACTTGACCAGGGCTGTACACTCTTTCAAGGGTGGCTTGCTGCTAATGACTGACTGGTGCAAAGATGCAAAAGTCTAGGCACATTTTCTTAGTTTGAGACAACATGGAAAGGCTATCCCAGCTCTTGAGTTCTCTAGCTGTAGAATTGGCTAAAGCCTTCATTGCAGCAACAGTGCAGGTGAGCTTCCCCTTCTGCCCAGTCCTGCCTTCCTCCTTCCTTAGACATGTCATTTGGAATCAACTACCAGTAATACGCGGGCACACAGTTCTTGTCTCAGTCTGTTTCCAGGAAACCCAGTTGAAGGCAAGAGACAGGAACTGACAATTTTTGCTCTGTTCATGGTCAGAAACTGTACCTATAAACACTTGGCTATGTTGCATGAGAAAGCGGAGGAAGATGCAAATCAGTCTTCTCCCATGGATAGATTCCTCTAAGGTCAGGCGAGCCTTTCAGCATATTTCTCAGATGAGAAGACAAATAACTTCTACTTGCATTAATATCGAGGACATTAACAATCAGGAATATTTTATTACCATACTGCATTTGTTTTCCTGCAAAGAAGAGTGGAAAAGTAATCTTAAATTGTTGGTGCAGCAAATGCAAATGCAGATTCCAACACCTACTGAAACAGTCTAACATAGAAACAGCAGAAAATAAATGACTATTTTAGATTTCAATCCATATGTTGGGCAAACTAAGAAAAAAGTTGTGAAGTAGTAAATTTAATGTGTAGTAGAGATAAAAGACTGAGAAACTGGAGAGGCTAAATTCAACAGTCCTTTGCTAGCTTTCCAAGGTCCCATCTTTTACTGATATACTTGTTGTTTGGTTGTTCTTATTATTGTTCTCATGAAATTACTTCTATTTCTCCAGTTGTTACACAAAGGAATGTTCTTTCGGAGCAATGAAGGGCAGATTGTCTGGCATGAGGTCATTGCTTTGTGGTTTTGAGGGTCACTCAGATAAGGTAGGGAATGCTATAAGCATCGTTGTACTGAGGAATTCCACCTTATGCACAATCTTGTTGGTTCGTCTTCAGCAGATATTTACTCATAATTCAGACCTATATGCAGTTTAATCAGGAGATCAAAACATTTTCCTGAGCCAGGGAACAAGATAAAATTTCAGGTCTAGTTTCTTACTGGCAGTACAATTCAAATTACTGGAGCCATGTTAGCTATTTCACAAAAGTTTTCTCATGTTTTCTTACAATAACCTATTCTCAGATAAGTGCTAAGAGCCTGATTGCATAGTTAATGAGTCTTGAGATTATGAAATGTAACTCAATAGAGGCATTCTAGTAAGTGTGGAACCAGAATTTGAAATGTATCTCAATAGAGGCATTCTAGTAAGTGTGGAACCAGAATTTGAACTCAGGTCCAGTGGACTCCAGAAGTAATTTTATGATCCATACTCACAAAATGTGAATTTCTTTCCTCGCCATAGAGTTTGTACTTTGTTTTATGAGCAATGGAGAGGCCTTAAGTTTTTGGAGTGGGACAGTAAAGCAATCACTGTGGTAATTGATGATGACTCTTATTCCCCAAATAGGTATTTGGCTGGGGGCTGGAAAAAGATTGTGAAATTTACTGTAGTTGTTCACATGAGAGGTTAAAAAGGCTCTGACTGCCATGGTGCTGGCAATGGAGAAAACAGGATGGATGTGAAAGATATTTCAGAGTGACAATGAGACTCAACTGATTGCATAGTAAGACAGAGAACAGGGAGTTATGTTGATGGCATTGAGTCAAACAGAAATGGTGAATACAATGATTGATAAATCTATTGTTCTTACATTTTGATTTTGAGATGCTTTGTTGACTTCCAGGTGGAAATGATTACTAACCAGTTGGAAATTCAGGGTGGGAGCAATAAGTCAGTCTCTATAAACAACACTAGACTCTTATTATTTGTTATTTATTTCTTTAGAGACAGGGTCTGGCTCTGTCACCCAGGCTGGAGTGCAGTGGTGCGATCTTGGTTCCTTGCAACCTCTGCCTCTAGGGCTCAAGTGATCCTCACACCTCAGCCTCCCAAGTAGCTGGGACTACGGGTGCATACCACCACACCCAGCTAATTTTTGTATTTTTGTAGAGACAGGATTTTGCTATGTTGCCCAGGCTGTTCTTGAATTCCTGAGCTCAAGCATATTTGCCCACCTCAGTCTCCCAAAGTGCTGGGATTACAGGCATTTGCCACTGTACTCAGTCGACTCTATTTATTTCTGTTAAAAGAATTAACTTTAAAATATAAAAATTAATTGACACCTTGCTTGGTTAAATTTAATCACACAGGGTATATAAAGTCTGTTAATGATCTGGTAAACAATTGAACAATCATCTAGGCAATTAGATGGCACAGATTTGAATAATATAACAATGTCACCAGAAGTCTCTGAAGTCTCATGTGGAAAACTGGACTTGAGACTATTAGAGACAAAATGGTCATATTTTTCTGACAAAGGAGAGAGGTCTTAAATAAAATAAATATTTTAAAAATAAAAAATGTGATATTTATTGTTCTTAGCTTAGTTGTCAAAAGCTATATTTTATATATGTACACATAAAAAAGTAGATTTCCCATATAGAACTTTACAATTCTGGATTTCCTTCCAAAGAATTGGAATATGTGGATATATTGGGCAAAAATGTTTTACTTAGCTGTGCCTGAGGAAAGGGGTTCTGGTTAGAGGGGCACGAACTCTGCACTTTACTATAGTCTGCATCTCTTCCTATCATTAAACCTCTCTACTTCAAAATTTTTTATTTTTATTTTTGACTTACTAGTTCTTGTTCCCTTTAGGTATTCACATTTAAGATTACAGACTTAGGATGAGGATGAGATGTTCTAGTTGATTAAATCCTATGAATCATGCTTACATGAAGATACATACAAATTATTAAAGATCTTGGCTAGTGGAAATACTTTATTATATGAGTACACTGGAGTGAAAATAGACATACATACATAAATTTGACAACTTGATAAATCTAATTACTATAACTTAGGCTATAAAAATCAAGAAATATGTCTGTAATTGTAGTTAGTACATCACTAACACACAGGGGAAAATGCAATTATTTTAACATTTACTGCCTAAATAATGAAGGGTAATAGTTTCATCTGGCTGGATGACAGTAGGCTTGAGTTTAATTATAGGTTGTCCTTCCCAAATATTTTAAAAATCACAGCAGTTTGGCTGGGTGCAGTGGCTCACTCCCAGAGTCCCAGCACTTTGGGAGGCGGAGTTGGGTGGATCACTTGCACCCAGAAGTTCAAAACCATCCTGGAAAACATGGCAAAACCTAGTCTTTACCAAAACCATAAGAAATACAAAAATACAAAAATTATCAGGCACGGTGGTTCATGCCTGTAGTCCCAGCTACTCGGGAGACTGAGGTGGGAGAATTGCTTGAGCTCAGGAGGCTGAGACTGCAGGGAGCTGAGATCGCACCACTATACTCCAGCCTGGATAACAGAGCCAGACTCTATCTCAAAAATACAAACAAACATGAAAATCAAAAAAACACAGTAGTTTGCTCCTTGATGGCCAACCGTTAAATCCTAGTTATATTTTACCAAGCCTTGATTGCTTTGGGACTAAATCTCCCTAGAAAATCAGCTCCAGTGAGATGCTTACTCTCCTCCATTTCCATTATGCTGAAGCTTAATTACTTCCAGAGAGCTGTCACCAAGAGTTGCCTTCTATTGATAGCTCTAATGTTGGATCACCTTAACCTCTTCAAGCAGTGTTGGTTCCTCTGACTCTTTTGTATTTAAACTTCTCCACTCTGTGGGTTTCTTCCTTTCCTTTTTTTTTTTTTTTATTGAGATAGAGTTTACATACCATAAAATTCACTCTTTTAAAGTGTCCAATTCAGTGTTTTTTAGTATACTTACAAAGTTGTGCAACCATTACAATTAGCTAATTCCAGAACATTTTCATCATCCCCACAATAATTTCCATGTCCATTAATAGTCACAGACCATTCCCTTCTCCCCCAGTCCCTGGAAACCACTAATCTGCTTTCTGTCTCCATGGATTTCCCTATTCTGGACATTTAATATAAATGGAATCATGCAATGTTTGGCCTTTCATGTATGGTTCCTTTCACTGAGTATAAAGTTTCAAGGTGCATCCGTGCAGTAACATGTATCTTCCCTTCCCCTTCCCCTTCCCCTTTTCCTTCCTTCCTTCCTCTCTCCCTCCCTCCTTCCTTCCCACCCTTCCTTCCTTCCCCTCTCTCCTTCCTTCCTCCCTCCCTCCCTTCCTCTCTCTCCTTCCTTCCCCTCTCTTTCTTTCTTTCTTTCTTTCTTTCTTTCTTTCTTTCTTTCTTTCTTTCTTTCTTTCTTTCTTTCTCTTTCTTTTTCTTTCCTTCCTTCCTTCCTTCCTCCCTCCCTCCCTCTCTCTCACTTTTTTTCTTTCTTTCCTTCCTTCCTTCTTTCTGTCTTCCTTTCTTTTCTTTCTTTCTTTCAGATGGAGTTTTGCTCTTATCACCCAGGCTGGAGTGCAATGATGATCTTGGCTCACTGGCTCACTGGCTCACTGGCTCACTGCAGCCTCCACCTCCTGGGTTGAAGCGATTCTCCTGCCTCAGCTTCCCAAGTAGCTGGGATTACAGTGTGCACCACCATGCCCAGTTAATTTTTGTGTTTTTAGTAGTGACGGGATTTCAACATGTTGGCCAGGCTGATCTCAAACTCCTGACCTCAAGGAATCCACCCACCTGAGCCTCCCAGAGTGCTGGGATTATCGGCATGAGCCCCCGCTCCCAGCCCATACTTCATTTCTTTTTTATGGCCAAGCAATATGATGTTGTATGAATATACCACATTTTGTTTATCTATTCATCTGTTGATGGATGGGTTGTTTCCTTTTTTTAGCTTGTGAGAGCAATGGTGCTATGAACATATGTGTACAAGTTTTAAATCTCTTGGGTATATACATAGAAATGGAATTGCTGGATCATGTGGGAAGTCTATACTTAGCTTTCTGAGGACCTGTCAAACTCTTTTTCAAAGTGACTGCACAATTTTACACTCTTACCAGTAATGTTTGAAGGTTTCAATGTCTCCACATCTTCACTAACATTTATTGCATGTCACTTTGATTAAAGCCAGTCCTGTGGACAGAAGGTGATATCTCATTGCAGTTTTGATTTGTATTTCCCTAGTGACTAATGATATTGAGCATCTTTTCATGTGCTCATAGGCCATTTATATATCTTCTTTTGAAAAATGTCTATAAGACTCCTTTGCCCACTTTTTAATTGGGTCATTTGTCTTTTTATTATGGAATTGCTGGTATTGTTTATATATTTTAGATTCAAGTACTTTATGAGATGTATGATTTGCAAATGTTACAAATGTCATTCATTTTGTTGGTTTTATTTTCTTTATAGTATCCTCTGAAGCATAAAACTTTTAATTTTGACGAAGTGCATTTTATCTGTTTGTTTTTCCCTTGGTTGATTGTGCTTTTAGTGTCATTTTAATAAATCACTTTCTAATCTAAGATCACAAAGATTTGTGCCTCTGTTTTGATTTTGGTTGTTGATCTATTTTGAGGTATTTTTTTCATATGATGCGAGAGAGGTTCAACTTTATTTTTTTGTATATGAATATTCCGTTGTCCTTACACTGTTTGTTGAAAAGACTACTCTTTCTCTATTTGAAAGACTTGATATCCTTGTAAAAAATCACTCAACCATAGATGTATCAGTTTATTTCTGGACTATCAATTCTATTCTTTTATCTATATGTCTGTCCCGTGTAGTGCCACATTTTATCGTGTGTTCAGAGAATGTTAAAAAGTTTTTAACACTGCAAGTGAGATATTCTGGATTTCTATTTACAAAAATCAACTAAAATAATTAGATTATCATAAAAATTGAAAAAGAAGTTGCATTGCAGAACATATTCCCTCTGAAAGACCTACACTGAGTTTGATGTTTTTATAGCACTATTATAACAAAAATTGGTATGGCCATAACAATAGATGGATAAATACTCTGTATTTAACCTCATGTCTTTGCTTAAAATATATAACCATTAAATACAATAAGCCAATTAGATGATAACACCAAATTGTTAGGATGTTGACATCAGTTCATTTGAAATGATAATGCTTGCTTAGTGAGAGAGAGAATATCAAACCATAAGAAACACTAGTAGTGTTGTTAATAAAATAAAAATGTCATAGCATTAATAATTCTGTACTAAGTCAGAAACAATTTGAATATATTTGACATTTAAAATACTTAAATAATGCGGCCTAATGTTTACAGATTAGTTTTATACTTCCAGTGTAAATACTGTGGCTGATTTTAAATTTGTGATATTTAGTTGAAAAGGAGGTAAGAATTGTACTAAATGTGTTAATTATAGTGGAATGATAAGAAACTTTGAATTTTACAGTTTATTTAATTTGTGAGATTTAATTTTTTTAATATTGGGAACTTTTGCTTACATAGTTGGGCTTGAGGAAATTTAATTAAGTTATAAATAAAACTGATTAATTATGGGAGTTTAGTTGATTTAACTTGAGTTGATAAATATTAAACAAGGACTTTTTAAAAGTAATTAGAAATTTACTAGATTTATAAGTAGAATACTATTTGTATAGTATACTTCAAGCTTAAGGCAAATTAAGTTTCAGAATTTGTAACATAAATAAATTGAATAGTCATGTAAAATCTTAATTAACAATCTAATATACTTTTCTGTGTACAATAAAATGTCACATCTGGTCATACAAAATTTACTCAAATTGAAGTAGTTTATAGTGCAAAATTCTACACACACTGAGAAAAAAATAAGTTGTAAAAATCTGCTATGTAACAGCTTTTATCACTACAAAAGCAGACTTAGGATAAAGACTGAAAATATTATGTCCTTCAATTTTTATTACTAGCACAATAAATATACTGATTTTTATTATATATGAGATATTTTGAATAATCAGTATGTTTCTGCTGTTTTCAAATGCTTCAATGTTAATATTTTTATTTCTAGAATAGAAATATTTCTATTTAGTATTTTAAAATTAATTCACTCAAAAGCATTTGTTAAATACTTGAAGAATGTGTGGATTGAAGACAAAAATAACGCAGTCATCCTCAACGTAATATTGAGTTTGACACAGAATTGACAGGAAATTCTTTGGGTGCTGTCATCCCTTTTCAGTAACCACCATAATCCAACTATTACAGAGGGGATGGTGTTTTTTTCAGGGGTAGAGCAGATTGTGACTTCAACCTGCTTCCTCTATTAACACTATTCTGCACCATGCTCACCAGGGGAGAAGGATTGCTGAATACAGAAGGGCCTGCCGCGCTTTGAGAAGTTTAAGACACATTCAACTGAGGCTAAGCCAGAAATCATAATCTAAGTGTCTAACAATTGGGTTGGCTTGTGTACTGAAGAATGGGAGCAGATCAAGCTTTGCTGCTAGAGCAGTCCTTGAGGTTTCCTCACCGAGCCAAACACTAACTCTTTGGTTGCTGGATTGTGGGGAGTTTCTGGAGATGTGGAGACACGGCTCGGGTAGCTAGCAATATCGTGCTGTGCTTGCGGGGTTAGGGGCAGATGTTATTTGCCAATGATTACAAAAGTTTTAAAATATGTTAACAAGCTTGATATTATTGTATTCTGGCTGAATATTAGCTATAGATTAAGCTATGTACAACTGCTACGGAGTTCTGCCTGTCTCCTACTTTTAACTAGGAGCCACCATTATATTATAGCAAAGTGAAAAGGCATAAACCTTATTTAAGAAATAATATTGCTCATATTGATTAGCAAAGTGATGCCCTGACGTTAGAAATAACCACACTATGATGCTTAAGAGTCTTAGGTTTCATCCCTCCTTTGATCTTGGGCATGTGATTTTTCCAGGAGAACCTCACAGGCTTTGCTTTTAATGGCTCCATTCCCATATATTCAGATGGAGATGCGATTGTACACTAAACTCCTTATAATTCAGTATCTCACATCCATTGGGAGTTAGAGCCGCAAAGGCATGTAATCAAGTGTAAGAAATGGCATTGATATAAGGTTAGTGGGTAAAATGGCTATCATCAATTACTATTGTTTCATTTTGAATTTTTAAAATGTATATTGTAAAATTCACATTTTTGATGTAGAGTTTTAACAAAGCATAGTCATGTAACCTCCCTTATAATCAAAATACAAAATAGTTCTTTTTTGAAGGGAGCTTTTTTTTCTTTCTTCTTTTTTTTTTAATAAACAAAACTGCCCAGGTTTATTGGCCAATAGGCCTCCCTCCTTCTCCCTGCCTGCTGCTGTGTGCCCTTCCACACTCAGGGGAAGACTTCTCTGGCTTCCTCAGCTGTAATCTCCTGGGAGTAGAGGTCGGTGAAGAGAGCTGGCAGCCAGTAGTGGATCTCCCCTGGGGCCTGTAAGTCCAGCCACGCCAGCCCTTCTCTCAGCAGGTGTTCTGGCACTTGCCCTGCTCATTGGGTCTCCCATTTAAGACTGGCTTTGATCTCTCTGACAGTCAATAGCCATTTTTCTCTGCCAGCTGCAGCCCCATGGTGTGATCCATATTGAATTCAGTTGGAACAGACTGAATGAGGTAAGTGCCACTCATGGGGATGATGCTGAAGCCAGTGCCAAGTGCCTTTAGTTTCATGATGGCCCTGATCAGGTCGTCTTGACTGATATCCTGGGTGAACTTGCCCCTTCCTTTTAACACCTGTTGATGTCGTTCCTCCAGAGTTATTGGACCTCCACTCCAATGCTCAGCACTAGGCACACTTTGATAATGTGGACACCTAGTTCGTAATAAAAATCCCCCACACCCAGCATCTCAGATCAAAATCCTTTTCCAGAGGCCAAAGGCTCCACCCCAAAGGTTGCACACATATCCTGGAACTGCACATGGAACTCAGGATCCTTCCGGATCTCCTGCTTGTGCTTGCTGGCAAATTCCTCCAGGTTGGTCTTGAACATGCCCAACAGCTTTGACATGTGGGCTAGCTAGTCCTCAGCCAAGACCGTCCTTTGCTCCTTATACTAAGCCTTGGAAAATTTCTTTTCTTTTCTTTTCTTTTTTTTTTTTTTTTTTTTTTTTTTTGAGATGGAGTCTTGCTCTGTTGCCCAGGCTGGAGTGCAGTGACACTATCTCGGCTCACTGCAACCTCTGCCTCCCAGGTTCAAGCAATTCTCCCGTCTCAGCCTCCTGAGTAGCTGGGACTACAGGTGCGTGCCACCACTCCTGGCTAATTTTTTGTATTTTTAGTAGAGACGGGGTTTCACCATGTTGGACCATGTTGGTCTCGAACTCCTGACCTTAGATGATCCACCCGCCTCGGCCTCCCAAAGTGCTAGGATTACAGGCGTGAGCTGCTGGGCCCAGCTGGCCTTGGCAAATTTCTCTGTGGCGATGGCGCCAGTTCCCACCCCCCGATGGTGCATCCCAGCCCTGGGCCCATGTCCTGGGCTCCTCTGCTGCTGGCTCCCCGGAATAGTTCTTTCAAATAAAAAAATTGCCTTGTACTATTTCTTTTTTGGCAAATGTTATACGCACTTCTTACCCCTGGAAACCATTGATCTGTTCTTTATCATAAGAGTTTTCACTTTTCCAGGATGTCATATATACGGAATCATATAGTATGTAACCTTTTAAGTCTGTCTTCTTTCACATCAATGTTTTCATGTGTATCAGCAGCTTGTTTATTTTTATTGATGAGCAAAGGTGCATTGTATAAATGTACCAAACTTTGTTTATCCATTTACCTACTTAAGTGACGAAAATGTTTAGGTTGTTTCTAGTTTGAGGTGATTATAAATAATGCTGCTATAAACACTTGAGTTCAGGTTTTTGTGTAAATATATTTTCATTTATTTAGTGTAAGTACCTAAGAATAAGATTACTGAAACATATATGTGTCTATTTATAAAATAAGTTTGTTGAAGTATTTTCCATAGTGCCATTTTGCATTCTTATGAAAAATATATGAGATTTCCAGTTGCTCCAGATTCTTGTCTGCACTTGGTATTGGCATTTAAAAAAACGTTCACCATTCTATTAGGTGTGTATTGGTATCCTTTTATAATTTTACTTTGTATTTTCCTAAGGACTAATAAAATTTAACATATTTTTATGTATTTAGCTATCATCCATAGGTACTCTGTGGTGAAGTGTCTGTTAAAATATTTTACAAACTTCTGAGTTTTTTTCCCTTGTTGTTTTAAGAGTTCTTTCCATGTTCTGGATTTATATCCTTTGCTCAATATGTAATTTGAAAATGTTTTTCCTAGCTTGTTTTTCATTTTCTTAACAATGACATTCACAGATCAAAAGTTTGTAAGTGTGATAAAATCTAAAATCTTGATTCAGCTTTATACGTTTATCAAAAATGAATTGACTATGTTTGTGTGGATGAATTATTGGACTTGCTATATGTTCCATTGATCAATATGTCTATCCTTTTGTCACTCCCACACTTTCTTGATCATTATAGCTTTATAGTGAGTCCTAAAATTAGGTAGTGTAAGTAGAGCAAATTTGTTCTTTTTCAAAATTGTTTTGGCGATTCTAATTCCTTTGCCTTTTCATGTGAATTTTAGAATCAACCTGTTAAAATCTTGATTATTTCTGTGTAATTTTTAGTGCTTTATCAGGGATTACAATGTACGTGTCTAACTTTTCACAGTCTACTTAGAGATCATATTTTATTACCTCAAGTAAGACGTAGCTGTCTTACTTGACGTAGTGTGATAGAAATAGCTATCACACTATAGGTCCCTTCGTTCCTTCCTTTATGTTATACTTGTCATATGTGTCATATCTGTGAACACTGAAAACCATATTAAACAGTGACATATGACCTATTACAATTATTTATATTTTTATCATTTTGGTGGTTCTTCCTTCATTCTGAAGTTCCAAGTTTTCTTATTTTGTCAATGGTTCTCTGCATACAAACTTTTTTTTTTTTTAGCCTTTCTTTTAGAACAGGTGTACTGGTGACAAATTGTCTATTTTTTTTTTTTTTTTTTTTTTTTTACCATTTTTGAGTATCTTTATTTTGTTTTTATTCCTGAAGTACGTTTTCACCGGATATAGAATTCTGGAAGGACAGAGTTGTTGTTGTTTTCCCTAGCACTTTCAAAATATTGATTCACTGTCTCTGGCATTCATGATTATTTGCAAGAGATGTGTAGTCCTTTGAATCTTCATTGCTCTCTACATAATGCCATTTTTTCTGTCTGCTTTTAAGATTTTTCTTAATATTTTGATTTTCAGTACTTCAGTTATGATGTATCTGGGTGTGGTTTTCTTTGAGTTTAATCTATTTGAGGCTGACTGAGCTTCTTTTATCTATAGGATTGTCTTTCATCCAATTAGTGATGTTTTAAGCCATTATTAAATCAAACCTTTTTTACCATACCAATCTCTATCTTTTCTCCTTTCAGAATTCTAATGACAACATGAATAACCTTTTGATAATATCCTACAAGTCTCTGAGGCTGTTTATAATATTCTCAATTTTTTTTCAGATGATGTAATTCCTATTGATTTTTATCTTCAAGTCTGCCGACTCCTTCTTCTGTTGTTTCCATTCTGCTATGGCTCTCTTTCAGTGAATTTTAAAATTCTCAATAATTCATTTCTTTGTTATAAAATTGCCATTTTCAGGAGAATTGCTTGAACCTGGGAGGCGGATGTTGCAGCAAGCCGAGATTGTGCCATTGCACTCCAGCCTGGGTGACAGAGCAAAACTCTGACTCAAGAAAAAAAAAAATGCCATCTTATTCTTTTCTGTTTCTTCCGTTTCTCTCCTGACAACTATCTATTTGTTTCAAGAGTGTTCACTCTTAATTCATGGGCCATAACTATAATTCTAATTTCCAAGTCTTTTTTGAATAATTCCAACATCTTGGTCAGTTTGGGTTTAGCATCTGCCTATTGACTGTCATTTCCCTTAAGAGTTAATCCCTTGAGATATTTTTATGATTATTCATATATCAAATATTTTTATTATATCCTGGACATTTTGAATATTATGTAATAAAATTCTGTTGCCTTTGTCATTTTCTGGAGAATGTTGTTTCTTTTAGCATGCAATCGATTTGGTTGCATTCAGACTATGAGTACTAGTCCACGTCTGTAGACTATTGTTTGAATGTCATTTTTGTTTATAAAATCCTTTGCTGTGCTATTTTCAACTGCTCTGTTGTGTGTGCCTTTGGGGTTTCTCTGAGATCTAGGCAGTAGTCTGTACCATAGGTCAGTTCTTAAAGCTTTACTATGTTGTGTTAGGTCAGCTCCATGCATGTGCCTCTTGTGGTTGAGCTCAGGACTCCATTCAAAGTATGCTTTTTTCTGGGCATGGCAGCTAACACTCGTAATCTCAACTACACAGGGGCATGAGGCAGGAGGATCATCTGAGCCCAAGAGTTTGAGGCTGCAGTGATCTGTGATTGTGCCACTTCACTACAGCCTGAGCCACAGAGCAAGACCCCATTTCTTAATTTTTTTTTTTTTTTTAAAAAGGGCAGTTTTCTCCAGCTCCTCTTCTCTATGTGTTTCCCCAATCTTTGGTTGCCAAGGGTCCCTTTCATCCACACACTTTCCAAAAAGCTGGAGTTTTAGCCTTTACGTATATACTTTCATGACTAGATCTTGTATGGGGCAAAGCAGTGAAAGCAAAGTGTGGGGGAAAAAATAATAGTGAATTTCCCCATGCTTTTCAGATTACAAGAGCATCTTTTCCCATTCTTCTGATCAGTGAGAACTTTTATCTCCTGCCTTCTTTCATTTTTCCTAAGTTCTGAATTTCATTCCATATCTGAACCTTACCTGTCCATGAGTTTCATGCTACCCCTGAGCCTCATCCCCATTCTATTTTAGGACCTAGCTCTATTAATGATTCTCACTCCTGTCCTGAAAAGACATTTCTGAGTTTTACTCATTGTAAGACTCACCTAACTTCCTGTCCATTTGGTCCCCTCATTTACCCTTGCCACAAGTACTCATTCTAGAAAGAAAATTTATTCTGCACATTAAGTGGTTACTCAAACAAAGCAATGTTTCTACATTTTTATGCACCCAACCAAAACCGAAAATTTTACTTTAAACTTCTATTAACTTAAGAATAAAGAGTTTGTTTACCTTTATTCATTAATTGTCTGTTTTGAGTTACCATTGCTGAATTTACAGCTGAAATGATCATACTGAAAGCAGGAACGGAAGAATTTTGTGATTATCTTATTTTTTTTTTTTACTTTTTTTTGACATTTAAAAACACGATACTAGAATTATATTTACTATAAAAATTTTCTTCAGTCTCTTTCCTTTCTTGCAGATAATGTGGCTCACTGAGTTTTTGCTCAAAATAAAATAGTTTTTTGGGCCTCCTTCAAGATGCTAAATTGGATTTTTCTTCACTGGTGTTTTATGAGATGTTAATTTTGCTCGTTTCCAAAAAGAAGTGACTTTTCACAATCATTTATTCTTGGTCTCAAACTTCTTGGGACACAGACATAAGGATTAGGAAATGAGGTGAGAGGTAAGGTGTAAATGTTGTCAACTGCATACTTTAGATGACATAATCTGTGAATTGAAATCCTTGCTTACTTATTTGATTAGGTTAACTTCTCAGGATACTGAGCAAACATCAAAAGAAAGTTTATTTCTGATAAGTTGTAAAACATATATTCAGTTTTTTTCCTCCTAGGAACATTAAAGCAATATAGGTTAAGATGTTAATTAGAGGCCCTGCGGGGTGGCTTACGCTTGTCATCCCAGCACTTTGGGAGGCTGAGGCGGGTGGATCACCTGAGATCAGGAGTTTGAGACCAGCCTGATCAACATGGCGAAACCCCGTCTCTCCTAAAAATACAAAAATTAGCCAGGCGTGGTGGCAGGCCCCTGTAATCCCAGCTACTCGAGAGGCTGAGGCAGGAGAATTACTTGAACCTGAGAGGAGGAGGTTGCAGAGAGCTGAGATCGCTCCATTGCACTCCAGCCTGGGCGACAGAACGAGACTCTGTCTCAAAAATAAAATAAAATATAATTAGATTAATATAAATACTCGATTAGAGAGATGACTTTTCAGAAACTGCTTTTTTTATCTTTAGGCAAAGAGTCAAACTTTACAGAGAAAAACTTAGGAGGAACATTTCAATTTATATGAACAAACCTATCTTTAAATTTAGAAAAAAGGCAGTAAGTTTATCGGTTTTAAAAAATTTGTTTCTAGTAATACATTGTATTTAGAAGGTAGGCTATCATTTTATCAAATTAATCCTGACAATATACAGAGCTGAAAACACAAGCAATTGATGTCTTGGAATATAATGATTGAGAAAATACTTCTAAAAATTCATGATAATTTTGTTCAGTAAATATGGCAAATTCAACATCCTAATTAAATGTGACATTTGTTAAGCAAATAATGAGTGAAATACTGTATAGGGATACATTAATTGTAAATTTTGTGTTTTAATTAATTAAATGTTAAATTTCTTTTGTTTTATTTTTCCTATTTTCTTCAAAACATTTTAAAATATAAGAAATAAGATATAAAACATTAAAATACATTTGAAGTCGCCTTTGTTTCTTTTTCAACATCCATTTCCTCCCCGTTTCACCAGATGCCACTACTTTAATTGATTTGATATTAATCATTCCAATACATTTAAAAATGCTATTACATAAAATATTGATTTCTCTTCTTTTAAAACCTTTACAAATGGTGTTTGTGAGAACATACCATAGTACATACAGCTTTTCTCACTCTATACTTTATTTTCCAGTGTCCATATCAAACGCATTTCCATAGATATCAAGTTTATTCATTTTTCTCTATGTAAGATCCCATTTTGTAAATATGTCATATTTTACTTATTCATTCATTGTCTCAAATATGTTTAGGTTTTTCCAATTTTTTAGTATTGCAACAACGAAACAGTGAATATACTTTGGCATACTTTATTCAAACTTTTTTTTTCTGTGAAAGTCCAGATAATAAATATTTTCAGCTCTGTGAGCCAAGAGGACGCCTACTCTACCTTTGTAATGAGACAGTACCCACAGACAATACATGCCGTGGCTGTGTTTGTAGTCAGCAGCCATGGGTTTATGTAATTCCTTATATTTATTTTGCAGGTTATCTTTCTTTTTTTTTTTTTTTTAGTCTTACCAAATATTTATTTATTTATTTATTTTTATTTTTTATTATTATTATACTTTAAGTTTTAGGGTACATGTGCACAATGTGCAGGCTAGTTACATATGTATACATGTGCCATGCTGGTGTGCTGCACCCACTAACTCGTCATCTAGCATTAGGTATATCTCCCAATGCTATCCCTCCCCCCTCCCCCGACCCCACAACAGTTCCCAGAGTGTGATGTTCCCCTTCCTGTGTCCATGTGTTCTCATTGTTCATTTCCCACGTATGAGTGAGAATATGCGATGTTTGGTTTTTTGTTCTTATCTTTCAACTTATTTTCAATTTTTACTCCCAAGTCAATGAATTATATAACCAGCAAAAAAAGTATTAAATGTTTGCCATTTAAATCTTTGAGTTTAAAATTTAATTGTGAACACATTCCACAGGAAACTGTATTAGGTAGTTACAGGCTTTATTCACAGACTATAATTCATGTGCCTTATATTATGCATGACTTGAAGGGTTTTCAAGGGGAAACTTAAAATAAATTCACTTTAATAAAAATTGAATTTGTTCTCAACTGGAAAGGAGATGGTTTCTAAATGAGCCAACAGTTTGGGTCATTTAGAAAACATAATTTTGAAAATATAGGCGTGAGCAATACTATTTCCTTTGTCAAGAGTAAGACAATTATACTAATGTTACTGCAAAGGAGTTCAGATTTTATGTATTTCTGTTAGCTGTCATGTTTCCATAGAAACAGTGACTGAGAAAATCAGTGTTAATTTCGGCTCCTTCACCTTGTCATTCTAACACAACATACATCTGTGTGTATAAAATATGTGTTTATACACACACAGAAGAATATATATGAAAATAATATTAATTTTTATTATTTTTAACAAACACACTGAAACTCAAATTCTTTATAGAGATGTGAGTTGGAAAAGTAAACTAAAATCCCCAGAGCAGAATAAGGTCATCTTTATTTAACTTTATGTCATCCATTCTCTTTTCATTAAATTAATAAAAATAGACATGGCCTGTATGAGATTCTAGATAATAGTTTTGTATTGAACTTCATGTAAAAATAATATGAAGTTTTGCTTTATTTAAAGTCTATTTCATGAATAAGCCAATATTAGATTATTTAATAGTGATGATTTTATAATTTATTGCTATTCAGTGTTATTACTTGAATAGAAAGTGCATAATTAAAAAATCTTTGCTATTACAATATTTCTAGGTCAAAATTTGGCATACTTAAAGACACTTGACATTTTAAACCTGGAGACTCCTCAAAGAATATGATGAATATTGTCAATTCTTGCATAGAAAAGTTTGTTTCTTCAATATGGCATTAATGCAAAAGCAGTATCGTACTTCTCTGGATATTTTTCAAATGTTGGATTGTGATGGGAAATTACGATCTTACTATTTTCTACCAATTTTTTTAAATGTCTAATTTAATAGAAGGATGTCAACTTTCTCTGTGGAATAATGCATTCAACAACAGTGTTGTGGAATATGAAAGAATAGTAGCAATAATTTGTTTGAGCTTATGTAAAAAGTTAAGCCAGGAGGTATCTTAGGTACTCTAAGTTCTTTTTCTTAAGTACACAAGTTTAGGATAGGTGAGTAATGCAAATGAGAGTTCTTTCCAGTAGATGCAGGGTTTTGATAATATATTTTTAATCATTTACAGGACTATTTACATTCTCATATCCCTAGAGTTGCTGGATATTTTTAATTGAGTTAATTAATGATAGTCATATTATTAATTGTTACTACTTGCAGGGCACTAACTATGTGCCAGCACCATGCTTCACACTTCACATTTGTTATTTCGTTAGAATTGCTAATTCTAGAAGACAAGTGCTGTTATTTCTCTGATTCCACAGATGCTCAAGAAATCAAACCCAGCCAGTCTCAGCCCAAAGCTTGTCTCTCAACCATTGTCAACACCACCTGTTGATACAAATCGCTTTGTTAATTCATCTTAATTTTCTTCATTTAGGCAAATTGATTATCTCTGGTTTAATCAATTCAGCCTGCGGAAAGAATCATATTCTTTAAAAAAACTCAATTGAGCCCTGTACCCATTATTACTTATTTTGTGAATACTATTCCACCCCTATTTATTAAATTACTAACTTTAATTAATGAAAGAAAAATCATCATGAATATTTATTTTGTGGAGGGAAATATTCAAACAAATTTTTAGTATTTTAAAATCTTTTCTTTTTTGATTCTGCTTTATGTGTTGTCTACAAGTGAATGGCTTAAATTTGCAATGGAAAATAATATAGGTCGTCTTAACATCTTTCAATACAATTTTAATATTTTCTTCAAAGCCCCTTATGTCTTTGGTTAGATTTTTTTTTTTTTTTTTTTTTTTTTACTTAGGTGCCTTCTTCAAAACTATTTACATTTCATGTTTAAAAATTACATTTTACTTTTGGGTATTGATGTTTAATACAGCATGTGTGCAAAGCTCCCTCTTGCTTTCTGTGTAAACTATATGACTGCATGGTTACAGAAACAAGAGCTCACACTAATACCCCCAACTCCAACCCAACTCCATAGTGGTAGATTCTTTTTTTTTTTTTTTTTTAATTGAGACAGAGTTTTGCTCTTGTTGCTCAGGCTGGAGTGCAATGGTGCAATGTTGGCTCACTGCAACCTCTGCCTCCTGAGTTCAGGTGATTCTCCTGCCTCAGCCTCCCGAGTAGCTGGGATTACAGGTGCCCGCCACCACGCCTGGCTAATTTTTGTATTTTTAGTAGAGACGGAGTTTCTCCATATTGGTCAAACTGGTCTCAAACTCCCAACCTCAGGTGATCCCCCTGCCTCAGCCTCCCAAACTGCTGGGATTATAGGCCTGAGCTGCTGCACCAGGCTGTGGTAGATTCTTACATTCCATCTTGGCTTACTTCAATTTTTTTTTCAAACCTGCTTTTATTATCCATAGTACACTTATTTACTTCTTTCAGCCCTGCTATAAAGAAGTTTCAGCATTGCTAACTCATATCTTATTACAAATTTACTAACTAGAATACAGTGTGTACTTTTATTTTTATCTTTAACATTCCAATATGTAGTCAAACATTATTTTTCAAAGTAACTTAGGTCAGCTCCTTACTTCTGTGCAAATATAATGTTGTCATATCACTTATTTTTAGTACAGTTAGATTCATTTGTCACAGTCTATAATCCATCTTGGGTACCCTTTGTATCTTGGTCAACTTTTAAAATTTGTATAGAAGACAATTATTCTTTGCGGTGTTCTGTGTGTTGTGAAAACTCCTAGAGTTGTGAATCCACCAGCACAGTATCATAAAGAACAGTTCTATTACCTCAAAGTTTTCTTATGCTGCCCCTTTGTAATACCCTTTCCTGCAGCTCTAACCCTGAATACTACAATCTGTTTTCCATCTCTGCAGCATTGTTGATTGAGAATGTCATACAAATGGAAAATTACACTATGTGGCCTCTTGGCCTGGCTTCTTTCACATACCAAAATTAAAAATTCATCCATGTTGCACATGTGTATTAGTTCGTTCTTATGCTGTTATGAAGAAATACCCGAGACTGGGTAATTTATAAAGGAAAGAAGTTTAATTGACTCACAGTTCCACATGGCTGGGAAGGCCTCAGGAAACTTACAATCATGACGGAAGGTGAAGGAGAAGCAGGCACCGTCACAGGATGGCAGGACAGAGTGAGTGAAAGCAGGGGAAATGCCACACATTTATAAAACCATCAGATCTCGTGAGAACTCACTCACTATCCTGAGAACAGCATGGGGGAAACCGCCCCCATGATTCAATTACTTCCCATGGGTCCCTCCCACTACATGTGGGGACTATGAGGATTACAGTTCAAGATGAGATTTAGATGGGGACACAGCCAAACCACATCAACTTGAATCAATAATTAGTTTCTCTTTTGTGTTGAGTAGTTTTCCATCGTATGGGTATGCATGGTTTATTTATTCACCAGTTGAAGAACATCTGGGTTGTTCCTAGTTTTTAGTGACTATAAATAAAGCTGCTAGAAACATTCACGCATGTTTTTCTAGAAGCATACATTTTTATTTTCCTGGGGTAACAACAGGAATGGTACTGCTGGGTCATATAGTTAAGTGTATATTTAAACTGAAAACAAACTATGGCTGGGCGGGGTGGCTCACGCCTGTAATCCCAGCACTTTGGGCGGCCGAAGCAGGCGGATCACAAGGTCAGAAGATCAAGACCATTCTGGCCAACATGGTGAAACCCCAGCTCTACTAAAAGTACAAAAATTAGCTGAGTGTGGTGGCGCACGCCTGTAGTCCTAGCTACTAGGGAGGCTGAGGCAGGAGAATAGCTTGAACCTGGGAGGTGGAGGTTGCAGTGAGCCGAGATTGCGCCATTGCACACTCCAGCCTGGTGACAGAGGGAGACTCCATCTCAAAAAAAAAAAAAAAAAAAGAAACTATGAAAATATTTTCCAAAGTGGCAAAATCAATTTTGCATTCCATTTGCTTCTTATCCTCACCAAAGTTTGGTATCGAAAATGTATTTTCCAAAGTCTTCTCAATATATAAGTGGGTTGTTTGTTTCCTTATTAGCAAATTGTTAGAGTGCTTTATGTATTCTGGATGCAAATTCCTTTCAGATATGTGATTAGCAAATATTTTATCTTAGCTGTGGCCTGCCTTTTCATTCTCTAAACAGTGACTATTGAAGGGGTGGGTTGCCCCTCCACACCTGTGGGTGTTTCTCGTAAGGTGGAACGAGAGACTTAGGAAAGAAAAAGACACAGAGACAAAGTATAGAGAAAGAAATAAGGGGGCCCGGGGAACCAGCGTTCAGCATATGGAGAATCCCGCCAGCCTCTGAGTTCCCTTAGTATTTATTGATCATTCATGGGTGTTTCTCCGAGAGGGGGATGTGTCAGGGTCACAAGACAATTGTGGGGAGAGGGTCAGCAGACAAACACGTGAACAAAGGTCTTTGCATCATAGACAAGGTAAAGGATTAAGTGCTGTGCTTTTAGATATGCATACACATAAACATCTCAATGCTTTACAAAGCAGTATTGCTGCCCGCATGTCCCACCTCCAGCCCTAAGGCGGTTTTTCCCTATCTCAGTAGATGGAACGTACAATCGGGTTTTATACCGAGACATTCCATTGCCCAGGGATGGGCAGGAGACAGATGCCTTCCTCTTGTCTCAACTGCAAGAGGCATGCCTTCCTCTTATACTAATCCTCCTCAGCACAGACCCTTTACAGGTGTCGGGCTGGGGGACGGTCAGGTCTTTCCCTTCCCACGAGGCCATATTTCAGACTATCACATGGGGAGAAACCTTGGACAATACCTGGCTTTCCTAGGCAGAGGTCCCTGCGGCCTTCCGCAGTGTTTGTGTCCCTGGGTACTTGAGATTAGGGAGTGGTGATGACTCTTAACGAGCGTGCTGCCTTCAAGCATCTGTTTAACAAAGCACATCTTGCACCGCCCTTAATCCATTTAACTCTGAGTTGACACAGCACATGTTTCAGAGAGCACGGGGTTGGGGGTAAGGTTATAGATTAACAGAATCTCAAGGCAGAAGAATTTTTCTTAGTACATAACAAAATGGAGTCTCCCATGTCTACTTCTTTCTACACAGACACAGTGACAATCTGATCTCTCTTGCTTTTCCCCACAGACTATTGCACAGTATTATTAATTTTAATGAAGTCCAATTTATCAAATTTTTTAATGGATCATGCTTTTGGTTTCAAATCTAAAAACACTTTTCTAAATGTAAAGTCACAGAGATTTTCTGCTATGTATTCTTCTGGAACTTTTATTGATTTACATATTAGATTTAGGCCAAGAGCTATTTTTAGTTCATACTTCATACAAAAATTAACTCTAAGTGCATTGCAGTCTTAAATGTAAAATATAAATCTGTGAAACCAAAAAAGAAAAAACATAGGAAAAAGTGTTGAGTATATAGAGCTAGGCTTAGAGTTCTTAGAGTTAATGCCAAAAGGCATGATCCATAAAATTAAAATTAATGAACTGGACCCCATCAAATTTAAAACTTTGCTCTGTGAAAGACTCTGTTAAGAGGATGAAAAGACAAGTTACAAACTTGAAGAAAATATTTGCAAATGACATCCAACAAAGGACTAGTGTATAGAATATATAAAATTTCAATAGAAAAATGTCCAATTAATAAATGGTCAAATGACATAAACAGACATTTCACTAAAGAGGAGAGACAGATGGCAAATAAGCCCATGAAAAGAAGTTTCGGCATCATTAGCCATCAGGGAAATGCAAATTAATATCACAGTAAGATATTACTACACCTCTGTCAGAATGTCTAAAGTAAAAAATAATGGATATACCAAATGTTGGCTGGAATTCAAAGAAACTGGATCATTCGTTCATTGTGGTTGGGAATGTTAAGATGATATAGCCAGTCTGGAGAACAGTTTATCACTTTTTAAAAAAACTAAAAATGCAACTACCATATGATCCTATATTTGCACTTTTTGGTGACTGCTACCATTAGTCAAGTTTTTTTACAAGTATATTACATGGAGGTTTAGGACGCTGGCATTTTTCTTCTAGGTGTGTAAAGCCCAAGCAAAAAGATCGTCTTTTCCGGGTTTTCAAATTCTGGTATTTAACTTATGAGATGATCAATAAAACAAAATGACACTATGAAAATTAAGTCAGCATCGAGGTGGTGGCTGTGTTCTTGGAAAAAAAAATAACTGATGATTCATTTTACTTCCAAGTAACTCTGATATTTCAGAGTATGATTAAGAGAAAAGAACGGACTTTGGTACATAATTGTTAAGTCAATGCAATGTATGCAGCAAAAGTGTATTTCATTGAGAAAATGGTAGTTATGTAAATAGAAATTTCCAAGAATGGAATCGTTCATGATGATATTAAACATAATAGGTAATATGGTCACATAACTTATTTTCTGTTTTGCCACATTCCAGCTGAATTTTCTGTGTCAGAATATAATTTCCTTTGCAACAAGGATGCCGATGTAACAACCAAATGATAATTTAGGCAGTTTAAGACAATGAAGTAAAGTTTTCTACCTAAGAGGATTGTATCCACTAAATTGTGGATTCAGTTTTTGACTTCGATTTATAAAAAAATACTGAAAAGCAAAATATAAATACTAGCAGCTTATGTAAATTAAAAAGGGCGTAGAAAAATACTGATCATGACAAATCCTTTAAAAAACTAACAATTTTATATTTCTTCATTTTAATATTTTACATCTAGACATTTTTAGAAAAAGCTACCTTTAATACATATGCATTTACAACTAAATTTTTGGATGTTATAACCTAAGAGATTTTATTATTGAATAGTATTTGTACCATTCCAATAAAAAACCATGTATTTAAATGTACTAGATAGAATATATTACTTTAGATACAAGTCATTTCAGGTTCAACTTGTGTAAAATCTGTCTTGAAGAGACATTTTCTCTCAGTCTGTATGTCAGAGTTTATAACAATATCTTAATTTTCTACATACTTTAAGATGTTAAAATGCCTTGATATACAAAGCTTTAAATTATCTACCTTTTATTTACACAAGAATCAACACTGTAAATTGTCTACATATTATAGGAGTTCTTCATGAAACAAGTCTACCTGTCTCTCTGTTTCTGTCTCCATTTCTGTCTTGTCTCTGTTTCTCTCTCGTCTGTCCTCTATCTCCCCTCTTCTCTGTCTTTCCTGTCATTAATAGCGAATGATTTCTATCCTATGTACCTTGATTGTGTGATTATAGATTATAGCTGTTATTACGGTGTATCTTTCCATAATTGCATAAACTTTCCATGTATACTTCACACAACTTTTTGCTCTAAATTATGCATTTGAGAGCGCTGCATAGCAAAAGTACATTACCTTGCATTATTAATTGCTTTGTAAAAATGATTTCCTTAGAATTGTATAATGTGTTTTTTTATTATTATTATTATTATTTAATTTTTTAAATTTTTTTTATTATACTTTAAGTTCTAGGGTACATGTGCACAATGTGCGGGTTTGTTACATATGTATACATGTGCCATGTTGGTGTGCTGCACCCATTAACTCATCATTTACATTAGCTATATCTCCTAATGCTTTCCCTCCCCACTTCCCCCACCCCACAACAGGCCCCGGTGTGTGATGTTCCCCTTCCTGTGTCCAAGTGTTCTCATTGTTCAATTCCCACCTATAGCACATTGCTTGATGCTATCCAGTTAACTCTGTTGTCATTCAATGGAAATTATTTGCTATCAGGTTAAACAAGATAATTATTGAATTCTGTATAAATCTTTCCATTACTTAAAGGTTACAATTTATTTTATAACATGGTGGTAAGTGTAACAAAATATGCTCACAAATTCCCTGATATTGAGGAATGCTGAATCATTATTATTCAAAATGAAGAATAATAATGAAATATAGATTCAGTCTTTTCTGTGATGCCTCTCAATATCGCTAAGTTTATGGAAAATATTATATTAGAACTGTAGTGTGACTGGTTTCCTACCTAGCTAGTCAAGGTGTATGCCTGCTGCCTGAAACTTGAGGCTGGGCAAAGAGCCAAGTCCATGGGGCTCAGTGGAGGAGCAGGTGTTCCTGAGAACCTAAACATCCCCCAAAGTATATGAGAACCTATGAAGAAAAATAGTCTCATTGCTTAAAAAGGTGGGCAAAGAGCCAGAGAATTAGCCTAAAAGTAGATCAGAGACAAGGGTCAGAACGGGTCTCTCAAGCTGTCTTGCTGAGGTCCAGGAGTGCCTTGTATATAGGTCCTAATAAACTCATCTACTCACCAAGCTGGACTTGTCTGAGTCTTTTTACAGTTTCTCAGCTCCCTCTCAGTTTGGGGGGCAGTTTTTCTATATGATTCTGGGTTTTTCTTGTTACAACTGGTGTCACAAACAGAATCTGAGAGACCAAATGATAAGTCAGGAAGGAACATCTGTCGGGGCAATCTCGGGGTGGTCGGCAACTTGTATGTGGAGTTGCCCAAGTGCTCAACCTTTTTTTTTTTTTTTGAGACTGAGTCTCGCTCTATCGTCCAGGCTGGAGTGCAGTGGCACCATCTCAGCTCACTGCAATCTCTTTCTCCCGGGTTCAAGCGATTCCCCTGCCTCAGCCTCCAGAGTAGCTGGGACTAAAGGTGCGCAAACACCACGCCTGGCTAATTTTTGGTATTTTAGTAGAGACGGGGTTTCACCATGTTGTCCAGGATGGTCTCGATCTCCTGACCGCTGGTGATCTGCCCGCCTCGGCCTCCCGAAGTGCTGGGATTACAGGCGTGAGCCACCGCGCCCGGCCCCAAGTGCTCAACCTTTGTGGGTCGCCACTTAAGTACAGGAATACTTGGACAAAGCTGGTGGAGACTGAGCCTCTATTGCAAGAAGCTAAGATGTTAGAGTACGGTAAGCATAGTAAGTGTGCTGTTGTTGCAATAGGGCTTGTTACTAAGAAATCGTTAGAGCAGGAAAGGAAGAAAGGGTAGAAACTCCTGCAGAAGGTCAAACGCATGCCGGGTTTTCTAGGACTCAAGCTGGTTTTGTGTTATGGCCCATTCTTGCGTACATTTTAAAACTGATAGACAAATTCTCAGAAAAATTCAGAGCTCAAATGGTTAACCTACAACTATATGGTCAAGTAGAGTCTTCTAATGCTCTCTATGTTGCTTTTTCCTTTTCTGCCTGCTTAGAATCTACTAAGTTACTAGTATTGAGATATTAGATATTATAAAATCCACTAATGAAAGGCCACTTGGAAATTTTGTTTTTCTTAAACAGTTCAGTAAGTTCCAGCTAAAATGTAAACAATAAATTCATTTGGAACTGAGGGGGAAAAAAAGGGCTAAAGAGGTTTTATAAAATCAAATAGCCATGGAAACTGCTTTGGACAAATAAAGTTGAGCCATGTGAACAGGTCCCAATTTTGTCAAAAATAACTTGAATCCAGCTATCTTTTGTAAAATAATGAGTTTACGATATTGTCTCATGACTAGAGTTCTGAGGTAAAAGCTATTGGATCCTTCTCTGTGTATGATATGTATGTTTAAATATGTTGTTGTTGTTGTTGTTTTTGTTTTTGAGATGGAGTCTCGCTCTGTCACCCAGGCTTGAGTGCAGTGGCAAGATCTTGGCTCACTGCAACCTCTGCCTCCTGGGCTCGGATGATTGTCCTGCCTCAGCCTCCTGAGTAGCTGGGATTACAGGCATGCGCCCACCACGCCCAGTTAATTTTTGTATTTTTAGTAGAGATGGGGTTTCACCATGTTGGCTAGGCTGGTCTTGAACTCCTGACCTCAGGTGATCCACCTGCCTTGGCATCCGAAAGTGTTGGGATTACAGGTGTGAGCCACTGCCCCCAGCCTAAATATGTTTATGTGTATGTACATGTTTATATGTATGTACATGCTACCAAATTGGCACATAAATAAATGAGTAGTCATAAATTAAATAAGTTCAAATGCTTTTCAAGCTTGTGTGAATTCAGTAATCTTTGGTAAATAAGCTGGCCTTAAAATTATTTGTAGAATAAAAATGTCTTCAAAAGTGTCAGCATACATTTCTGTCTGAGTTTACTGATTAGATAAGTTTTATATTTGCCTCTGACAGATACTTTAAGGTGTCAGGATTTGACATGAAGTTTGTAAGGTTGTAAACCTTGTCAAAATCAGAATGATCTTTGTCTATGTGATTTTTTGATAAGCAAGTTTAATTTGATATTGTTGGTTTCATGTAAATAGCAGGATTTTCTGAGTTATTGGCATAAAGTACAAATTGGCCCACCCACAGCTCCTGTAACAGCCCTATGTGGCCTGTGAAGAAACCAGATGGCACTTGGAGAATGGTGGTAGACTACCATGAGCCAAAAAATGTGGTGCGCCCTGCACATGCAGCTGTGCCCAATATTGCTCAGCTGCTGGAGCAGGTAGTGCTTAGCCTGGGAAATGTCCATGCTGTGATTGGCTTGTCTAATGCCTTTTCCAGTATCCCTTAGCAGTATCCCTTAGCAAACAGGATCAGTTTGCCTTCGCTTAGGACAACCAACAGACTTTCCGGGAGCCACCACAATGGTAGCTTCCTTGGGTGCTTTCTAAAGAGGTAAAGGGTAATATAAAGGGTAATTTATAAAGAAAAAAGGGGCTGCACAGGTCTACCATCTGTCCTAATATGGTTGCCCAGGACCTGTCTAGACTCCCCTTGCCTGCCTCAGTCTACCTGTTTCGCTACATTAATGATAACATACTAACCTCTGAGTCTCTTACGGACCTGGAGACTGTCCTACGAATCGTCTTGGACAGCCTGAAGGACAAGGAATGGAAAGTCAACCTCAAGAAGAAACAGGGGCCCAGCATAGAGATCAAATTCTTGAGAGTTTCCTTGTTAAGATGCAAAACCTACTTGGAGCTGTCATTGATAAGACAGCACAGCAGCCCATTTCCCAGACAGTAAAGCAACTCCAGGTTTTCCTAGGTTTCTTGGGCTACTGGAAGATACTCATTTCTCATTTGGCACAAACCCTCCACCCATGGTACACCCTAAAGAAAAAAATAAAAATTGGGTCTGAACACACATAGAGCAAGAGGCATCTGATAAAACAAAAATAATGGTGAAATAAGCCCGAGCATTAGGTACCACTGCCACAGCATGCTTTTGTATTAGGAGTCACTAGAGATGCCACAGGTATGAATCGAAGTTTACGGCAAAAGCAACCAACAGAAATGGTACCTGTAGGGGTTGGGTCTCAATTATGGAAGGGAGCAGATTCACTCTGTACAGTTCTAGAGCAACAACTCTTGGCCATGTATGGGGATTGCAACAAGTGGAGGCCATCACCAGAAAGCAGACCATCATAGTAAAAACTACCTATCCTATAAAAATTTGGGTGGAAGGCCCTCTAGCCAAGCCCAGCTTTGGGGGTGGTACAGTCACATAGCCTGCATAAGGGGCATGTCTAGCTACAACGGATGGTGTCTTGTCCATTAGTCCTTTATTTTTTTATTTACTTATTTTTTTTGAGATGGAGTGTTACTGTGTCACCCAGGCTGGAGTGCAGTGGTACCATCTCGGCTCACTACAACATTTGCCTACCGGATTCAAGCAATTCTCCTGCCTCAGCCTCCCGATTAGCTGGGATTACAGACCTGCACCACCACACCAGGCTAATTTTTGTATTTTTAGTAGAGATGGGGTTTTGCCATGTTGGCCAGGCTGGTCTCGAACTCCTGACCTCAGGGTGATCCACCGGCCTCAGTCTCCCAAAGTGCTGGGATTACAGGTGTGAGCCACTGCACCTGGCCCCCATTAGTCCTTTAAGTCAGGCACTACAGAAGGTGCTTGAAAGCATCTGCTTTAAATAAGTGGAAAGGACCAGCATGGCAGTGGAGATACCTACCAGGCAAACCACCATATATGAGGAGATCTCACTGATACATACTAGGGCCTGGTACACTTATGGGCCTAGCACCTAACATCAATGGTCAGCGGTCACGGTGCAAATAGATACAGACACCACATGTACAGAATGAGGATTAGGACAAAGCAGCCAATGGGCCGGGCCATGGGCAATGTGAATACTCACCACTCATGAGCCCTGGCCACTAGTCATTTGCACAAAGAGTTGAGCTACATACAGAGGCCTTATCATATGGATCAATAAATGGGCTGCAGACAACTGGCAGGTTTTAGGTAGCCCTTCTGGGGAATGTCTATGTAGGAGAACATCTGGATCAGGTTACAAGAAAAGGATGCCTGTCGTACAGTGTACCATGTGAATGCAAACAGCCCCAAGTCACCTCCCAGAAATCAGAAGGCAGATGCCCTTATTCATGTCTGAGCAATTTGCCCGAGCCCATGGAAGGTGGCTGCCATATGGGTACATTATAAAAGCGGCCACTGTGGCGTGGCCACAGGGTGGGTCATAGCAAAGGCAGTGGGCAACTCTATCCAATATGCAGCTACTCAGAAATGTGAGATCTATTCATAGCTGCGGCCTAGAAAAGCTCCCTCAGCACCAAGTCACATCCATTGAGCCATACAGTCTGTGCAAGACTGGCAAGTTATTATATTGGCCCCTCGCCCCTCAAACAGAGGAAAAAGTTGTGCCTTAACTGGTGTGGATTCAACAACAGGGCTGCTACAGGCCTTCCCAGTAAATCGTGGCACTCAGCTAGAAACCATCAAGTGTCCCACTGCTCTTAGTCTCATGCATGACATGCCAAAAAGAAGACATAGTGATCAAGGCCCCCATTTCACGGGCCATGATATCCAACACTGGGCATTGGAACAAAACAGACTGGAGGTTCCATGTACCATATAAGCTAACAGGGATGGGTCTCATAAAAAATAAATGGCCTGTTAAAAACCCATTTACATACATTGTCTCAGGATGGTTCTTTAGATTCTGGACAAAGACTCTCCTTGAAGCTGTGCAAATTTTAAATGAGTCACCCACTACCACATATGGTATCACTCCCTAGGAATGGTTGGTAAAGCCTGAAAAACAGGCTCCACCAATTCTCAGGTTTACAGCAGAGACTCCAAGCCCAGCTCCCAAAGCAGATGACCAGACCATGCCCCTGGGAACAGAAGTGTATCTGCCAAGTGTTGATGGCCATGTGAACGTAAAGTTGATCTGGAAAGTATCCGCATACTGGAGGGTGCCATGAAGACTGTTGGAGGGGAAATAGTCCCAGCTGTGCTCCTTGATGGAGGCCCAAGAGCTTTATGATATCAGCTCACGGCAGCATTAATATCTGCTGGAACAGTCATAGTGCAGATAGTGTGAGCAAGGCCGGAAACTTACCAATTAGCTATTATGCTTGCTCCTGGGGAGGGAAGCCATGTGTGGTACTGTAAGACAGGCTTGAGACCTGTGGTGGCTTCCCTAATAGGGCCAATGGGAGAAAGTACAGCAGTAATTATGTTATGAGGAATGGATGCACCTATGAACGTTCCTACTAAACACCTGTGTTTACACCCGCAGGCTATGGCTCTTGCTACCCATGGCAGCTGGTAATGTCTTCTTGGACTGGGCTATGACCACAGCTGCAGTCAGCAACCAGTTCAATTTTAGGGTATATGAATACCTCCCACTGTCAAGTGATAATGGTAGGCCTTGGAATAGTCTGTCTTTCTCCCTACAGAACTGGAATGATTGGTTCAACAGCACCAATAATGCAACCTGGGTTCACTGGGGATCGCCTCTACCTGGAAACCCAATCACTAACTCAACAGAGATCCAACAACATGCACCCTTATAGGCATTACCTGTTATACCTATATCCCTGATTGTATTATTCCTTTCTTGCATTGCTGTAAAGAAATGCCTGAGACTGGGTAATTTATAAAGAAAAAAGATTTAATTGGTTCACAGTTCCACAGGATGTACAGGAAGCATGAATGCTGGCATCTGCTCGGCTTCTGGGGAGGCCTCAATCATGGCAGAAGGTGAAAGAGGAAGCAGGCACATCATACACACCCAGAGCAGGAGGAAGAGAGGGGGTGGAGGGTGCTACAGACTTTTAAACAACCAGATCTCATAAGAACTCACTCACTATTAGGACATCATCCAGGGAGATGGTGTTAAACCATGAGAAACTGCCCCCATGATCCAATCACCTCCCACCAGGCCCTGCCTGCAACATCAGGAATTACAATTCAACATGAGATTAGGGTGGCAACACAAATCCAAGCCATATCACTGATAAATAAAATAATGTCACAGATGCTTTAAATCATTTGTCATCTCAGGTCCATGATATAGCCCAGTTAGGCTCTTTGACTCATTCTCAAATTGGTTATATACCTTACCTTCTCACTGGAGTGGTATTTTGCCAATAGGCATTATATAATAATTGTTGTTAGCTTCTGCTTTTTATGCTATTGTGTACACTGTGGATATGGTCTGTATGCACAAGCCATGGCTCTGCATTATAAACCTGTATAATTCTCCTCCCTCACTCAGGGACTCTCATGCAAGATTGGTGGAAAGAATGAAAGAGTTAGAAGATGGAATGGATTTTAGTATGATGGGTCTCCCACCTGCCTAGTCAAGGGCATATACCTGCTGCCTGAACCTTAAAGGCCAGAGAATGAGCCAAGGCCATGGGGCTCAGTGGACGAGCAGGTGAAACTAGTCTCATTACTTAAGCACAGTAGGCAAAAAGCCAGAAAATTGGCTTAAAAGTGGTTTAGAGACAAGGGACAGGGCAGACCTCTAAAGCTGTTCTGCTGCAGTCCAGGAGTGCCTCATATGTAAGCCCTAATAAACTCACCTACTCACTAGCTTGGTCTTGTCCGAATCAACTGTTGGTCTCTTGGCTCCCTATCAGTTTGGAGACTATATTTTTTTTCAAATGATTCCAGGTTTTTCTCATCATAAGAAATAAATCATGATTTGGTTAAATTTTATGGCCACAATTTCCTTTATATAATGCTCTCATCTTAAAATAGTGAACATTTGCTCATTTCCTTTCTTTGTCTAAAATAGTATGTAGTTATTGGTATTTTTAATCCTAAATTACATACAATCACTGAAAAGGAAAAATATTAATACCTTAAATTCTCACTATTTTAGGAGCTAATGATTGTGCTACCCCTGACAAAAAGGCAAAAAATAAAATAATGGTGGCAAAAAGTATAGCCAATGAAGACTAACAAAGCATAACATCAAGGGCTTAATGCACAGATATTAAAACAGTGTTCCTTTTTACCTTTGAAATCAGCTACAGGCAGTCTTCATTTGAGAGAGTCTTTCAAGGTTAAGGACAGTCATTGCCATTTCTAACAGGTTGCTCAGATGTTGAGTAATTTCAGCTTTATTTCCCACAGCCACTTTCAATTTTCTCACTAGAAGTAACAAATGGGTTCTTTGTAGTGAAGGAAAGCCAAGCCCAGGGCAATGGGACAGGAAGATCAAGTTTAAGGAGGCTGCCAGTGCCACATGGCCGTTTCCACCATATGAACTCTCAAACTGCACGGTGCTATTATTGGCCACATTTCCAAATTCTTTCTGCATGCTCAACTTCTTCCTGGACCCTGCATGTTTCATCCAGCCAAATTCCCTAATTCTTGCTTCCCATTAAATTCCTCCTACAAAAACGTTGTTTTTGCCACTTCTTACAAGGGTGGTGGCTACAAAACAGGCCTAGAGCCAGGATGCCTGGATTTAAACCTTAGTTCAGCTACTTACCTGGAAAGGCTGTCAGCCCCCTACATCTCAGTTTTCTCATTCCTCAGTTAATACTGGCAGCATCCTCATAGGTCTTACAGAGGTTATTCAATGAGTAAATACACATGAAGTTCTTTGAGTAGTGCCTGGCACATCATGAGCACCATATAAGCATGTGTTTTTGCTAAATACACTTATTCTTGTGCATTTTATGCCCATATTTCACCCTCTTCCTTTATTAATTTTTTCTAGTACTCCTTGTAAAAATCTTCTATTTCTTCTACCTTCTGACAGAATGTTTTTCCATGGTTTTGCTATAACTGAAAGCTCTCTTTTCTTAGCTAACACAACTTCCAACCCACATCCTAAATAGGCTTCGTGATATTAATCAATATTAGAGAAATCTAGGATCTACAGTAGTGTTATGAAAATTTGAGCAGAAATGCCTTAAGGCTGAGCATGGATTGTCCATTGTGCCATTATTCCTACCATTGAATTCTGCGTAGTAGAGCATCTCTGTAGAACTTAAGTTTGCTTCCACCAATCGGTTCTTCCAAATTCAGTCATTATTCAAGTGGTTTCCAGTGAGTTATAAGCAACATTCCTTTAGAAAGACCCTTTCTCATTTGGGCTCTGTTCCTGCCAAGGATCCTCAGGAATTAGGCTGGTGGGTCCTCGGTATATTTTATCAGTTCATCTTTTCCTAATTGAGCACAAGAATATGGGAGAGAAGTAACAAAACAGCATATCTTTTTTTCTTACTTAAAAAGAGTTGAGACATTTTGTTAGGCATACTGAGTAGAACTAACTTGAAGGATATATTAATTCATACTTCTTTTATATTCAAATTAATGTCTCAAGCCACTCTCCTTCCAGCTCACAGGCAATCCAGTATTTCTACTTTGGAGCCTCCAAGAATTAATCGAGAATTATGGATGCTTGCTAAGTGTTTATAGAGAACATTGCTTCTCTTGTGTTGGTGCAGACATTTTAAAACTCAGAGTTATTATTTCATTAAGATTGGAAACCCCATAACTGCCTCTGAAACATCTACTTTAGAAGTGGTTGCTTTTTTTTTAAATCGCTACCATAAAGGAAGGCCTCAGGGATTCTCTGCTCATAGTGATACCAGTTTTGGAGAAGTCGACTCTTGATAGAAATAGTTGTACAACTTATGTGCCGGGGATCGAGTCTACTGCCCCACTGCCACCAGTGTTAGTGTAAATCTCAAGCTAACCTCTCCATGTCATGTTCAGATTGAGGTTACTCTATGATTGCGATCATAAATCTTCAGGCTTGGGTTACACTCGTAGGCTCTTGTCATTGCAAAGCATTGTGTATCTGGGTATAAAAAGATTTTTTTCTTCAGTCACACTGTGTGCCATAGTCAGCCCTCTACCAGCATTGGTCCATACCCCTCTTCATATGGGGGAAACATATTTAGGTTGTTTCTTAAATTGTGCCAACCAGGTTACCACAGTCCCTTCACGTGTGAGGTTATATTTAGAGTCTTTCTTATTTTTTTATTAGAAATAATGCTGGAATGAACATCTTTTTACATATATATTGCATATTTGCCCGATTATTATGTTAGAATAAAATTTTAGAACCCCTATGATTGAAGCAAAGATTAAATATTTCTAAAGACTGTGGCACATATTTCCAAAGGACTTTTAGATTTGTTGTATATTTCACCCTTTTGCCAATGTGTTGGAAGAAACATAATTTACACCAGCTCATTAATTGCATCTTAAAAGCATCTTGCAGTTTTCAAAGAAAGCCTTTGCACATGCTTTAATTTTCATATCAGTCTTGTGAAGCTGTCAATATTATTTCCATCTTACCTATAATAACAATGAAACAGCAGATTTAACTAACATGATTAAGATCAAACAGGTAATACTTGGCTGAGGCACTGTTTGAATTTGAATAATATGGAATACCTTTGTGTATTTATTCATCCTCTTTTTCTGTATGCATTTGTTGAGCACCAGTGATGTGTCAGGCACTGTGCAGGGAGCAGGGTGTGTGCCACTTAGGTGGAAGGTAAGCTCTCTGACACCGCAGAACTTACATTTTAGGAGGAATGAAGACATTAACAATATTTGCATATTTATAAATAAGAAATATTGAGACTGTGATAAGTACATATTGGAGGTATCTGAGAAAATATAATGGGGAGATTGTAACCTAGTGAGAGCAGTCGGCAAGGCACAAGAAACATGGCATGCCAAAGGGACTACAGAAAACCACTATAGCCAGAGGTAGAGAGTGAGAAGCTGCATGGCATGAGATGAAGCTGGAGAAGTAGAGACCAGGCTGTGCAGAGCTCACTGGCCCCACGCTTCCCCATTCTCAGTGCTGGAGAATCAGTTTTGTTTGTTTCAATTTTCTTGGCACAATACTTACATAAAATAAGGTAAATAATACATCACTAAAAACCAAACAAATTTTAAAGTACATAAAATACAAGCTCCAAGTATATGTTTAGTTTATAGACATAAAACTACTCTGTGAAATCACTATCAAAATGTCTAGATGCTTGCTCTTGGTTTCTGTTCTGATCTCCCTGCAGAGCATTAACAGTCCAGGAAACCAGGCTGCAGAAGGCACATCAGGCAGCACGGCTCTAGGCCACGACAATGGCTAAGAGCAATAAAAGGAAGCACCTGGTTAACATTATCGGGAGTGTGTTTTGAGATGATCACTCTGGCTGCCAGGGGGAGAAAAGTGGATTTGGGTGGATGAATTAGGAAGTGAATTCGTAGGACAGAGAGTGATGATGATAGCGTGTGCCAATGTTGTAGGTGAGATTTCAAAAATAGCCCCCTAAGATATCCCACCCTAATCTCTAGAATCTATGAATATTAGATATTGTACCACTGATTATGTTATGTTATACGCACAGTTGACCTTAAGGTAGGAAAATTATCTGGATGCATCTGGCTCTAATCACTTGAGTCCCGAAAAGAGCTTAGAGAGCTTTCTCCAGCTGGTTGTGGGGGGAGAAGTCAGAGAGATTGAGAGCAGAAGAAAAATTCACTGCACCATTGCTGACTTGAAGTTTGAGGGTACTCTGTGATGAAGAATGTGCACAGGTGGCCCCAGGAAGCAAGGAGCAGTCCTCCGCTGACAGCCAGCAAGGAAATGGGGACTTTGATGCTAAAACTGCAAGAAGCTAAATTCTAGCAATAACAGGAATGATCTTGTAAAGGGACTCCAAGCTCCAGATGACAATGCAGCTGGCTGACACTTTGATTTCAGCCTGAGCAGAGAACCTAGCCACACCCTGCTAAACTTCTAATCTTCAGCACTGTGACCTAATATTATGGGTGTTGTTTTAAGCTTCTGAGTTTGTGTTGATTTGTTATACAGCAATAGAAAACCAATACAGCCAGAATGGTGCCAGTGGAGATTATAAAGAAGAGGATAGATGGATTTTGGCAATAATTTAGTAAGTAAAATTCATGTGAGATAGTGATTTGATATAAGAGATAAAGAAGAAGTGTTGAAGATGACTCCTAAATGTCTGGTTTATATGACTAGATGGATGATGGCTCCATTTACTGAGATGATAGAACATACCAGAAGAGGATCAAGTTAAAAGGGAAAAAAGATTATGATTTAATTTTTTTTGGCCTGATTTGTTTTGAAGTGACTGTGATCCATCTGAGAAGAGCTGTCAGCTGTCAGCCAAGTAGTTATATTTATAGACCTAGAACTCAACAAGAGGTATGGGCTAGGAATGAAAATGTGTGAGTTATCTGTATAGAAGTGCTGATTAGAGCCCTGGGTGAGGTTAACACAGAGTAAGTAGAAAGTGCATTTAGCACAGAGCATGAGGCTGTAAAGACCTCAGAGAAGAGGAAAAGCCTGGAAAGATGGGGATTCCTGAGGAGTTGGGGCAAAGCCAGGGGAGTGTTAGATCAAGGAACTTGGATTAGTTCCTAATGCTGCTGTAACAAATTACTACCAATTCGGTGCTCTAACAAAACATAAGTTTATTATCTCCCAGTTCTGACAGTCAAAAATCTGGCACAGATCTCACCAAGCAAAATCACATTGGTAGGCTGCATTTCTTTCTAGAAACGCTAGGTAGAACTGATTCCTTTGCTTTCTCCAGCTTCTACAGGCTACTGGCATTCCTTGGCTCAAGGCCTCTTCCTCCATCTTCAAAGCTAGCAACATCAGGTCAAGTTCTTTTCATCCTTCCATCTCTCTGCTTCTCTCTCCTGCACCTCCTTCTTCCACTTTTGAGGCCCTTTGTCATTACATTGGGCCCTCCTGGATAATACAAGATTTTAAGATCATCTGATTAGCGAACTTAATTTTATGTTACCTTAACTCCCCTTTTCCATATAACATAGCATAGTCACAGGTCCTAGGGACTAGGACGTGGACATCTTTTGTCATCATTACTCTGCTTACTACAGAGGCTAAGGATTTATCTACACAATGTGTAATATAATAATCTTGAAGAGAGCTGGGTGTATGAATGGTAAAGGCAGAAGTAATAGTTCAGCAGGTATAGAGTGCAGTGGGAGTGAAGGCAGAATGGAGTGACTATGAAAAACCTTGAGAAGTTCAGCTATGAATGAATAAAAGAAAGTAGAGTAAAGAAAAGGAATAAAAGGAAGTAGCTATGGGTGGTTTAGGATCTGGGAAGAATTATTTTATGGGAAGGGATTAACATGTTTAATAGCCAATGTGAAAGATTCAGTTGAGAGAAGATCTATGCAACAGAGAGAACAGATACTCATTTGCTTAAACTTCCCGATAAGACAGGTAGGGGCTAAGCATAAGCCTGTGTTTCCCTCTGTTATAAATAGAAGATATGAAGACAGATAGGTATATAGATAGATACATTTATATGCTTATTAGCAAAAATCTGAAAAGTTCACTTTTTGTGTCTTCTTTTCCCACTCTAAATGCCTATCAGAAAAAGAAAATTGGGTTTACAAACTAGGAACACAATCATTAAAAATAAACATAGCATATGATATGGTTTGGCTCAGTGTCCCCACTCAAATCTCATCTTGAGTTGTAATCCCCATAATCCCCACATGTCGAGGGAGGGATCTGGTGGGAGGCAATTGGATCATGGGGACAGTTTGCCCCATGCTGTTCTGATGATAGTGAGTGAGTTCTCACAAGATCTGGTGGTTTTATAAGTGTTGGGCAGTTCTTTCTTTACATGCCCTTTCTCTCCTGCCACCTTGTGAAGAAGGTGCCTGCTACCTCTTCATCTTCTACCATGATTGCAAGTTTTCTGAGGCCTCCCCAGCCATGTGGAACTGTGAACCAATTAAACCTCTTTTCTTTATAAATTACCCAGCCTCAGGTATTTCTTCATAGCAGTGTGAAAATGGACTAATACAGCATATATTATAATAATCATGTTTCCCCAGTCGATGAAAAATTCTGCCTGCTAAGTGGAAATGTTGACCTCACCCTGTACATAAAGGAGATAGCTCCCTAGTGAGGCCACATTTTATGTCCCATCTAGGTTTATTGGATACTTTATAGTATTTGGGAAACATAAACCATTTCCCACTAATGCTATCATCTTAAAACACTTTGGAGTTTTGACTGAATAACTGACTAAACAGCAGTTTGTTAGATGAATGATGTAACCAAGCAATTTTTAATGGAGTCTCAGAAGATTTTGAGGAAAAGAAAATGTGCTGCCAATGGAAACAGACATGGATGTGGAATGAAGAAATTTATATTTTCACATCTCTGGCTCAATTCCTTACTAAACTAAGGGTCGAAGTCCCTATTAAGACCTAGAGTGTGAGGCAATCAGTGAATATTTTGCATTTGGAAAGTCTAAGGCAGCAGGTAACAGATGCTAACCTTTTGTGCTTTGTAAATAGGACAGGTATTGCATGTGTACCAATTGGAGGAGACATCACTCAGTAGTAGGCCCTAGTCAGGGTTGACAGATAAAATACAGGACTTCCAGTCAAATTGAAACTGCCGTTAAAGAACAAAATTTTTTTAGCATAAGTATGTTGCAAATATTGCATAAAACATATGTATACTAAAAAATGTTGTTTATCTGAAATTCAAATTCAAATTTAAGTGGGTTTCCTCTATTTGTACTTGCTAAATATCTTCTATCTGGCTATGCAAGAATATTTTGTACAAAGACGAATCTGGATTCATGGGCTGAAAAATAATATTTGAGACACTTTCAGACATGACAAGTCTGATCATATTGTTTGAAATCCAAAATGCCAGTGTTTCTGGGATATTTCACCAGGTCATGGGGATAATCAACACTATGTTTACAGTTTAAATAGGGTTCAAACAGTCATTCTAGGAAATGGCTTATGGTCACTACATGTATTTGGGCCATGGATTTCCTTGAGGTCTTTCATGTAAAGATATTAAGACTAATTTTCAATAGGTTTTTTGTTTTTGTGTAATATACAATATTGCAGAAAGATAGGCTATGTATTTAGTATGTTATCAACCCATCAACGAACAGCCAAAATAAAAGTGAACTTAACATAAACTAAATCTTTTTAGGACAGCCTCCTTTTCCAGTTATATTAAGAAGCCAGCAGAAAGTTAAAAGAGTTGACACCAAGCCCTATGACCAGCTTGAATTTCAATTCTTTAAACTCTGTTAGTACTTATTCATTCATATGTCCAACAAATATTAATGAATGATTACATTGAAACAAGCAGGGAAAATTTTATATTGCAAAGGACAGGAAGAAAGTGCTTAGATTAAAATGCAGAAAGGAGGTCAGTGTGGCTAGAGCAGAGTGGGGGTTGGGGAGCATGACAGAAGATGAATGGAGAGAAATCCACTGGAAAGACCCACAGGGCTTTGTACGTCAGTCTAAGGAGCTCAGTTTTATTCTTACCTTGTTGGGAAACCTTCAGGTTGCTATAAACATCACATTGTACCCCATAAATATATAATTATTATTTGTCAATTAAAAATAACATTTAATTTTTTAAACATGACAGTGCTGAACTGTAAGAAAACAAAATGAAAAAACTTGTAACATTTGATGTGAATCATCATGACTTATTAAATACCCTCTGTGTCCAAATAAAATGGTTTTGATCTGCCAATATGGCAAAATACAGAAAATACCAGAACAAAATTAATAGACATGGATATCAATCAGGGAAGTGAAAAATATGCAAAAAGAGTTATCACATCAGCTATCATAATAAATGTGAATAAAATAAATTTTCTTACTAAAAATAACAATGCCCTCATATTAGCCAATGACAAAGAAATTCAACAAAAGGATTAGAGATTGTTTTACTCCTGAAGAGAGATGTTCATAGATGTTGCTAATTGAGCAGTTTTAAAACAAATTTTCATTTCTAATTTGTTATTTAAACATAGTATTATATATTAAGCCTAACTTTTCAAACTTTAAGATAAAATACTGATTTCCAGAGATTCTGTAATAATTAAAATATGAATTCCCTCATACTTGAAAAAAATAAATTTTTTTCACAGCCATCTTGGAAAATACGTGAATGTTCAACTTTTGGACTGACACCTAATAAGCAACATTTTATTCCTAAAGGAGAGATTTTTTAGGTTGGTAATGAGGAAGTGAAAAAATAGAAATTCGTAGGAAAAAAATCTATATATAACCCATATGGTTATACATAATTGAAATTCTAAAATATACTTGGGTCTTCCAGGATACTGAAAGCTAATTATTAAGGTGAGAAGAACTGACTTAATAGTGAATAGAAGTGACTTCAACCTTCCTCCACCTGAAAGGTACTGCAGACACAGGGCAGTGTGTGTGTGTGTGTGTGTGTGTGTGTGTGCGAGCACACGCACACATTTTGCAGAATGGTGGTGAGAGCTGTGTTAAAACCACAGTGTGATGAGTATTTTAAATCCTACGTTTTCCTGTAGTAATAAGAGAACAGTCTTATAATTTCTTTCTGATTGTACTCAGTAAGCAATTTATAAACGAAAACAAGGGAAAAGGCATGTGGTTTTAGTTAACTATTAACCGACATGGCTAAGGGTAGTTTTTAAGACATTACTTGAGATTTTGGAAGGGGAAATTCCTGTGGACACAGCACACCTTATGCTTTATGTCACAGGTATGAGCCGTTTCCTAGAGAACTCCTAGGGAATAAATTTGGAATTTTATTTTTATCATTAAGGGGGAAAAAGTCTTATATGTATTAGAAAGTTTATTATAACAGTCATCAGGCACTTAGAAATTTCTGTCTACATTGTTTAAATTGAGGAGACAAGTTATTGGCTGTCATTAATGATATTCCAGTAAGAATATCCCTAACCTGGAAAACCAATCAGCCAATTTCCACTTGTCATACCTTACCATTACTGATATTATAAATGTGTCCCTAATCTAGAATATATTCTACTTCAGAATGAAAGTTTATTCTTCTCTTACCATGTGAATGGTAGTTAACAGTCCTGAAAGCTTCTCAACTGGAACAACTTCCAAAATAACTTTAAAAAATTCACTCTTTCTCAATGTTTTCTAAGTAACATAGAAATAATTAACTGCAAATTTTGTTGAATTCTTGATCATCTGGGAAATCAAGATGAAGCACAAAGGATATATTAGTTGCTGAACAAATGAGCCAATTTATCTCGTGAACAAAAAGCAGATTGTTGTCAAAGGATGCATTTTTTTTTTTTTTTTTTTTTTTTTTTTTTACTGTTACAATTATGCCTAAAAGGACACCATAATTACAGTGCAATGTTCCTCAATCAGACCATATCCTTGCTTAGGGAAGCAGGAGGTTGCTTGTGAGACTGTAATGATTTTCCTTCTTATCAACTGTGAATCATGTCTTTCATCCCTGTAATTAAGGCCTTTGATATGCGTAACAGTCAATAGAGTTGAGATAATAAAACAAATCAAGCCAAATATCCTGTTGTTGAATTTAGAACAGCTACAACAAATGTTGATCTCCTTTTCCTTCAATTTGTGCATTTGAAAAAATGTTATTCTAGAAATACTCAGATTCGAAGGTATTGAAAAAGTCAAGATATTGTCCACTTTTTTAGAAATGTTGTATATTATATTAGTGGAAGGTAACAATGAATTCCTTTATTTGAAGATCTCTGATTACCTTAAACATAAAAGTTACATGTTCAACAGGATATATTTCTACTATTTTAATAGTTAAATGCATTAATATTTAGGAAGGCTGCGATGTTTAATATTTTCCATTAAATGAAAGCTCATGCTCAGAAACCTTGCTATTTAGATATTTAATTTATTTTATTCACCCACTCATTCTGTGTACCAGGTACTGTGATGGACTTTTGCATATATGATTTCTCATCTTCAACATTACTCTGCAAGGTTAATTTTAGTATTTTCATTCTACATATGGTGAAACTTAATCTGAGAAGAAGTAAGTGGCTTCCCAAAGAGAAACAGCAAGAATATGGCAGAGTTGGCCTTCAAATGAAGTACAGTGCGGAGGGTGGGATGAGCAGAGGGAAAGGAAATGTTTTGGGAGGATTAATTTAAAAAGATTAGAGGAAACATAGCAACGAGGCAAGTGAAATATCAGTTCTCAGACCACAAGTTCTCTAAATAATATAATCAACAAGCTTCACCTTTGTAGGGGGTAGTTTCCCCCACCAAACAAAGCCACACTCCTCAGTCCTTCCTTCCATAGAATCTGTGATGTTTCTATGTTAGTTAAAACATATGTTTCTCTTGCTATAAAGGTCATTTTTTTTTCTCTTTAAATCGCACGCTCTCAATGGGTCCATAGAACGGCCGTTATCTCAGTTGCATTTTTAGATTATAATTTTATGTATAGACTGTGCCTACCTTCACCATTCTGTCTGAAAACATGCTAATCGATGACTCTAAGATGTGCTGTGAGGTTTGCAGCTGATAAAAACAAATACTTTCTCATTTGAGGGTCTCGGTAAATATTATCAGTAAAATATGTGAACTTCAGTGCATGCAAGTTGTGACAGCTATTTTGTTTGTTCAGAAGTTTAAAGAATTGCTTTTCAGTATTTCAACTGTGCTCTGAATAAATTAAGTTGCCAGAGAGCTCAGTTTCATGGATGTAGTTACCTGGAGCATAGTTCTGATAAAAACCTAGACCGTAACTTCAGTTCTCACACATATGGGCTGGTTTCCACCAGGGAAAAGCTTGGACCCACAGTCACAGATGAACAATAAGTGCTGGTTTATTGCATACGAGTTTGTTATCTTTGTTTAGGGCTTTTTGTATAGTGGCTTATAATGTGGTTTTTAGTGCTGTGCTACTGGTCTATCTCTTTCAATTACATATAAATACATAACTGAGGCCAATGATGATGCCTCATTCATCTTTGAAACTAGCATGAGTCCTGAAACTCAGGAGATGCCAAGTGAATGTTTGTTCAATTAAACCAGGAACAAGGTATCTATATAAGGGATGATGTTGGCTATGAGAGCAGGAGTGATACAGTGTAAATTTTTGGCAAACTCACAGTGATATAGTTTTCATATAAAACACACCACAATCACAATTTTTTAGTCTTTTTTTAAAAAATTATACTTTAAGTTTTAGGGTGCATGTGTACAACGTGCAGGTTTGTTACATATGAGTACATGTGCCATGTTGGTGTGCTGCACCCATTAACTCCTCATTTAACATTAGGTATATCTCCCAATGCTATCCCTACCCCCTACCCCCACCCCACAACAGGCCCCAGTGTGTGATGTTCCCCTTCCTGTGTCCAAGTGTTCTCATTGTTCAATTCCCACCTACGAGTGACAACACGCGGTGTTTGGTTTTTTGTCCTTGCGATAGTTTGCTGAGAATGATGGTTTCCAGCTTCATCCACGTCCCTACAAAGGACATGAACTCATCATTTTTTATGGCTGCATAGTATTCCATGGTGTATATGTGCCACATTTTCGTAATGAAGTCTATCATTGTTGGACATTTGGGTTCGTTCCAAGTCTTTGCTATTGTGAATAGTGCTGCAATAAACATACATGTGCATGTGTCTTTATAGCAGCATGTTTTATAATCCTTTGGGTATATACCCAGTAATGGGATTGCTGGGTCAAATGGTATTTTTAGTTCTAGATCCCTGAGGAATTGCCACACTGACTTCCACAATGGTTGAACTAGTTTACAGACCCACCAACAGTGTAAAAGTATTCCTATTTCTCCACATCCCCTCCAGCACCTGTTGTTTCCTGACTTTTTAATAATCGCCATTCTAACTGGTGTGAGATGTTATCTCATTGTGGTTTTGATTTGCATTTCTCTGATGGCCAGTGATGATGAGCATTTTTTCATGTGTCTTTTGGCTGCATAAATGTCTTCTTTTGAGAAGTGTCTGTTCATATTCTTCGCCCACTTTTTGATGGGGTTGTTTGTTTTTTCCTTGTAAATTTGTTTGAGTTCTTTGTAGATTCTGGATATTAGCCCTTTGTCAGGTGAGTAGATTGCAAAAATTTTCTCCCATTCTGTAGGTTGCCTGTTCACTCTGATGGTAGTTTCTTTTGCTGTGCAGAAGCTCTTTAGTTTAATTAGATCCCATTTGTCAATTTTGGCTTTTGTTGCCATTGCTTTTGGTGTTTTAGACATGAAGTTCTTGCCCATGCCTAAGTCCTGAATGGTATTGCCTAGGTTTTCTTCTAGGGTTTTTATGGTTTTAGGTCTAACATGTAAGTCTTTAATCCATCTTGAATTAATTTTTGTATAAGGTGTAAGGAAGGGATCCAGTTTCAGCTTTCTACATACGGCTGGCCAGTTTTCCCAGCACCATTTATTAAATAGGGAATCCTTTCCCCATTTCTTGTTTTTGTCAGGTTTGACAAAGATCAGATGGTTGTAGATATGCAGCATTATTTCTGAGGGCTCTGTTCTGTTCCATTGGTCTATATCTCTGTTTTGGTACCAGTACCATGCTGTTTTGGTTACTGTAGCCTTGTAGTATAGTTTGAAGTCAGGTAGCGTGATGCCTCCAGCTCTGTTCTTTGTGCTTAGGATTGTCTTGGCAATGCGGGCTCTTTTTTGGTTCCATATGAACTTTAAAGTAGTTTTTTCCAATTCTGTGAAGAAAGTCATTGGTAGCTTGATGGGGATGGCATTGAATCTATAAATTACCTTGGGCAGTATGGCCATTTTCACGATATTGATTCTTCCTACCCATGAGCATGGAATGTTCTTCCATTTGTTTGTGTCCTCTTTTATTTCATTGAGCAGTGGTTTGTAGTTCTCTTTGAAGAAGTCCTTCACGTCCCTTGTAAGTTGGATTCCTAGGTATTTTATTCTCTTTGAAGCAATTGTGAATGGGAGTTCACTCATGATTTGGCTGTCTGTTTGTCTGTTATTGGTGTATAAGAATGCTTGTGATTTTTGCACATTGATTTTGTATCCTGAGACTTTGTGCATCAGCTCTAGAAGAAAAAGGATCCCCTTGGAGGGAAGATTGAAGTGCAGCATGTAGAAGAAAATGTTCTGTGGGCCATAGGCTCTGTGGGTGAGCCACTGGCAAACCACAGCATTGGAAAGAAACTGAACTTCGGTGTGACACACGTTTTGTGTTCCTTGCACTGGAGGGAAAGCAATGAGTGAGTATGATTATTAGATTATATCATAGGACATGGAATATTTGTTACCAAAAGCAGGGTAGAGTTTGAGGGTAATTTTAAAAAATTTCTCTCTTGATGACCGTTTTACACTAAATGACGCATTGATGCATGCCGTCGGCTTGGCTTTTTCCTCCCCCTCCAACCCTGTGTCTTAGGAAACCAGAAGTATTAATCACTGACATTGAAAACACATTTGTTCCTGGAAACTTGCTTAGTTCCTTATGCACATTATATCATTTAAGCATAAGCATATACTTCTGAGTTCAGTAATGGTAATTTATTGATGGGAAAATGAAGGCTTAGAGACATTGTGGAACTTGCTGAGGTTTACATGACTAAGTGGCAGAGGTAGGAATTGAACCAAGGACTAAATACAGGCTATAACCATAAGTACTAAACTCTCTCCAGTAAAAGTTCAAAAGCTACACTCAACGATTTATAGGAACCTATGTTTACATACTAATGAGGCTGATACAAAGCTGGCAATGATACGTTCTATCTGGGCAGGATGCATGGTGATTTGTTTTTTAGAGAATTAGGTGCTACTAGGAAATATGTGAGCTCTGGCGTTCTGTTCTTCATGGGCAACTTGAGGGGAAATTGTCCATTCTTACGTCTTTGTTTGTGTTTGTTTATATGCCTTTCTTGCTTCACTGCTAATGTGGCATATTATTTCACAATCACAGCAAGACTGATTTATAGGAAAATAAAATTATATACAAGTATTTCATGGTTTAGTAAACAATAATCTTCAAACTACTTAGTGATGTTATTATTATTGTCATTATGACCTTGACTGTTGTCATTCAATATACAAATAAACTTGCTCATATCACAGCTGGGAATTTTTTATCCAACTTCCTAATGTCAGGCAATACTAGATTGTGAAAATCACAAGCTAGCTTGTGGATATAAGACAAGGAAGAGGAATTCCTTCATCTTTTAATTAATGTTTAAAAAGTTGTTATTCTGTGTTAGAAATAACACATACTTTTGAACAGGGATATACATAAACTTAACCAATTCATAATGTCTTTATTTTTTTTGACTTTCACATTTGTCAAATGCCAATATAATAGCTTCAATTTATCTAGCTGTTGTGAGAATTAAATGAGATTATAGAGTGCACCTTATTAACAGAAATATTTTTAAATCTAAACAAGTAATATTATTTGGTACTATTCTCATTGTACCGAGTTAAAGCAATTTTCTTGTACATTTTAAAGGAATAAACACACAAAATTAGCCAAAATACTGACATATATCCAACCAACAGTGAATCCAATTTCAGTGTATTATGAAGGGAAATCAAGGCATAAAAACGTCAAGTGTGTTTCAATTTAAGAAAAGAAAAACTATTCGGGTTAGAAAAAGAGTTTGGAAGGTGTATTATCAGAGGATCAGTGAAAAAAGAAAACAGAAACTATCCTAGATATTTTAGGCAGAATGACAGTTAAGTATGGAATTAGATGATTTTAAACCCTTGGGAAGCACTGGGGAGCAACACTTCTAGCTTCAGGAAATCAGGCTGTTTCAGGGATCACAAGAAACTGCAGCTGATCATCTCAGCTCCTACAACAGTGAAACAGGTATTCTTAAGAGAATGCCCAGAAGGCACAGCAAAACTCAGGACTTTCCAAGTCTACTACTGCCTGTCAGCATCTCAAGAGTGCAAAAGCTCCTTCTTCCCTCCCCATTCCCAATCCTCCACTAATACCCCTCCCAGCGTAATCCAAACCACAAGACTGCTGGCATGAAAGTTTAGAAAATGTAGTTTCCAGGCTTCCAGCTTCTGTAGAACAAGAGCCAACTTAGAAGGGCAGAACGGTGCTGAGTGCCAGAGGATATTCTCAGGAAAATCAAGATAGTAATAGAAATACCGGGACATTGAAGAAAGCTGTTTGTAGCAAGAAATAAAAAAGGTAAGTCCATTTGAGGCTGACTCTAGGAAGAGTTTCTTTTGAACAGTACAAAATTTATAAAATTGAGTTCAGTGGGAAATGTATGTATTTCTTACATTGAATTAGATATTAAATTGACATTTAAAATTAATACGAATGTCATTTACTTTATGTGCCATCTTAATAAATGTTTAATTATTTTAAAAGTAAACTACTGCTGTGTCAGTGTTAATTCCAGGAGATTTAATTGTATTGTTCGTTTCCTTTCACTCTTTTTTCTCTAATCTTGTCTTCTCACTTTATTTCATTAATTTGATCTTCAATCACTGATACCATTTCTTCCACTTGACTGAATTGGCTATTGAAGCTTGTGCATGCATCACGAAGTTCTCGGGCCGTGGTTTTCAGCTCCATCAGGTCATTTAAGGTCTTCTCTACACTGTTTATTCTAGTTAGCTATTCTTCTAACCTTTTTCCAAGGTTTTTAACTTCCTTGCGATGGGTTAGAACATGCTCCTTTAGCTTGGAGAAGTTTGTTATTACGGACCTTCTGAAGCCACTTCTGTCAACTCTTCAAACTCATTCTCCATCCAATTTTGTTCCCTTGTTGGCAAGGAGCTGCGATCCCTTGGAAGAGAAGAGGCACTCTGTTTTTGGAATTTTCAGCTTTTCTGCTCTGGTTTCTCCCCATCTTTGCGGTTTTATCTACCTTTGTTCTTTGATGTTGGTGACCTACAGATGGGGTTTTGGTGTGGATGTCCTTTTTGTTGATGTTGATGCTATTCCTTTCCATTTGTTAGTTTTCCTTTTAACAGTCAGACCCCTCAGCTGCAGGTCTGTTGGAGTTTGCTGGAGGTCCACTCCAGACCCTGTTTGCCTGGGTATCACCAGCAGAGGCTGCAGAACAGCAAATATTGCTGGCTGATCTTTCTTCTGGAAGCTTTGTCCCAGAGGGGCACCCACCTGTTTGAGGTGTCTGTTGGCCCCTACTGGGAGGTGTTTCCCAGTCAGGCTACACGGGGGTCAAGGACCCACTTGAGGAGGCAGTCTGTCTGTTCTCAGAGCTTGAACACCGTGTTGAGAGAACCACTGCTCTCTTCAGAGCTGTCACACAGGGATGTTTAAGTCTGCAGAAACTGTCTGCTGCCTTTTTTTCTGCTATGCCCTGCCCTCAGAGGTGGAGCTGACCTGTGGTGGGCTCCGCCCAGTTTGTGCTTCCCTGCTGCTTTGTTTACACTGTGAGCTACTCAAGCCTCAGTAATGGTGGACACCCCTCCCCCCGCCAAGCTCCCGCAACCCAGGTGGATCTCAGACTGCTGTGCCAGCAGTAAGCAAGGCTCTATGGGTGTGGGACCCGCCGAGCCAGACACGGGAGGGTATCTCCTGGTCTGCCAGTTGCTGAGACCATGGGAAAAGTGCAGTATTTGGTCAGGAGTGTACCCATTTCTCCAGGTACAGTCTGTCATGGCTTCCTTTGGCTAGGAAAGAGAAATTCCCCAACCCCTTGCACTTCCTGGGTGAGGTGATGCCCCACCCTGCTTCAGCTTGCCCTCCATGGGCTGCACCCACTATCCAACCAGTCCCAATGAGATGAACCAAGTACCTCAGTTGGAAATGCAGAAATCACCCCTCTTCTGCATCAGTCTCACTGGGAGCCGCTGCAGACCGGAGCTGTTACTATTCGGCCATCTTGGAAGTGACTCTCCTCTGCCTTTTCTTTTCAGTAGTTTTACAATAATAGGCTGTGTGTGTGTGTGTGTGTGTGTGTGTGTGTGTGTGTGTTTGTGTGCCAGTTGGAAAGTATTTTTAGCCATTAGCACTTCAAATATTGCTTCTTCCTTGTTCTCTCTTTCTGGGAATCTTATTACATGTATATTACAACTTTTCACCTAGACTGTCTTGTTGTTTTCTCTATTTTTTATTCTTTTTTGCTCACTATCCATTAGTATAGATATTTTCTATTAATCTTTTTTTTTACTTCACTGATCTTGATTTCTGTTAAGCCCAATCTGTGTTGTCTACCTATTGGGTTCCTAATTTCAATTATTACATTTATTTTACAGTTTTAGAATTTCTGATTATTTAAAAAAATAAATTATAGTTTTCTAATAAAATTCTTCACTTTTTATCTATTTATCAGACTTATTAATCACCATTATTCTAAAGTCAGCATCTGATCATTTCAAATGAATCAACTATGGGTATTTGTTTGTTTTATTGAAATTCTGGACATTTTAATAAAAATTGAGAAACTCTGGATGATATCTTTTTCATAAAATGTTTACCCTATCTCCAGGTAGGCAACTTGAAAGCAAATAGATCACCTTAATGCAACCAAGAATGAAGCTGCCTTGAAACAGGGTTTCAGGTTTTTAGTAAGGTTTAGTGTACATCAGTTTAATCTCATCTACTAGGAATGAAGCTTTCCATAGGACTTAGCTGAGACCTAGGATGTCTACTAGAGACACTTTTTGTTGGGTTCTAACTGTAATTTTTTGTCTTATCAAAACTATACCACTTAAAAATATGTCTTAATATTTAGCAGCTTTCCACTGACATTCCCATTTTTTTCGTTATGCTCAACTTAAGAACTTAGCAAATTCTATAAGGCTGAAAAACACAGCATTTAATTCTCTTCTCTGTGTCTCCCTTATTTCTATGATTTGCCCCCTCAATCTGACTGCATAGGCAACCTCAAATGTCACTTTTATCATCTTGATCCCCTTGAGATTTTCAAAAGTTGTGCTCTCCTTTCTACCTCATAGACATAGACATCAATAATATTTCTCAGTTCTTTCCCTAAATCAACAACCTTCCAAAATACAGGTGGAAAAACAACTTGCAGAATATCAGTTAACTTCTATGCTATTCTTTTTCTTCCTAGATCTTGCTTGCTTAAGTATGGGTTGCCTCATCAGCTCTCCAGTGACTTCAAATAGATATTTTGTGTGTGTGTGTTGTCCAATATTTTCTATTTGTTCTTGGCCAAATAATTTGTCATCCACAATCTACTGCATCATGGTTGGTTGTAGAAGTACACAATTATCGAATATTTCATGTATTATAATATGCACAAAATGATATGTTTTTCCTGTTACTTTGATTTCTTAGATAAAATAGATTTCATAGGTGTAATGAATATATTTTTATGTTTTACCCTTTTTTTCTTTTTGAACTTTTACTACTGAATCAGGGGGTCATATGCAGGTTTGTTACAAAGGTATATTTTATGATGCAGAGGTTTGGAATGTGACTAAACCCTTCATGTGAATAATGAGCATGGTACCCAGAGGTAGTTTTTCAGCCCTTTCTCCCCTTCCTCTCTCCCCTTCTAGTAGTCCCAAGTATCTGTTGTTCCCATCTTTATGTCTATGTGTACCCAATATTTAGCTCCCGCTTGTAAGTGAGAACATGCAGCATTTGGTTTTCTGTTTCTGCATTACTTTCCTTAGGATAATGGGCTCCAACTGCAACCAAAATGCTGCAGAGGACATGATGCTTTTTTTTTTATAACTAAAGAGTATTCCATGGTATATATGTACTACACTTTCTTTATCCAATCCACCATTGATGGGCACCTTGGTTGATTCCATGTTTTTGTTTTTAGGAACATTGCTGCAATGACCATTTGGGTGCATGTGTCCTTCTGGTAGAATAATTTATTTACTTTTAGATATTAAATATATACCCAGGAAAGGAATTGCTGGGTTAAATAATAATTCTTATTTGTATTGAGATTACTTATGAGGACTCAACCATAAATTATTTGTCAAGTCAGATATCAAGAAGGATATATCCTAGGTTTTCTTCTAGGATTTTTGTATTTTGAGGTCTACCTTGAAGTCTTTAATACACCTTCAGTTAATTTTTGTATATGGTGATAGGTAGGAGTCTAGTTTCATTGTTCCACATATGGATAGCCAGTGTCACCAGCACCGTTTATTGAATAGGGAGTCTTTTCCCCATTGATAATTTTTGTTGAGTTTGCTGAAGATCAGACTATAAGTGTTATGATTGCTTGTAGATGTGAGGCTTTATTTCTGAGTTCTCCAATGTATTCCATTGGTTTATGTATCTATTTTTGTACCAGTACCATGCTATTTTAGTTACTGTAGCCTTGTGGTATAGTTTGAAGTCAGAAATTGTGATGCCTGTCGATTGTTCTTTTTGCTTAGGATTGCTTTGGCTATCTGGGCTCCTTTTTGGTTCCAAGTAAATTTTAGAATAGTAATTTATAGTTCTGTGAAAAATGACATTTGTACTTTGGTAGGAATAACATTGAATTTGTAGATTGCTTTGGGCAGTATGGTCATTTTAATAATATTGATTTTTCTAATCCATGAACATAGAACGTTTTTCCACTTATTTGTGTCATTTCTAATTTCTTTCAGCAATCTTTTTTTAGTTCTTCTCGCAGAGATCTTTCACCTCCTTGGTTCGATGTATTCCTAGATATTTCACTTTTTTGTGTGTGGCCATTGTAAATGGAATTGTCTTCTTGATTTTGCTCTCAACTAGAACCTTATTAATGTATATAAATGCTATTGATTTTTGTACATTGATTTTGTATCCTAAAACTTTATTGAAGTTGCTTATCAGCTCTAAGAGCTGTTTGATGGAGTTTTCAGGGCTTTCTAGGTATAGGATTATATTATTAGTCAAGAGAGGTAATTTGACTTCTCCTTGTCTTATTTAAATGTCATTTATTTCTTTCTCTTGCCTGAGTGTTCTGGCTTGGACTTACAGTACTATATTGAATAGGAGTGCTAAGAGTGGGCATACTTGTCTTGTTCCAGTTCTCAAGGGGAATGGTTCCTGTTTTTAGCCATTCAGAATAATGTTGGCTGTGGGCTTGACATACACAGCTCTGTTTTGAGGCAAGTTCCTTTGATGCCTAATTTGTTAAGGGCTTTTATTATGAAGGGATGCTGGATTTTGTCAAAAGTTTTTCTGCTCTATTGAGATGATCATATAGTTTTTGTTTTAATTCTGTTCATGTGATGAATCACATTTATCAATTTGCTTATTGTATTAGTCTGTTCTCACACTGCTAATAAAGACATACCTGAGACTGGGTAATTTATAAAGGACAGAGGTTTAATTGACTCACAGTTCCACATGGATGGGGAGGCCTCACAATCATGGCAGAAGGAGAATGCAGAGCAAAGTCATATATTACATGGTGGCAGGCAAGAGAGCATGTGCAGGGAAACTCACCTTTATAAAACCATCAGATCTCATGAGACTTATTCACTATCACAAGAAGAGCATGGGAAAGACCCACCACCATGATTCAATTACCTCCCACTGGGTCCCTCTCATTTGGAATGGATGTATTTACCCAATTCCTGTATCCCCATTTTATCTAGGAAGTAACTAACTTGCTTTTAACTTTACAGGCTTATAGGCAGAAGGGACTTGCCTTGTGTCGGGTAAGACTTTGGACTGTGGACTTTGTCCTCAGTCAACAACAAGGCTGTCCCCAGTCAGCAACAAAGGCCACATTGGAACTGCAAGCTTTCATGGGAATTATGGGAGCTAAAATTCAAGATGAGATTTGGGTAAGAATACAGCCAAACCATAGCATTTAGCTCACAGCCCCTTCCAAATTTCATGTCCTCACATTTCAAAACCAATCATGCCTTCCCAACAGTCTCCCAAAGTGTTAACTCATTTAGCATTAACTCAAAAGTTTACAGTCCAAAGTCTCATCTGAGATAAGGCAAGTCATTTCTGCCTATGAGCCTGTAAAATCAGAAGCAAGTTAGTTACTTCCTAGGTACACTGGAGATACAGGCATTGGGTAAATACACCTGCTCCAAATGAGATAAATTGGCCAAAATGAAGGGGCTGCAGACCTCATGCAAGTCCAAAATCCAGCGGGGCAGTCAAATCTTAAAGCTCCAAAATGACCTCCTTTGACTCCATGTCTCACATCCAGGGCACACTGATGCAAGATGTGGGCTCCCACGACCTTGGGCAACTCTGCCCCTGTGGCTTTGCAGGGTACAGCTCCCTCCTGGCTGCTTTCATTGTCTGGCATTGAGTGTCTGTGGCTTTTCCAGGCACACAGTTCAAGCTGTCAGTGGATCTACCATTCTGGGGTCTGGAGGACAGTGGCCCTCTTCTCACAGCTCCACTAGGCAGTGCCCCAGTAGGGAGTCTGTGTGGAGGCTCCCACCCCACATTTCCCTTCCATACTGCCCTAGCAGAGGTTCTCAATGAGGGCTCTGCTTTTGAAGCACACCTCTGTCTGGACATCCAGACATTTCCATACATTCTCTGAAATCTAGGCAGAAGTTCCCAAACCTCAATTCTTGACTTCTGTGCACCTGCAGGCTCAACACCACATGGAAGCTGCCAAGGTTTGGGGCTTGCATCCTCTGAATCCATGTCCTGAGTTGTACCTTGGCCTCTTTTAGCCATGGATGGAGTGGCTGGGACACAGGGCACGAAGTCCTGAGGCTATACACAGCAGTGGGGCCCAAGAAATCATTCTTTCCTCCTAGACCTCTGGGCCTGTGATGGAGGGGAGGGGCTGCCATGAAAGTCTCTGACGTGGCCTGGAGACATTTTTCCCATTGTCTTGGCGATTAGCATTTGGCTCCTATGCAAATTTCTGTAGCAGCCTTGAATTTCTCCCAATAAAATGTTTTTTTTCTAATTTTTATTTTTCTACTGCATTGTCAGGCTGCAAATTTTTCAAATTTTTATGCTCTGCTTCTTCTTGAACACTTTACCTCTTAGAAGTTTCTTCTGCCAGAAACTCTAAATCATCTCTCTCAAGTTCAAAGTTCCACAGATCTCTAGTGGAGGGGCAAAAGGCCGCCAGTCTCTTTGCATAGCAAGAGTGACCTTTACTCCCATTCCCAACAAGTTCCTCATCTTGATGTGAGACCACCTCAGCCTGGACTTTATTGTCCATATCACTATCAGCATTTTGATCAAAGCCACTCAACAAGTCTCTAGAAAGTCCCAAACTTTCCCACATTTTTCTGTCTTCTTGTGAGCCCTCCAAACTGTTCCAACCTCTGCCTGTTGCCCAATTCCAAAGTTGTGTCAACATTTTTGGGTATCTTTACAGCAGCATCCCACTCTACTGGTACCAATTTATTGTATTAGTCTGTTCCCACACTGCTAATAAAGATGTATCTAAGACTGGGTAATTTATAAAGAAAAGAGGTTTAATTGACTCACAGTTCCACATGGCTGACGAGGCCTCAAAACCATGGTGGAAGGGGAATGAGGAGCAAAGTTACATCTTACATGGCAGCAGGCAAGAGAGTGTACATGGGAACTCCCCTTTATAAAACCATCAGATCTCATGAGATTTATTCACTATCATGAGAACAGCATGGGAAAGATCTGCCCCCATGATTCAATTACTTCTCACCAGATCCCTCTATCGGGGGAAACCAGCCCCCCAATATTAAATGTAGTTATTTTCTATTTTCCCTAAGTGTTGGCCGGTCTGAGAAATAAAGGGAAAGAGTACAAAAGAGAGAAATTTTAAAGCTGGGTGTCCAGGGGAGACATCACATGTCAGCAGGTTCCGTGATACCCCCCGAGCCACAAAACCAGCAAGTTTTTATTAGCGATTTTCAAAGGGGAGGGAGTGTATGAATAGGGTGTGTGTCACAGGGATCACATGCTTCAAGGGCAACAAAAGATCACAAGGCAGAAGGTCAGGGCAAGATCACAAGGTCAGGGTGAAACTAGAATCACTGATGAACTTCCATGTCCCGCTGTGCATGCATTGTCATTGATAAACATCTTCACAGGGTTCAAGAGCAGAGAACCAGTCTCACTAGAATTCACCAGCCTGGAATTTCCTAATCCTAGCAAGCCTGGGGGTGCTGCAGGAGGCCAGGTCATGTTTCATCCCTTATCTACAACTGCATAAGGCAGACAGCCCCAGAGCGGCCATTTTAAAGGCCCCCCCTGGAAATGCACTCTTTTCCCAGGGCTGTTAATTATTAATATTCCTTACTGGGGAAAGAATTCAGCGATATTTCTCTTACCCATTTTCAGTAATAAGAGAAATATGGCTCTGTCCTGCCCGGCCCACAGGCGGCCAGACTTTAAGGTTATCTCCCTTATTCCCTGAAAATCACTGTCATCCTGTTCTTAAGGTGCTCAGATTTCATATTATTCAAACACACATGCTTTACAAACAATTTGTGCAGTTAATGCAATCATCGCAGGGTCCTGAGGCAACATACAGCCTCAGTTTATGAAGATGATGGGATTAAGAGATTAAAGTAAAGACAGGCATAGGAAATTATAACAGTATTGATTGGGGAAGTGATAAATGTCCATGAAATCTTCACAATTTATGTTCTTCTGTCACGGCTTTAGCAGGTCCCTCCGTTCAGGGTCCCTGACTTCCTGTAACACCTCCCATGACATGGGAATAATGGGAACTACAACTCAAGATAAGATTTGGGTGGGGACACTTCCAAACCATATCACATATGTTGAACCAACCTTGCATCCTAGGAATAAAGCCTACTAGATTGTGATAAATTAACTTTTTGATGTTTTACTGGGTATGGTTTGCTAGCATTTTGTTGAGGGTTTTTGCACCTATATTCATCAGGGAAATTGGCCTGCAGTTTTCTTTTTTCACTGTGTCTCTGCCAGATTTTGGTATCAGGATGATGCTGGCTTTATGAAATGTTAGGGAGGTGTCTCTCCTCAATTTTTGGAATAGCTCTAGTTGGCTTGGTAGCAGTTTGTCTTTGGATGTCTGGTAGAATTCAGTTTTGTGTTCATTTAGTTCAGGGCTTTTATTGGTTAGTAGGTTATTACTGATACAATTTTAGAATTCATTATTCATCTATTCAGCTTTTCACTTTCTCTCTTGTTCAGTCTTGGGAAGTTGTGTGTCTCTAGGAATTTATCCATTTCTGTAGATTTTCTAATTTGTGGGCATAAAGGTGTTCATAATAGTTTCTGAGGATCTTTTGTGTTTCTGTGGGATTAGTTGTAACGCCATCTTTGTCATTATTGATTGTGCCTATTTGTTTCTTTTTTTCTTAGTTAATTAGGCTAGTAGTTTGTAAATTTTATTTATTCTTTTGAAAAATCAACTTTTTGTTTCATTTATCTTTTCTATGGATTTTTGAGTCTCAATTTCATTTGATTATTCTCTGATTATAGTTATTCCTTTTCTTCTACTAGCTTTGTGGTTTCTTTGCTCTTTCTTTCTATTTCTAGGTGCAATGTTAGATTGTTAATCTGAGATCTTTTAAACTGTTTGATGTAGGCATTTAGTGATTTAAAATTCCTCTCAGCATTGTTTAGCTGCATTCCAAAGATTTTGGTATGCTATGTCTCTATTTTCATTAATTTCAAAGAATTTTTTGATTTCTGCCTTTTTTGTTCACCCAAAGGTCATTTAGGAGTAAGTTGCTTAGTTTCCATGCAATTGTGTGGTTTTGAGAGATCTTCTTTGTGTCAAATTCTATTTTTATGGCACTGTTTTTGGAGAGTCTGCATGATATGATTTCCATTTTTTAAAATTTATTGAGATTTGCTTTACGGCTAAGCATGTGATCAATCTTAGAATATGTTCTATGTATGGATGAGAAGAATGTATATTCTGTGGAGGTTGGGTGAAGATTCTGTCAATGTCTATTAGGTTCAATTTATTGAGTGTCAAGTTTAAGTCCATAATTTCTTTGTTAATTTCCTATCTTTATAGTCTGTCTAATGCTGTTAGTGAGGTGTCAAAGTCTCCCACTATTATTGTGTGGCTGTCTAAGTCTTTTCATAGGTCAAGAAAAATGTGTTTAACGAATCTTAGTGCTCTAGCATTGGGTGCATATGTCTTAAGTTGTCTTGTAGAATTGAACCCTTTATAATTATGTAATGCCCCTCTTTGTTCTTCTTGATTGTCATTATTTTAAAGTCTGTTTTATCTGCTATAAGAATAATGAACCTGTTTTTTTTTTTTTCCATTTACATGATAGGCCTTTACTTAGAACCTCTGGAGTGCTTTACATAGAAATGGGTCTCTTGAGGATGCCAGACAGTTGGGTATACTTTTTTATCCAACTTGACACTCTATGCCTTTTACGTGTTGCATTGAGACTATTTAAATTCAAAGTTAGTATTGATATGTGAGATTTTGATCCTGTCATCATGTTAGCTGAATGCTTTGTAGACTTGGTTGTGTAGTTGTTTTATAGTGTCTGTGAGCTATGTACTTAAGTGTGCTTTTCTGGTAGCAGGTATTGTTCTTTTGTTTATATGTTTAGCATTCCCTTAAGAACCTCTTGTAAGACTGGTTTCATTGTAATGAATTCCCTATGTTTGCTTGTCTAAAAAGAATTTTCTTTCTCCTTCAGTTATAAAGCTTAGTTTGGTGGGTTACAAAATTCTTGCTTGGAATTTCTTTTCTTTAAGGATGCTGAATATACATCCCTAATCTCTTTTGGCTTCTAAGGTTTCTGCTGAGAGGTCCATTGCTAGCCTGGTGAGGATCCATTTGTACATAACCTGACCCTTCTCTCTAGCTTTCTTTAAGATTTTTTCTTTTGCATGTACTTTGGTGAATTTGTTAACTATGTGCCTTGGTGATGGTCCTCTTGTATAGTATTTCACAGGGGTTCTCTGTATTTATTGAATTTGCATGCCAACCTCTCTAGTGAGATTGGAGAAATTTTTGTGGACTATATCTTCAAATATGTTGTCTATGCTTTTTACTCTCTCTTTCACCCTCTGCAATGCCAGTGAGTTTTCGGTTTGATCCCTTTACATAATTCCATAATTCTTGGGCATTTTATTCATTTAAAAAAATTCTTCTTTCTTTATTTTCATCTGACTGAGTTGATTTGAAGAACCAGCCTTTGAGCTCTGAGATTTTTCCCTCAGCTTGGTCACTTCTGCTATGAATGCTTCCAACTGTATTTTGAAATTTTTGTAGGGAATTTTCAATTCCAGAACTTCAGTTTGAGTTTTTCTAATATTGACTATTTTATCTTTCAACTCTTGGATCATTTGACTGGATTCCTTGCATTTCTGGAATTGGGTTTCTGCTTTTTCTGAATCTTGATGAAACTTCCTTGCCACCCAGATTCTGAATTTTGTGTCTGTCATTTCAATCATTTCAATGTGGCTAAGCACTATTGTTGGGAAGCTAATGTGCTCATTTGAAGGTAAGGAGACCATCTGACTTTTTGAATTGCCAGAGTTCTTGTGCTGATTCTTTCCCATCTGAGAGGGCTGGTGTTCCTTTGCCTTTTTGTATTTGCTGCCATTTGGATGGGGCTTTTGTTTTTATATTCTTTATCTCCCTTGAGAATTTAACTGTGGTATACGTTGATTATAGTCAATTGGCTTCGGCTTCGTTTCTGCTTGCGTTCAGTGGGCCAAGGCTCTGTGTGGGATTTTTTGTGACTTGATTCTTGCTCTGGGTTTCACAGGCAATGTATACTAGCAGAATATTTTTGATGTTGTAATTCGGGCTGCTATTCAGTAGATGGCGCTTGAAAGTAATGGCCAGCAGATAGGTGCTTACACAGTCACATGTCTCTTTTTTTTTTGTTTGTTTCAGCGCCTTTGCAGTAGTTCTCTGTGATGGGTGATGGGAAAGAGATAACCCCATTACCGGGTCAACTCCCAGGCCTTAGGGGATCCCCTCTGATCGCTGGTGCTGCACCTGCATTTCCTTTGGTGTTTCTGGTTGCAAAGCTTCCTTGGGCAGAGGCTGCAGCTGGCAGACAGGCCACATCCTTTGTGGATTGGCTCTGCAAAGGGAGAGTCCATGAGCCCATGCTTCTCACCCCTCTCAGTGTTCAGAGAGTGGGGTGGGGTGTCTTCCCCTATTCTAGTGCTGGCCACAGATCTCAGCTCAGCACTGCTGAGTTGTGTACTACAACCTTAGGGTGCTGCAACCAGGCTTCTGACTCTATCCTGCGGCCCCTCAGGGTCAGGAATTGGCTGGGCTGCAGGATTTGAAGTGCTCCCACGCTGGTGGGAAAGCATTTAAGTGGAGCCCTGGGCAAAGCACCTAGGCTCGGCAGCAGAGGCTGCACTGTGCACATGCTCCTGTGGGAGCAGCCAGGCAGGGAACTTGGGAAGGGTGGAAGGCAGGGGGGCCTGCTGAACAAATGTGCCCCAGTACTGGGTAGTAAAGATGACCTTGTTCTCTCTTGGCCCTGGTGGTCAATTTAGAGTTACTTAAAGGAAATGGAGAGACTTGAGGGATGGGCCTCTATGGCTGCGTTTTGCTGCAGCTGCCCTGCTCACAAAATTCCCTGGCCTCTGGGCAGGCTGAAGCTCTGTTTCTGCCTACCCTAGGGGGCAGATCCCCCTGCCAATTCAAATGTCTACTGGGGTCCTGGGATCTTTTGTAGCTAAGATCCCAGAGGCCTATGGCAAGAGTGGGCTGCCCCACCTGCACTTCACTCATGCTTCCCTAGGAGTCGTCCTAAGGTGAGAGCTGGTCTCAGCTCTTGATTCCTCTTTCTACTGCCTTGGTGACTGCATTGCCTCTGTTGACTCTAATTCTATTTTTTCATTTTATTTGTTGATATCTTTTACTTATTTTTCTATTAGTTTTTTTAAATTAACAGCTATTTAAAATTAAAGATATTAATCTTCTGTTTATATAAGTTCAAATTACTTTCCTAGTTTGTCACTCTAATTGTGGCATTTTTGAGGTATAACCATTTCAAAATGATGTGGTATCTATATTTCTTCCATATAGTTTTTCTGTATATCATTCGTAGAAAGGTTGTCTCTGTCACCAAAAGTATGATGCTTACCTATATTTTATGAGTAATATTGTTTCTTATTTTATATGCAAGTATTTGATACGTTTGATATTATTTTTATGAATTCATACAGGAATACAGAATTCATTTTTTCAATTTTTGTAGAAATGGCTAGTTATTTCAGAAACACTTAATGATTTATTCTTTTGTATTTATTTTAATATCAACATTGTCTTATATTCACATAGATTAAATATATGTTAAATGTCTACATGACTTTAAACTATAGTACGTAGTATAGATTTATTCTAACTTACCTCTATAATCTTGTTTTACTTATCTTTGAAATATATTTTTATATCTAAAAGAGTGTATCTTCCTTCCTTATTCATTGTTAAGAATATTTCTGGCTGTACTTGCATGCTTATCCTTCCAAATTAATTTTGTTTACTTTTCACATTTACAGGAATCTATTATTTATTTATTATTATTTTTTTTCAGATGGAGTCTCACTCTGTCGCCCAGGCTGGAGTGCAGTAGTGCAATCTTGGCTCACTGCAACCTCTGCCTCCTGGATTCAAGCAATTCTCCTGCCACAGCCTCCCAAGTAGCTGGGATTATAGGCGCTCACCACCATGCGTGGCTAATTTTTTGTATTTTCAGTAGAGACAGAGTTTCACCATGCTGGCCAGGCTGGTCTCGAACTCCTGGCCTCGTGATCTGCCTGCCTCAGCCTCCCAAAGTGCTGTCATTACAGGCATGAGCCACTGTGCCCGGCCAGAAAGTTTTAGAGAAATGTTATGGGTATTGCATTGCATTTACATATTTAGCCTTCCCATTTAGTAGAAACTATTGCTTTGGGAAAAGTACATTAATCAGTTATTTTGTACATTATTTCATGATCTTGTTTGGTGTGAGCCCAATATGAGTTATAACTCCAATTTCTGAAACTATGCTGAATTAATCAATTTTTCAATCATAGCCAAAGCAGCCAATTAAATTCATTTAGTTTATAGATTAAGAAACTCTAAATGCTATTATTAGTAATAATAACCACATAATAAGAAAAACAAAAATGCTATGGTATATAAAAAGCCATAATTACCTGGTGTGTTAAAAACACAAGACTGTAGTGAGACTGCTTGAATTCAAGCTTTACTTTGCTTACTAACCCTGCTAAGTTGCTAACAGTCTAGCATTGGGAAAATTACTTACTTCTCTGTGTTTCAGTTAATGCATCTGTACGAACAAAAGCAAACAAACAAAAACACACATAACACAACTTCACCTGTTACTATTGAATGGGATTTGAGTTGGTACCTGTTAGTGCTATTTTTTAACTCTTCTTCTTGATATTACTATTGTTATTAGTTATTGAGCATCTACCAGGCACTTGGCACTATACTCAAGGTATCAAATAATTTATCTTTGACCTTCACAAATTCATGTAAGAATCTTAGGAAACAAATTAGATACCTTACTGGATGCTGTGATGTTGAGATTTTTAACACTCACATAAAATCTTAAATTTTCCCATGAAAAGTGAAATAAAAGCATTTTGCTTTTAAATGAATTAACCTCAGTTAGGAATCTGGACATGTTTTCCAGCTTTAATAACCTAATTTGGTGAGACATTAGAAGTAGACATAACACGATGTCAGCATACATTAGATGAACTTATGAAAAATATGTTTAAAAAGGAAAGGAAAACTGATCAATATGCAGTGAAATTCTCTAGTTTGCTCTGTGGGGCCTGAAATGTTTGTGTTTGGTTGCTGCTTTTTTTCTAATATCTGTCATGCATTTCCAGGCACGTAATGGATACTTATCAGATATGCATTAACTCTTTGACTGATCCTGAGAAAAAAATATATTGCAGAAACAGTAATACTCAACACCATTAAAACAATAGAGGGTCAGGAGATAGTTTTTAATGAGCAGCTATTTCTCAGGTAGAATTTGAGATGCCAAGTTTTCAGCTGATTGCTAAGAATCTGACAAAATAAGAAGAGTTCATATAACCTCATGGTTTTAGTTTAAGAAGACTTAATGCCTCCCCTTTATTTCACAATAGGGACGGAATTGTCTGCTGATAGATGGACATTTCCAACTTTTGCCTTTTGTGATTTTTTTGATACTCTCTACTCCCTTTTCTAGTTGATACATTATTTCTATAGATAGGTCAAATATTCAGTCAACTATAGCAACACTGGAACCATTTTGTCTCTTTAGTTTTGCTTTTTGCAATTTGTTAGATATCTTCTATGTTAATCTTTTAGTTTATGTTTCAGAAAACATTCTTATTTCCTTCACATCCAGATCTTGTCAGCATATTACACTAACTATCTGGTACTAACATGTGGTAACATCGCTAATTTACACCTCAGGAGACTCAGAGTTTAAGTAACTTTTAAGTAACCTGTCCAAAGTTACACAGCTAGTAAGTATTAAAGATGAGAGCTGAATTCAAAGTCCATGCTGCTTTTGTTAGATTGCACTATTTATAGTTATAGTTACCCTAGTTGTGGCTCTTCAACATTAGAAATATGAAAGTCCCATCTCTATTATTCCCTCTGCCTTTTATATGGCAGTTCCTTATTTCTGCATGCAGAAAATGCAGGAATATTGCCATGGAAAAGTTATCTAACTATTTATTGAGCTGGAAGATTCCCAAAACAGCACCACCTTGTTGCCTTTTCCATGGCCTTAGGTTTTCTTCTCAGTGTAAGGCTCTAAGAAGTAAATTCTGTTAAAGCCTCAGAGTTGATTAGATCCAGGGAGATTGACCAACATTAAACAATCCCACAGAAAACTGATAAATAACAATAAGATGTGGCCGGGAGCAGTGGCTTATGCCTGTAGCCCCAGCACTTTGGGAGGCCGAGGCGGGTGGATCACCTGAGGTGAGGAATTCAAGAGGAGCCTGACCAACATGGTGATACCCTGTCTCTATTAAAATACAAAAATTAGCTGGGCATGGTGGCAGGTGCCTGTAATCTCAGCTACTTGGGAGCCTGAGGCAGGAGAATCACTTGAACCCAGGAGGCGGAGGTTGCAGTGAGCCGAGATCTCACCATTGCACTCCAGCCTGGGCAACAAGAGCAAAATTCTGTCTAAAAAAAAAAAAAACAAACAAAAAACAGAAAAAACAAAAAAACAAAAAACAAGAGGTACCTGGGTTGCCTGTAAGGCACATAGACATTGTCTTCATAAATAAAATCTAGATGGAGGCTTGCTAGATGGGTGTGAAATCCTGGCAAGGGGGTAAAGCTGATTGATTCAAATCTGTTGATCTCTAGTGTGTGCCTCCTAGACACAGGCTGATCTTTGCCCAAGAGTCCACATCCTTGGATAGTTTCCATTCTGTTCTGGTTGTCTCATTCTGTGATCTATTATGACCATTCTGTATCAGATCACCATATTACACACACACACACACACACACACACACACACACACGCACACACACACCCACCACGACTAGGACATGAGCATGTAGTTAAACTTTTCTCCTTCTATTAAGATTGAAGAATACCCTGATATTGCTCTCCCTGGCTTAAAGAAATGTTTTCTACTTAAAGTGTGGCTTGCGTTAATATGATGTCCTCTATTTTGCATTGATTTAATGGTTTTATTCTCAGAGTTTTTATACTACTTTCTTTTTTCATCTGTAGGCATGCAATATGTGAGTCCAGCAATCGCTCATTCATGTATTTATTTAATGAACACTTTTGAACACCTTTCATGCACAAAACCAAATGTAAATACTATACAATGTCTGTCTTTGAGGAGATTGGTGGTGGAGAAAGGATATTCAAGCAAATAATTATGATTAAATTGTAATTAAATAGCTCAATGTGCTATGGAAGATATAGCTAATACAGTCTGGGGCTAGAATTGGGGATGCCAATTATTCTATACAACTTACATGTTTAAAGTATATTGATTTTAATTAAAAAGATTGAAGCCAAATGGGTAAGTATACATGTCAAAATAAACATATAAGGTTCAAGAGTGTTCATTAACCTGAAAATAGTTTATAAAACAAGTAATATAATAGGCAAGGTAAGAAGTCCTCTAGTTCCAAAAAGAAACACCCATTTTATATATAACTTGGACTTAAGGAAAAACAACGTGGGAGGATGGGTTTGGAAAAATGGGGTTGATTTTGTTGTCCTCTTGCTATTCTTTGTTACTTGCTGGTAGGATATATTTTCTTATTTCCAACGTGGAGCTGCACCATCCATAAATAAATATATTGAGAAAGAAGTCTAGCATCCAGTTGTTGGCCCACAGAAATGTTTTCTCTCCAAAGGTATCCTCACTACAATCTGATCTCAGCCTTTTTGTGCTGATCATTGATATGGTTTGACTTTGTCCCCACCCAAATCTCATCTTGGATTATAGTTCCTATAATCCCCATGTGTCATGGGAGGGGCCCAGTGGGAGGTAATTGAATCATGGAGGTGGTTACCCTCATGCTGTTCTGTGATAGTGAGTGGGTTCTCATGAGATCTCATGGTTTTATAAGGGGCTTTTCCTCCTTTACTCAGCACTTCTCTCTTCTGCCGCCATGTGAAGAAGGATGTGTTTGCTGCCCTTTCTGCCATGATTGAAAGTTTCCTGAGACCTCCCCAGCCATGCTGAACTGTAAGTCAATTAAACCTCTTTCCTTTATAAATTACCTAGTCTCAGATATGTCTTTATTAGCAGTGTGAGAAAGGACAAATACAATAATAAAATTTAACATTAAGTGTATCCGTGTTGTGGGACTCCTTATAATGTTCTAGCCTGATTCTACTGTAGGTTATTTTTATAATACTTCTGAACTAATGGCTTTTATTATTAATAACATGCTAATATGACAACTTGTCTAAATATATCAATAATCATCACAATATATCTATATTATAGGCATTATTATTATTACTTAAATTTTACAAAAGAGGAAACAAATTCAGAAAGGTAACTAGCCCAAAATGACACTTAGAAAATGGCAATGCTGGGATCCAAGCTCATATGTGTCTTATTATAAAGCCTTGAGCTTTTCAGTATAGAAAAATACCACTCATTAGTAGAGTCAGGGTGGTATAGTGGAAACAGCATGGGCCACAGAATCAGACAGTTCTTTTGGTCTAATTCCCAATTCCGCCACTTAACTGGTCATGTAACCTTGGCCACTTGACTTGGAATCTCTAAGGCACATCTCCCTCATCATTAAAATAAAAATGCCTATGGGGAAAATTAATCATGGATATATAATTTCTGACACATAGGGAGTGCTCAATAAACTTTAGGTCCTTCCCTCCTCTTATTTATCATGGTTAATACATGTAAATGTCATATGCAAGATAGAAACAGGGTATGCAGGATCAAATTTGTCTGGATGTCAAAACATGTAAATAAAGCTTGGGATAATTATAAAGCTCTGGTGATATTGTCTACATTTTCTGCATCTCCCTCTCTCTCTATTTCTTACTAGGCATATTTTCATGAAAACCTAATCACCATTTCTTGGTTCCACATGCTCTCTTCTACCACTCTCTTTGCCATCATCACAGTTGGATACTGAGGATAACTGGGAAGCAAAAGGATTCAACCTTCAAGACAGGGAATAAGCAGCAGGAACAGATGGAACCTTTTAGAAGCAGAGATTGTGATTTTATTGGCCTCTCTAAAGCCACATAAACTAAAAGAGGTTAAGGAGAAAGGAAAATTATTTCCCAACAGCTTGCTTTTCTTTTTAGTTTATTGTAATTGCATAAGGACAAATGAAAATCTTTTCCATATATTCTGTCTTTCAAATATATACATTATGAAAGCTAATTAAAATATATTTGTGTTTTATTACTTAGAGATGCAATAGCTTTCTCCAAAGTTTGAGGTGAAGCTTTGAGCAAAATTTAAAGAAAGAGGCCTGAATCTTAGATGTGTGATTATAGAGAAGTGATCTACTATGTCCTTAGGAAGAATGGTTGGCCCACCACAGGGTCTGCATGGATAGTGATCTATTGTTGTGGTCATCATAATTATACATCAAGTCTTCTGATTTATTTTTGAAATTTGTTTTTGTCAGTGTATCCAGAGTAAATTAGGCTCCCTGATCAGTGCAACAATAGATTGATGCAGAAACCACAAAGCCAATTTCACAATTTATATGGAAAAATACAGCATCAAGGGACCACACACTACAGTCAATCAGTTAATATAATCTCTCTTTAGAGATTAACTTCTATGAAATAATATTTGACATTTGGGAAGTTGCTGGGTGACTACGGAATGTCAATCAATTGTATCATCCAGCTGTCATATCCTCTTACAGGATTTTTACTGAGGCGTTATGTTTACCCAACAGACAAGAAGCTGAGGACTTCTTGAAGATTTTCTTTTGCCTTGGAATGTGCTAGCAGCAAAAGAATTTGGGGGATCCATCTTTTAAGCCTCCAGGGTGATACTCATCTATCTCATAATATCACATTTCTTCAGACAGACCAAAACAAAATGGATAAGATTTTGTTGTTATTTTTTACTTTCCAGTCTTTCTCCTACGTCAACATAATTGAAGATACTTATGAAGCTCCTCAGACACTGACTTAATTTTTGAGTCACTTCTGCATTTATCTGACCTCATTCCTTACATCCTGTTTTTCCACCTTTATCACAGTTACTCAAGTCGGGACACATCTTGTGATCCTATAGTGTTGCACATGTGATGATTCCCAGAAAATCCTTCTATCATTAGGCAATATGTTCAATAAAACATATAATCAATAAAGCTACTGAATAAATTTTGAGGATAATTTTGGGATCTCCTCATAGCATTTCACTTTTTGGCATTTCTTTCTCTTAACTCTTACTCTCTCTTTTTTCTTTTACTCATTGTTTCTTCCTCTTTTTACTTATTTAAATTTAAATCTTAAATACTTTATTCCCCCTCGTCTCCTTCTATTTTTCTCCCCCACCTTCTTACTCTTTCTTTCCTTGTCCTTCTCTTGTCTAGTTCCTGTAAGAGGTAATTTATACATAAGTGGTGGGTACAGAAAGAGTAGTTCTACTAATAATTAACTGTCACAAATGATTAAATATAGTTTCTTCTCCAACATATGCAAAGATGGAGACACAAGAACCTTCACCAAAAGTTTTATTCAGTAGTAGAAAATAAGTCTAGTATTTGCTCATCAAAAACTATCTAAAATTATGTTTATGGTCATGGCTGTCTTAAGCCCCTTGTCCTGTTTAACCTAATTTTGGTTCTCAGTAGTCATGTAGAGTGTTTGATGAATATTATCTAGGTTTCATAAAGGTCTTACTGGTTTCAGATGAAACAAACTCCTGTAGCTGAATTTCTTAGCTGTTCCTGAACTAGAATTATCACAATTATGTGATCTCCTTTCAAGTCACATTTTTAATATCTTAGAAAATAGTTGAATTGTTATTTATCAAATTTTGACGTCTGGTCAACTTGTGAAGGGGTGAAATTTCTATAAATGTTTAATTCTGATAATATTTTCCTTCTGAGATACATATTTCTGTGAATACAATTTGGGCTTCATTTAACAGGACTTTATTATAGTTCCATTCCTTGTTAGCACAGATATACTTTCTGCATTTTTTATTATGGCTTTTCAAACACTAATAATTTCATAAAGAACCATTGTACTAACATGTCCAGGAAGACTCCACTATTTACTTTCTTAAATATACTAAGAATTTTAAAGTTCAAGATATTTTTACCAAGTCTTTTTTTTTTTTTTTACTCAGTGCCATTAACATTGCAACAAATTTATACCAACTGGATGATATTTTCTTGATGCTCCGTGTAACAGGTTGCACCCTGAGCTCCTGCAAACTCATGCCAGACATTAGCTCAGATTTGGGGTGGAATTTGTTAGGTAAGAAACTGAAACTAAGAAAAATTTAATAGCTGGTTTATTATAACACAGTCAGCGGTTGGATAAAGGATGAAAATATATTTGAAATAAACAGATCGCTGAAATTTGTCAAAGTTTAAAACTATCGCAGATGGTGATACTCTTCACACTGTACAGCAGTAAAAGTTATACACCATGATATCTTACTTCCAGATGGTACATGAGGCAGTAAGTGTGGCTCTCTGTTATGGCACACTATTAGTTAGTTTCTTCTCTGTTACTGTAGGCCAAGTGTGGAAAATTCAGAGTGTATGACACCTCTCTCCCATCCAATGATTGTGTCACACGCACTCTGAATGTTTCCCTGAATTATGCTCAACACAGCCATCCGAATACAAACTACTAATTGAGCAGAATTGACACTGATATAGTCATTTCCTACATAATAATTTTGGTCATTAGACCATTTCCACTTAAGTTTATCTCAACCTAGGCGCATTGGATAATGGAACAAAGCCACACATTTCTTTCCCTCTGTCTTTTTTTTTTTACAAAATATTTTTAAAATTTTTTTACTCTGTTTACTGTTTAAATTATTCAAAAACAAAATGAGTCAAAATCGTGTCTGATTTTGAAAGTTTGAAAAACATTTTAAATCTTGAAGACTTTTTGTTTTAAGAGACAGAGTCTTGCAATGTTGCCCAGGCTAGAGTGCAGTGGCATCATCATGGTTGCGCTGCCTAGGCTAGTCTCACACTCCTGGCCTCAAGCAATCCACTCACCTGGGCCTCCCAAAGTGTTGATATTACAGCCATGAGCCATTGCACCTAGCCTTAAATCTTATAAAGTTGTTCTGGAATTAGATAGTGATGATCACCGCATAATTTTGTGAATATACTAAAAGCCGTGAAATGGTACAGTTTAAAAGGGTGAGCTTTATGGTGTATGACTTATATCTCAACAAAGCTGTTATTTTTAAAAAGGAAAGAAATCTTAAAGAAACTTTGTTGGCTCTACCTTCAAAATATATCTAGAGTTTGACAACTTCTCACCACCTCTGCAGCCACTGCCTAACCTGGACCATTAGCATCTCACCTGCTTCCACATTTTCCCTCTCCCTCCAACCAACATTCTTTTTTCAAACAAGAGCTTGATTAATTATCTTAAGAGTCAGGCTACTTCTGTGCTCAGAGCATTTATTGGATCTCTGGTGCACTCAGAGTAAAAGCCCAAGTCATTTAAAAGTCCTCCTGTAAGGCCTGATCTTCCTAACCACGCCTCCTCTACTTTCCTGCTTACTAACTCTGCTCTGGCCCCACTGGCCTCCTGGTTATTATATGTATATGATTAACTCTTAACTCAGTTACAAGTCTAACAGCTCAAGCCTGTAACCACTTTTATTGTGGTTAAATTTTATAACCAAACACATCAGGTAATCATATGTATATATATACACAGACACACATACAACTACACAGATATAAATACTCATACACATATACATATATATATATACACATATATATACACACATTATATATATCCACATATATATCCACACACACACACACACACACACACACACACACATATATATATATATATATATATATATGGAACGAGAAGAGGCAATTGTTACCACCAAAGAAATAATTTAAAAATGCACATCAGTTTAGAATAGTGGCTTGATTTTGAATAATGTTTGTATATAATAATACAAAGACTGAATATTGATTTAAGAGATAATTGTTCATACCTGTAATCCCAGCATTTTGGGAGGCCAAGGCGGGTGGATCACGAGGTCAGGAGATGGAGACCATCCTGGCTAACACACTGAAACCCCGTCTCTACTAAAAATACAAAAAAATTAGCCAGGCGTGGTGGCAGGCGCCTGTAGTCCCAGCTACTTGGGAGGCTGAGACAGGAGAATGGCGTGAACCCAGGAGGCAGAGGTTGCAGTGAGCTGAGGTCACGCCACTGCACTCCAGCTTGGGTGACAGAGCAAGACTCCGTTTCAAACAAGACAAAACAAAAACAAACAAACAAGCAAACAACAAACAAAAAAGAGATAATTGTGTGTTATTATACTGAAGATGGAGGAGAAAATATAATTACTTAAGAGGAGAATAGCATACAGAAACAAACAGATATGTTTAAACCTAAAATTCAAGAAATGCAGTAGTAGCAGGTTTTTTCAAACATGTAGGTAAATGACAGATGTGACTTCTAACAAAATGGAGAATCTGCCAGCAGCAGCAAGCATCAGTGTTGGAGAGAGGTGGAGAAACAGCTTTGCTTCTTATAAAAAAGAACTTTCTGTATTATATACATAGAATTAATCTTTAAATATCAGAGTTTAAAAAGAACAATACATGGCTGTTAATAATTCCAACTCACAGGATTTAGTGAACATGTCCTACAGCATTGTATTAAATGTGGTGTGGAATATAGAGTTAGTATAGACCCTGCCCAATCGTAATTCCACAGAATACCCACAATAGTTCTCATAGGCGATATCTATTGCACAGTTATAATAGTAGTTGCATTTACAATGCACTTATGTATAGCTCTCTATTTCCCAACCAAGCATCAGCCCTTTGAAGAAAGATTCTGTATCTTGTTCAGATCCTCCTTTCCATTTCTCACATATAGTCGATGTTCAGTAAACATTGCTTGAATTCAATAAACAGATTACAAAATGTATAGCTTAGTTTTTAAAGACTGTAGTCAATAATAACTTAATTGTTCATTTTCAAATAACTTAAAGAGTGTAATTAAATTATTTGTACTCAAAGGATAAATGCTTGAGGAGCTGGATATGCTCCATCCTCCATGATGTGCTTCTTTCACATTGTATCAAAACGTCTCATGTACGTCATAAATAGATACACCTACTATGTACCCACCAAAATTTACAAAAATACAAGATAAATAAACCTAACTGTGCATCAGGGATACCCGATAATATTTTTAAAAATAGGAATGTCTTGTCCCTACTTTCCGAGCATCTGATTCAGCTGATATACTGTGGATACCAAGAATCTGTATTATTTAAAATGCTCAACACATGATTCAGATGTACAGCCAGAGTCAAGGCCCATGGAAGTAGAGCATGATGCATGTCCTAAGAGGAATGCTGTGTACTAAGGGATTTGGAGGACAGTGAGAGTTCTTCTGGGTAGGGGAATTTGGAGGAGCCATCACTGGAAGGATACTTCCCCTTCTGTGACCATGTAAAATTTATCTTTGTGTTGGTGGCTCTGGCCGTAGTTCTGTTAGAGCTTGTTGCTATCTAAAGTGTGTATTCTCAGACTTAGGGTTAACCTTGAGGTTCTAATCAGAATATCATGGTTCTGTTTTTAAAGGTTGTATAACAAATATTTTCTCATCATGCTGTTTATCCAAATGGTTTCAGCTGGTTTCTCTCTAGCCTCAGAATGATTTCTTTGCTTTTCCTTGTAGCTCGAGAATTTTTTTTTCCTTGTAAACACCAGAGAGAACATGGGCTGGTGTTCAAAAATTAATGAGCTCTGGTCCAGGCTCTGCCCATCCCTCACTAATGTTACAGCCTCAAGCACAAGCTATTAACCACCCTGAGCCTGTGTCCTCATGCATTAAATAACAATAATGATAACCAACTATCTGTTTTATAGGATTGTTATGAGTATCTAATGAAGTCATGGATGGAAAAGCCTAAATAACTAAATTTTTACAGATCATGGGGAATTTTGTTTTTATGATTATTGCTTATTGTTTCTATATTTTGTCATCATGTTATTATTTATGCTTTGAACTTGATTGCCCAGATTTGGAATGTTGTAGTGAGGATTGCTTGGTGATTCATATGGAAATAGCAAGCTCAAACTAAGAATTTGGTGATTCTATGCAGATATTATTTATGACTATAAACATGAATGTGGATGCTCAAGTCAAAGCTAAGAAGGCAGATTGATAACAGATCCCATTGAATTGAAGTACCTTGGAATTTGGGTTGGGTACTACCTTTGTGGAAAATAAAATGAAAAAGGATATAATGCAGTTACTAGTAAGAAATATAATTTTATATTTTGATGCATTTTAACAAAGTTTGGAGAAATAATTTGTGGAATAAAAACTTAATGATTCAGGATGCATACCACTAGACATAATGTCTCAGAATATTAGAAAGCTGAAAAGGTATAATCTGGTAAATACAATGAAAATTGTTTTGGAGAATAATTTTATATTTATCTTTTCCTAGTGTTTATTTGTGTACATTTAAAATGAAATGTAAAGATTCTGTTTATTGTCATAATCAGACATAAAGCTTCTTAAACATGTAACAAAGAATAATTCATTTCTCTATAAAGTAATATAAAAAGGTCAGAGAAAAATGATTTAAAGTCAAATGGGGGCATTTGTTTAAACTTTCAATTTTAGCATGTATGTTAATTACCAAGTACTAATTTCAGACTCTCATAAAGAAAAAAAACAGAAAACTCAAATTGTGGAGTCAAAAGAAAGCAAACAGTCATCTGCTGCAGTCAGATACGATGACCTATTTTTCAATGGTCATTTTTTATACTATTATAAAAATGGCATTTTCTATCACAGCAAACCTTAGGAGAGTCATTTTTTAAGGAATAACTTTGTTTTATGGATGCACAAAAACACTTCTCTACAGAATATATAGTTCACCCAGGAGGCTCTAGGATAACATCACCTTGTTTTTAAAAAGCAAAAGTTGGATTGTGCTTTTTTGTTATTGCCTATTGATACGTACTATCCTTCTTTCTGTCCTGGAGAATCTATCCTAGCTACAGAGAAAAGCAAAAAGTAATTTTATTATTCTTTGAAATGGTTATCTGCAGGACTTTCATAAACATCAAAAGTAAATTACACATATGGAAAGGTATTGGAGAAAGTATGAGAGAAAGAAAAAGCATGACTCATAGATACCAACATTAAATGTAAAAGTCACCTACCTATTTTTGTCTTCTTAGAAAGGATGTCTTTTAGTATCATTTCGGGCCTTAGAGAGTGTGGCGTTACCACTGCCCTGCACAGAAAGGCATTCTTGGGATAGCACAATCTACTCTTAGATTGCTAGATAAAATAAGGATTTCCAGTTAAATTTGAGTTTTAGGCAAATAATTAGTCATTTTTTTAGTACAAGTATGGTCTAATTCTATAAAAACAGTATTTCTGAAATTCCAATTTAACTGGATATTGTATATTTTTATTTGCTAAGTCTAATTACACTTGGTTCACCATTGCTTTGGTTGAAAGTCACCTTTAGGATAATTGAATATTATTTTCTGTGAACTTTTTCAACAGATTAAAGTTTCTATTAACACCTTCTACAGATTACACTTGCCATTGTAAGGTGATCCCAAATTACAGTCAATATCAATGAAAATGTAATGAGGTAGCCAGAATTCCAGAAGGGTTGATATTCCTGAGAAAAGCACTGGAAGTGGGTTTTGGGACTATTTCCCATAAGTGGGGACAGTAAGTGGGCTTGGATGCCAGGTCAATGTTGTGAGGGCTCTTTCCTGAGAGAGTGGATGGGCTCCTGTGTGGAAGTGAGTGTAGGCATCTCACGAACATACAGTGTGCTAAGAGTTGCCGCAAATGAGAGACACCATGGTAGGAGAATGGCCAAGAAGAATTTTCAGGAAACTGCTGCGTGTCGTGATGTGCCCTGTAAACCTGTTACCATCCTGTCAATGAACTGTTGCACTCTGAAGACTTCTGGATTAATATTTTTCTCTTTTATTTTATTAAAAGTTATTATTATTATTATTTAATGTGACACCAAGTATAGCCAGACCACCAGGGAGAGGCTTCCTTTGGAAGTGATCAGAAAAACATCCCACCTGGGAAACTGAAACTGTTGATGTCAACGGATAAAGATGGACCGGACCTAAACTTGACGTGTTCTTGAATAATTACCACAAAGCTAGAGAGATTCCATAATTACAAGGGCTGTGAGCATGCGTGGTTTGTTGTGAAGGATTCTAAGCAGGCAATTAGATTGAAGCAACATTACATGACTTTGCTAAATTAATCTAAAAAGCTCCTATTAAAATAAGCACATTTAAATTTGAGTATTGAGAGGTGTCCACTTTTTTAAGAAATTAGAATCCTTCTAGGAGGAGAAATGCCAGTTTTTGGCAGACACATCTAGACTCTTTCAAGACTTTTGCTCTATTCCAGTGAGTAAGATCTAACATGGGTCTTGGATGTCACTCTGGGATCATTAGTTCAGGCTTTGTTTTTAACTACATTTTTTTTATTTTAGAATAATTTTAGGTTTACAAAAAGAAAGGTCATAAAGAGAGTACAAAGGCTGTGTATCCCTTATCCAGTTCCACCTAATCTTACATAAATATGGTTCATCACTATTATCATACAACATTATTAAATAAACTTCAGACTTTATTTTGATTCCACCACGTTTTCCACTAGTGTCTTTTGTTTGGTGCCAGAATCCACTCCAACTAAGGATATCACACTGACTTTGCTACCAATTGCTGAGGACATGTGGACAACTGGTGGGTGAGCAACGTGGAGAGGAGCTTTATTGAGTGATAGAACAGCACTCAGCGGAGAGGAGACCACAAGTAGGTAGCTCCTGTTCTCAGGCAGGTCCTCCCAGTGAGTCTCTGAGTTGGGCTGAGTCTGAGATTTTCACAGGCTCAGAATAGAGGAGGTGCATGCTGATTGGCCCATGGGTGGGAGGAAGTGCATGCTGATTGGTCCATGGGTGGGAGGAAGTGCATGATCATAGATAGATAGATATATAGATAGATAAAGAGGGGATTTAGGGGAGTTTGCTCATGTAATTTTAGAAGCTAAGAAGTCCCATATTAAGTTGTCTGCAAGTTGGAGAACTAAGGAAGTTGGTAGTGTGGTTCAGTCCAAGTCCCAAGGTCTCAGACTCAGGACAGCAAATCGTGTAACTCTCAAGTCCCAAACCTGAGAACACAAGGGGCCCACTGCTGTAAGTCCCAGAATCCAAAGACCAGAGAACCTGGAGTTCTGATGTCTAAGGGCAGAGGAAGAGGGGTGTCCCAGCTCCGTAAGAGAGAGATAGGGAGCTGGGGAGAGGGGAGGAGAGAGAGGGAGAGGGAGAAAGGGAGAGAGAAGGAGAAAGGGAGAGTGAGAGGGAACGGAAGGGAGGGAATTCAACTTTCCTCTGAGATTTTCTTCTATTCATACCCTCAGCCTATTGGATAGTGCCTGCTCTCATTGGGTGAGAATGGATCTTCTTTACTCTGTCTACTGATTCAAATGTCAGTCTCCTGTGGAATCACCCTCACAGACGTAACCAGAAGTAATGGTTTATCAGCTATCTAGGTATTCCTTAATCCAGTCAAATTGACCTATAAAATTAACTATCACAAGTGGCAATCAGGGGTAAGTGGAGTATAATGGCTAACTTAGGTAATGTGGCTATCCAAAAATAGTTACCAGGAAAATGAAGCTCAGGTTGGTTTGAATGAATCAGAGGCTTCTCCTGGAGCTGAGACTGAGCCACATTTACCTGAATCATATAAACAACATTAGGGTTCTGTAAAGAAACTGGGAAGGAACCCACAGTGTCTATCACAGTAAAAACAGCTACTTGCTACATTTTTTGCTAAGTAAACTCTATTTCTCTTGTTTCCTAGATACTTAGAAAGGTGAAGAATTTATTTAAATCCAGCTTCTACCATCATGAATCAATCTAATCTTAGTCTATTAGATTGTTAGTTCCAATTTAGAATAGAGTTTATATAACATACATTATTTTACATTAACATGTATTTGCCTTATTTTAATTGAAAACAACAGCTGCATTTTCATGTCTGTGTTTTCATTTGGTACCATTGCAAACAGCAGTTCAAAGTATAGCATTTCCTTCCCAAGCAACCCCAGCTGCCTAACCTCAAAGTGTTATTTCATACTTCATTTAAACTTGCTACAGTGATTTCACAGTTCCAAAGACTCGGAGAAACCTAAGTCATCAGCAAATTAAAAAAAAAAAAATTAACAACCACCAAGGTTATTTTTGCTGTTGTTTTCTTGGTTTTTTGCACTTTCCCACTTCCCACATGCTTTTGGTTGTAGCTTATCACCTTCCCTTCTCCATTTATTCACATTCTGAACTTTATTTAACCTCTGAGGCTCAACTCAATTTTCCTTTCCTCTGGGACAACTTTGCTGAGGTTTTCTTCTATAAAAGTTATCTTCCTTCTCTTTGCTCTCATCCTATACTGCCAACCCTTGTCAAATTGCCACATTAATCTTTTTGCTCATCTTTCTTCCCTTTTAGCCTATCAGACCTTGCAGAATTTGTGATCTGTTCATTTTTATATTTGGTATTTTGTATGTACTGAAAAAACATTGGTTTAATTCATCAAAGAATAAGTTATAAGTTCATCTTAAAATTATTCAAAGTTATCTCAAAAATAAATTTGAATGCTAGTGTCAATCTCTTGTTTTTCAGTTCTCATCTCTAGCACACTTTGTTTTTAAATTAGAGTTTGAAATTCAAGTTACTATAGCAATTGAAATGTAAACTGTGGTCTCTGAGGACACGGATTATTTTTGCTTCAGTGTTACCTCGAGCACAATGTTTGCCACACTAGTGCTAAACAATTGTATGTAACAAAAATGAATAAATGTTTTCTTCTGGACAAGTCACTTTTATGGTAGAATATGATTTGGGTTCTTTTTTTCCTTTAAATGTTATTTCTGTATTTTTATGAGCTTCTATATAATTAAATCAAATATTTTAAAGTTTCAGGCAGAAATATCTTTCAGAATTTTTTTATGTGATCTGCCATGAAAATACCCTCACGCATTTATACTTTTATTCATGGGCCATTAATTGATTGAGGGCCCATGCCGCTGTAAGTGCCAAACACACCAGACACAGGCGAGCCTCAGTAAACATCCTCCTGATAAGCCACTGGACTTGGTGAGGAGCGCTGCTTACTGGTGTGGTCACTCTGCCTACCAGAATTGAAGTAGGCTAGCACTTGTTCTAAAAATTTATTGATAACATAACTTAACAAAACATTTTCTAACAGGAGTACAACAGAGTTTGTTTTTCATTTGTTTTGTCTATTTTAGAATGAGTGTACTCCTGCTTAAAGATAATTAAATATATCCAACCCTTTATAGTACACTGATTTTTATTTGCTATTGTTTAATGTTTCAAATCAAATAAAACTATTTGTGCTATTCATACAGAAGCGCTAGACAACTTAGTGAACTTCCATGATGTTTTTTAAACTCCTCATGAATAGCTTCCATGTCGCATTTATCTCTGTGGGCTATCTTCCCTGAATTACCCTAATTATCTCTTTTATGCCATTAAAGCTATGTTTAGAACAAAGTGTCAGTCTTATAAATGTGCAATCTGAAAAATGTGATGAAGAAGAAATGTTTCTTCTGGCAGGAACTAAGAGTGTAAGGTATTATTATTTCAAGGACATTACTCTCCTTTTTATTTTTTGACCCTCTTCTCGGTCATTATTTGCCTTTTACACCAGCATACAATGTAGAGTAGATTCAGAGTCAACCTTGCTTCTCAGTTTTTTTTTTTTTTTTTTTTTTTTTGCCGAGCTAAATTCCTTCTTTCCTACCTAGTAGAAGGAAATTGGTATTTGGAAAGGCATGCAGTTCATCTAAATTTCTTATTCCTCTTTATTCACAAACTGATTTCCATGTTCTTATTGCATGGCTATTCTTTTTTTTTTTCTTTCTGCATATTCCTATTTCTTTTTTCTTTTTTTTTTATTCTTATTATACTTTTAAGTTTTAGGGTACATGTGCACAATGTGCAGGTTAGTTACATATGTACACATGTGACATGCTGGTGCGCTGCACCCACTAACTCGTCATCTAGCATTAGGTATATCTCCCGATGCTATCCCTCCCCCCTCCCCCCACCCCACAACAGTCCCCAGAGTGTGATATTCCCCTTCCTGTGTCCATATGATCTCATTGTTCAGTTCCCACGTATGAGTGAGAATATGCGGTGTTTGGTTTTTTGTCCTTGTGACAGTTTGCTGAGAATGATGGTTTCCAGCTTCATCCATGTCCCTACAAAGGACATGAACTCATCATTTTTTATGGCTGCATAGTATTCCATGGTGTATATGTGCCACATTTTCTTAATCCAGTCTATCATTGTTGGACATTTGGATTGGCTCCAAGTCTTTGCTATCGTGAATAATGCCGCAATAAACATATGTGTGCATGTGTCTTTCTAGCAGCATGATTTATAGTCCTTTGGGTATATACCCAGTAATGGGATGGCTGGGTCAAATGGTATTTTTAGTTCTAGATCCCTGAGGAATCGCCACACTGACTTCCACAATGGTTGAACTAGTTTACAGTCCCACCAACAGTGTAAAAGTGTTCCTATTTCTCCACATCCTCTCCAGCACCTGTGGTTTCCTGACTTTTTAATGACTGCCATTCTAACTGGTGTGAGATAGTATTTCATTGTGGTTTTGATTTGCATTTCTCTGATGGCCAGTGATGAAGAGCATTTTTTCATGTGTTTTTTGGGTGCATAAATGTCTTCTTTTGAGAAGTGTCTGTTCATGTCCTTCGCCCACTTTTTGGTGGGGTTGTTCGCTTTTTTCTTGTAAATTTGTTTGAGTTCATTGTAGATTCTGGATATTAGCCCTTTGTCAGATGAGTAGGTTGCGAAAATTTTCTCCCATTTTGTAGGTTGCCTGTTCACTTTGATGGTAGTTTATTTTGCCGTGCAGAAGCTCTTTAGTTTAATTAGATCCCATTTGTCAGTTTTGTCTTTTGTTGCCATTGCTTTTGGTGTTTTAGACATGAAGTCCTTGCCCATGCCTATGTCCTGAATGGTAATGCCTAGGTTTTCTTCTGGGGTTTTTATGGTTTTAGGTCTAACATTTAAGTCTTTAATCCATCTTGAATTGATTTTTGTATAAGGTGTAAGGAAGGGATCCAGTTTCAGCTTTCTACATATGGCTAGCCAGTTTTCCCAGCACCATTTATTAAATAGGGAATCCTTTCCCCATTGCTTGTTTTTCTCAGGTTTGTCAAAGATCAGATAGTTGTAGATATGCGGTGTTATTTCTGAGGGCTCTGTTCTGTTCCACTGATCTATATCTCTGTTTTGATACCAGTACCATGCTGTTTTGGTTACTGTAGCCTTGTAGTATAGTTTGAAGTCAGGTAGTGTGATGCCCCCAGCTTTGTTCTTTTTGCTTAGGATTGACGCGGCGATGTGGGCTCTCTTTTGGTTCCATATGAACTTTAAAGTAGTTTTTTCCAATTCTGTGAAGAAAGTCATTGGTAGCTTGATGGGGATGGCATTGAATCTATAAATTACCTTGGGCAGTATGGCCATTTTCACGATATTGATTCTTCCTACCCATGAGCATGGAATGTTCTTCCATTTGTTTGTATCCTCTTTTATTTCCTTGAGCAGTGGTTTGTAGTTCTCCTTGAAGAGGTCCTTCACATCCCTTGTAAGTTGGATTCCTAGGTATTTTATTCTCTTTGAAGCAATTGTGAATGGGAGTTCACTCATGATTTGGCTCTCTGTTTGTCTGTTGTTGGTGTATAAGAATGCTTGTGATTTTTGTACATTGATTTTGTATCCTGAGACTTTGCTGAAGTTGCTTATCAGCTTAAGGAGATTTTGGGCTGAGACAATGGGGTTTTCTAGATATACAATCATGTCGTCTGCAAACAGGGACAATTTGACTTCCTCTTTTCCTAATTGAATACCCTTTATTTCCTTCTCCTGCCTAATTGCCCTGGCCAGAAATTCCACCACTATGTTGAATAGGAGTGGTGAGAGAGGGCATCCCTGTCTTCTGCCAGTTTTCAAAGGGAATGCTTCCAGTTTTTGCCCATTCAGTATGATATTGGCTGTGGGTTTGTCATAGATAGCTCTTATTATTTTGAGATACATCCCATCAATACCTAATTTATTGAGAGTTTTTAGCATGAAGGGTTGTTGAATTTTGTCAAAGGCTTTTTCTGCATCTATTGAGATAATCATGTGGTTTTTGTCTTTGGCTCTGTTTATATGCTGGATTACACTTATTGATTTGCGTATATTGAACCAGCCTTGCATCCCAGGGATGAAGCCCACTTGATCATGGTGGATAAGCTTTTTGATGTGCTGCTGGATTCGTTTTGCCTGTATTTTATTGAGGATTTTTGCATCAATGTTCATCAAGGATATTGGTCTAAAATTCTCTTTTTTTGTTGTGTCTCTGCCTGGCTTTGGTATCAGAATGATGCTGGCCTCATAAAATGAGTTAGGGAGGATTCCCTCTTTTTCTATTGATTGGAATAGTTTCAGAAGGAATGGTACCAGTTCCTCCTTGTACCTCTGGTAGAATTCGGCTGTGAATCCATCTGGTCCTGAACTCTTTTTGGTTGGTAAGCTATTGATTATTGCCACAATTTCAGAACCTGTTATTGGTCTATTCAGAGATTCAACTTCTTCCTGGTTTAGTCTTGGGAGGGTGTATGTGTCGAGGAATTTATCCATTTCTTCTAGATTTTCTAGTTCATTTGCATAGAGGTGTTTGTAGTATTCTCTGATGGTAGTTTGTATTTCTGTGGGATTGGTGGTGATATCCCCTTTATCATTTTTTATTGCATCTATTTGATTCTTCTCTCTTTTTTTCTTTATTAGTCTTGCTAGCGGTCTATCAATTTTGTTGATCCTTTCAAAAAACCAGCTCCTGGATTCATTAATTTTTTGAAGGGTTTTTTGTGTCTCTATTTCCTTCAGTTCTGCTCTGATTTTAGTTATTTCTTGCCTTCTGCTAGCTTTTGAATGTGTTTGCTCTTGCTTTTCTAGTTCTTTTAATTGTGATGTTAGGGTGTCAATTTTGGATCTATCCTGCTTTCTCTTGTGGGCATTTAGTGCTATAAATTTCCCTCTACACACTGCTTTGAATGCATCCCAGAGATTCTGGTATGTTGTGTCTTTGTTCTCATTGGTTTCAAAGAACATCTTTATTTCTGCCTTCATTTCGTTATGTACCCAGTAGTCATTCAGGAGCAGGTTGTTCAGTTTCCATGTAGTTGAGCGGTTTTGAGTGAGATTCTTAATCCTGAGTTCTAGTTTGATTGCACTGTGGTCTGAGAGATAGTTTGTTATAATTTCTGTTCTTTTACATTTGCTGAGGAGTGCTTTACTTCCAAGAATGTGGTCAATTTTGGAATAGGTGTGGTGTGGTGCTGAAAAAAATGTATATTCTGCTGATTTGGGGTGGAGAGTTCTGTAGATGTCTATTAGGTCTGCTTGGTGCAGAGCTGAGTTCAATTTCTGGGTATCCTTGTTGACTTTCTGTCTCGTTGATCTGTCTAATGTTGACAGTGGTGTATTAAAGTCTCCCATTATTAATGTGTGGGAGTCTAAGTCTCTTTGTAGGTCACTCATGACTTGCTTTATTAATCTGGGTGCTCCTATATTGGGTGCATATATATTTAGGATAGTTAGCTCTTCTTGTTGAATTGATCCCTTTACCATTATGTAATGGCCTTTTTTGTCTCTTTTGATCTTTGTTGGTTTAAAGTCTATTTTATCAGAGACTAGGATTGCAACCCCTGCCTTTTTTTGTTTTCCATTGGCTTGGTAGATCTTCCTCCATCCTTTTATTTTGAGCCTTTGTGTGTCTCTGCACATGAGATGGGTTTCCTGAATACAGCACACTGATGGGTCTTGACTCTTTATCCAATTTGTCAGTCTGTGTCTTTTAATTGGAGCATTTAGGCCATTGACATTTAAAGTTAATATTGTTATGTGTGAATTTGATCCTGTCATTATGATGTTAGCTGGTTACTTTGCTTGTTAGTTGATGCAGTTTCTTCCTAGTCTCAATGGACTTTACATTTTGGCATGATTTTGCAGCAGCTGGTTCCGGTTGTTCCTTTCCATGTTTAGTGCCTCCTTCAGGAGCTCTTTTAGGGCAAGCCTGGTGGTGACAAAATCTCTCAGCATTTGCTTGCCTGTAAAGTATTTTATTTCTCCTTCGCTTATGAAGCTTAGTTTGGCTGGATATGAAATTCTGGGTTGAAAATTCTTTTCTTTAAGAATGTTGAATATTGGCCCCCACTCTCTTCTGGCTTGTAGGGTTTTTGCTGAGATCCGCTGTTAGTCTGATGGGCTTCCCTTTGAGGGTAACCCGACCTTTCTCTCTGGCTGCCCTTAACATTTTTTCCTTCATTTCAGCTTTGGTGAATCTGACAATTATGTGTCTTGGAGTTGCTCTTCTCGAGGAGTATCTTTGTGGCGTTCTCTGTATTTCCTGAATCTGAATGTTGGCCTGCCTTGCTAGATTGGGGAATTTCTCCTGGATAATATCCTGCAGCATGTTTTCCAACTTGGTTCCATTCTCCCCATCACTTTCAGGTACACCAATCAGACGTAGATTAGGTCTTTTCACATAGTCCCGTATTTCTTGGAGGCTTTGCTGATTTATTTTTATTCCTTTTTCTCTAAACTTCCCTTCTCGCTTCATTTCATTCATTTCATCTTCCATTGCTGATACCCTTTCTTCCAGTTGATCGCATCGGCTCCTGAGGCTTCTGCATTCTTCACGTAGTTCTCGAGCCTTGGTTTTCAGCTCCATCAGCTCCTTTAAGCACTTCTCTGTATTGGTTATTCTAGTTATACATTCTTCTAAATTTTTTTCAAAGTTTTCAACTTCTTTGCCTTTGGTTTGAATGTCCTCCCGTGGCTCAGAGTAATTTGATCGTCTGAAGCCTTCTTCTCTCAGCTCGTCAAAGTCACTCTCCATCCAGCTTTGTTCTGTTGCTGGTGAGGAACTGCGTTCCTTTGGAGGAGGAGAGGCGCTTTGCTTTTTAGAGTTTCCAGTTTTTCTGTTCTGTTTTTTCCCTGTCTTTATGGTTTTATCTACTTTCGGTCTTTGATGATGGTGATGTACAGATGGGTTTTTGCTGTGGATGTCCTTTCTGTTTGTTAGTTTTCCTTCTAACAGACAGGACCCTCAGCTGCAGGTCTGTTGGAATACCCTGCCATGTGTGAGGTGTCAGCATGCCCCTGCTGGGGGGTGCCTCCCAGTTAGGCTGCTCGGGGGTCAGGGGTCAGGGACCCACTTGTGGAGGCAGTCTGCCCGTTCTCAGATCTCCAGCTGCGTGCTGGGAGAACCACTGCTCTCTTCAAAGCTGTCAGACAGGGACATTTAAGTCTGCAGAACTTACTGCTGTCTTTTTGTTTGTCTGTGCCCTGCCCCCAGAGGTGGAGCCTACAGAGGCAGGCAGGCCTCCTTGAGCTGTGGTGGGCTCCACCCAGTTGGAGCTTCCCGGCTGCTTTGTTTACCTAATCAAGCCTGGGCAATGGCGGGCGCCCCTCCCCCAGCCTCGCTGCCGCCTTGCAGTTTGATCTCAGACTGCTGTGCTAGCAGTCAGCGAGACTCCATGGGCGTAGGACCTTCTGAGCCAGGTGTGGGTTATAATCTCGTGGTGCGCCGTTTTTTAAGCCCGTCGGAAAAGCACAGTATTTGGGTGGGAGTGACCCGATTTTCCAGGTGCTGTCCGTCACCCCTTTCTTTGACTCAGAAAGGGAACTCCCTGACCCCTTGAGCTTCCCAAGTGAGTCAATGCCTTGCCCTGCTTCGGCTCGCGCAGAGTGCGCACACCCACTGACCTGTGCCCACTGTCTGGCACTCCCTAGTGAGATGAACCCGGTACCTCAGATGGAAATGCAGAAATCACCCGTCTTCTGCGTTGCTCACGCTGGGAGCTGTAGACCAGAGCTGTTCCTATTCGGCCATCTTGGCTATTCTTAACTCTAAATGAAAATCTAGGCTTTTACAGCTCTCAACAATTTTATGTTTGTATATCTCATGAAGAGTTTTTGTCTATATAGAAGGGTTTCTTTTTTAGTGGTTTAATACAATTCAAAATAACTTCACAGCTATATGACAGCAATGGAATTCTTGATATTTAAAAGGCGTTCTTAATCAAGAGGATTTTGATACAAATACATGGCAAGTTTTATTGTTGTTCTTGGTGCTTTCAGGCACTTCATAAATACAAAATAAATGAAAACATTTCTCACTAAGTTTACACATAACTTTTGAACACATGAAAGTGTACTGGGATTAATTAGGGTACTTGAATGTAAATGGAAAAGGAGATGACAGAGACCTGTCTTTTATTTTTTTGGATAGGAACTTTCCAGAGCAGAGAAAGCACACTTGTTAGAAGTATTGAATATTGTTGGAAAATTCTCCTGTTTCCCCAGGTATATGAAAAATCTTCATCTCTTACCAACAATGAATGCAGTCAAAATTTTTGTTCAGTATTTACATAGTTGGAAAACTCTAAGAGCCTCAAAAATGCCTCTCTTGTTGGCTAAAGCCTTTTCAATTAGAAGCAGTCCTTGAGTTATCTCCAGCTGTTTATTTAAAGCTTACTAAAAACAAAAAAATGAATGACAAAAATGGATGTGCTGCTGGCTGCCAACTTGATTAAATCACTTGACAGTAAATAACTTGGCAATAACAGCCTAATGGCAGAAAGTACACTCAATCAGTGATGTAAGTATTTATAGTGCAGGGACAGAGACTCCACAGTGGCAGAGTATCTTGTGTCAAACTAACCCTCCTGCTGACAACAATTATAAACTTTGGTCGAAATATAAAAAGCAACTCTTTGAAAGTATTGGATGAATGACCAAGGGAAGTAGAAACCAGAGGGGTTGCCAACCTTGAAAGAAGAAAATACCAGGTGAAATCCACATTGAAATGGTCTTCTCCCCTTGAACACTCCCCTGTTACTGGGATTACTGGGGAGTAAGGGAACTAGGGCTCAAGCAGAAAGCAGCACTCTTTGGCCTGAGAAGTTAGAGAGCAGAGTTCAGGGGTTTCAAAAGCAGTAGGAAAGTAAGGAGAGAAACCATGGAAATTTCTGGTGTTTCTTTCTCCAGCTTTGATTAGGTCTTTCACATGCATGTGCCGATCAGTACTTAAACACTCCAGGGCACACTTCTGCAGATTTTCCAAGCCTTCTCATTATGCAGCAACCTATTGGGCAGTGTTTTGTCCTGTGAAGTGTAGCTACCTTGGTCTCCCCAAACTCCAATGCAGTGAGATTGCCCACTCTGTGCTATGGTCTTGAAACTCCTTCCAGAAGGCAGTGAACTGGGCCAATGGTAGGGTTCACCTAATTTGTTTTCCTTCTCTCAGACATCGCTGGTTTGTACTGCTTGTTTTCTAATTTCTTGCCTAATTCTCTCTATTCTGCTTCTGGAACACCAATTACATGTATGTTAGACCATTTATCATTGCTTGACAGCCTTTAGAGGCTCTTTTCATTTCACTGTTTTGTGTGTGTGTGTGTGTGTATGTTTGTGTTTTAATTTGGGTAATTTCTATTGACTTAGCTTCAAGTTACTGATCATTTCCTCAGTTGTGTCAAATTTATTAATGAGCCACTAAAGAAATTCTTTATTTTTCCATTTGATCTTTCTTTGCATTTCTATCCCTCTGCTTAAATTTACAAACCATTCATGCATAATAACTATTTTTTCTACCAGATCTTCCAGGTAGTGATCATAGTCATTTTAATGTCTCTGTCTGATAGTCACAACACCTGTGTGTTCTCTGAGACTGGTTTTACTGATGACCATGTGTCTTGATAGTGGGTTGTTTTTCCTTTCATTGTTGTATGCCTCATGAATTTTTATTAAATCCCAGACATAGTGTATAGAGTAGTAAGGACTGAGGTAAAGAGTATTTACACCCAGAAAAGGTTTTTCTTTTCTTTTGTAAGGCAATTTATGTGGAGTGTTGAGTAGTCAAAGTTGAGCTGAGTTTGGATTTGTTGTTGCTATGGTTACTTTCTGTACACATAGGTCTCAAATTCCTTGAGTGTGTATTGTGCCTAGGCTGGGGGCTGGGGTGCCAGAAGGTGCCTATCGGTGTTTGAATTATACCCTCAATGAATGAGGACACCGCAAGAGGATCTCTGTCCATGGCCTGCCCCTCCTCAGTGGCATCCTCCGTGCTTGGTCAGCGTCTGGTGGGAAGCATGGTTGGTTCTCTGTTTTCCTGGCCTATCCTCAAACTGACATAGATCTGTGCACCTGAGCTTTGCAGGTGAGGCAAGCTAGGTATTCATGCATCCCTTCTTCATTTCAGTCTTATTCCGATTTGAAACTGTACGATTTCTTATGCAGGAAATATTTCCCTGCCTCTTCTGCAGCAGTAGTAGTTCACTACTCATATGGATAAAATCCCAGGCCTAGGATCCTTTCTGCCTTCACCCAGGGGTATAGAAGTGTTTCTTCTGACTTTCCATTAGTAGCAATGGGTGAGCTGATTTCTTCTTACCTACTTCCTACATGATGGTGGGCACCTCTTCCTCCCATGATGATATGGTTTGGATGTGTTCCCACTCAAATCTCATCTTAGAATTGTAGCTCCCATAATTCCCACATTTCATGGGAGGGACCCAGTAGGAGGTAATTGAATCATGGGGGTAGGTCTTTCCCATGCCGTTGTCATGATAGTGAGTAAGTCTCATGAGACCTGATGGTTTTATAAAGGGGAGTTCCCCTGCACAAATTTTCTCTTAGCTGCCACCATGTAAGGGATTCCTTTGCTCTTCCTTCATCTTCCACCATGATTGTGAGGCCTCCCCAGTGATGTGGAACTGTGAGTCCATTAAACCTTTTTCCTTCATAAATTACCCAGTCTCGGGTATGTCTTTGTTAGCTGCATGAGAACGACTACTACACATGGTATGCCACAGGTGAGACCATCCTATGTCCCCTTTCTTTTTAGGGAAGCCTGTGCCTCACTAGAATGTATTGTTCTTTGTTACTTTGTGTCCTTAGATCTCTGACAGCTTCAGAAAAAGTTATTACTTACTAGTTCATTGGAATTTTTCTTATTATTGGGTTGGGACAGTCTTTTCATCTCTTTACATGTTAGACAAAAATGGAACATTTGCCTTTCATTAAATGTATGTATTCCTAGATATTTGATGTTTCTTTTTGATGCTACTTAAAGGGTAATGTTTTCAATATTTACTGGTTATTTGTTGCTAGTATATAGGAATATAATTGATTTTTATATACTGACACTAAATTCAGTGGCCTTGCTAAATTCACATATTAATTATAAGATTATTCTTTGAATTTCCTAGGTACTCAATTCCTAGTCTGAAAATTATTTTTTTCTTTCTAATAATCGTAAATCTTGTTTCTTTTTCTGGTCTTATAAAGCTGCAACAACCTTTAGTATGATGTCAAATATAAATGGTGATAATGCAACATTTTCAGTCTCATGAAAAAGGTTTACATATTTCACCATTAAGTATCATTTTTTTGCTATAAAATTTCCTCAATATTCTTTATGGGATTAGATACTTACCTTTTATTCCAAGTGTATTAAGATGTTTTCTGACGAATGTATGCAGCTTTTCTGTACCTTTTCAGAAGATGACAATGCTTTTCTTTTTTATTGGGTTTACATGTAGAATAATATTGGGTTTTAAAATGTTAAGGCAGCTTTGCATTTTGTTAAAAAAACTGCACTTTGTCATGACATGCTATTCTTTCTATATATTGCTGGTTTCAGTTTGCTCAGTTTTCATGGAATAATTTTGAATTTCAGAATTCATTTCTGTTACCTTTATAGGTTTATTCACGTTTTCTACTTATTTCAGGTGAGTGTTGCTTTTTTTCTGTGCATTCAGATATTTATCTAAATTACAAAATGTATTGACATTTAGTTGTTAATATTATATAAAAGTGTTTCATAGCATATACACCCATGTATAGATAAATAAATCTTTAAAAACAATTTTCAATATTGGTAATTAGAGCTCTCTCTCTCTCTGTCTCTCTCATCTTCACTTCTCTTCTCTCCTTTATGCTGTTCCCTCTATTTTCTTTTAGATTAGCCTCGCCAGAGATTTATCGAACATATTAGTCCTTTTAACAGGTAACATTTTGCCTTTGTTTCTTTTCTCTAGTATATTTGTTTTCTATTTCATTGGTTTCTACTTTTATATTTATTCTTCATTATTTCCTTCTGTCTACATCCTTTGGGTTAATCTGTTGTTTATCTAAATTCTTGAAATGAACACATAGATCATTAATTTTTCAGCCTTTATTCTGTTCTGATTATGCAGCTAAGGCTATACATTTTCCTTTAAGCATTGTTTAGTTGCATCTACACATTTGATATATTTTCTATAATTATTCATGTTAATTATTTTCTAGCTTCCACTTGATTGCTTCTTACAATCCTAGATTCTCTAGATGTATATTTCTTAGTGTCCAAACATTTGCTTTTCAAAAATATCTTTTTGTTATTGATTTTCAATTTTTATAGTATAAAACATACTCTGAATTATTATATTTTTTTTAGATTTATGAAGATTTGCTTGACTGAGCATCATATGGATGATTTTGCTAAATGTTCTATGTGCACTTGAAAACTATATATATTTCACACTATAGAGTTTTAACTGGTACAAGGTGATAAATGACAGTGTTCAAATTTTTTATACCATTTTCTGTTTTTCTTTTCTACTTAAACTCCTAGTTACTGAGAAAGGTGCAGTTAAAATCTCCCAGTATAACTATAAATTTATCTAGTTCTCCTTTTGGTTGATCAAATTTGGCAGAGTTCCATATTTGTAAATGATAACATATTTTGAGACTTTTTCATTATGTGCATAATAATTAAGATTTGAATAATGTAAGTAGTGAGAATTAATCATTGGTTTCAGCAATATGGAACTATTGGTGACCTTAACAAAATTAATTTTATTGGAGGGATGAGAGCTAAAGATTGATTGGAGTGCAATCAAGAGAAAATGAAAAGAGACATATGGAGACAGAAGTTATAAACAGATAGCTATATTCAAAGTTTTGTTTTTTTAAGTAGAGACACAGAAATGTGATGGTAGATAGAAAAGAAATGTTGGACCAAGGGAGGCTGCTGTGTGGTGTGTGTGTGTGTGTGTGTGGATGTGTTCAAAGAGAAAATTTTTACAGGATGTTTTTGTGCAGTGGGGAAAGAAATTTGCAAATGAGGGAGAGAAAAGGACTAATTGAGAAAGTAAGCCCTTGAAACGGTCGGAGACCCAGTGTACAATGATGAGCAGTTTATTGCAATACAAAGGAAGGAAGAGAAAATGGATACTCGTATAAGTAGATTGGTCAGTTGTGGTGGAAACATGTATGTATTCTTCTCATTTAAGAATAAAATTTTCTGTTAAATAAGAAGCTCATCATCTGAGTATGAGGGGAGGGGATATTGGGGACTGAGTGTAGAGGAGAATTTGTGAAGTAGTTTTACGAGGTGGTAGGAAAATAAATAACTCAGAAAACGAAGCAGGATGGCAAGTCATCAGTGACGGCCTCCTGAAGGTTGGTTGTCATGATGCAAAAATGGGACCAGTTGCATATCTCTCAGATAGCATCATCTCCACAGCTGAGAGGGCAGATGATAAATCAGTGGGCAGGCTATGGTTTTCCCTTCTCCTTCTTGATGAAAGTTCTGCTCAATGTCTGGAAGCTTATCATACTGGGGCCATCCATTTCTTGCCTCATTTTATTGCCATTTGCTGGACCATAGATTTTGTGACTACTGTAAATTTCCTGTAGATTTTGGATACTGATTCACTCTCAATCCTAATCCTGAGTGTTGCAAAATCTTGATTTTTTAAATTTCAGTAGGAATTTAGGAAGGATTGAGAAGGTGTCTTTAACATATGCCACTTTCAAACAGAAGGAAGTGAGGAGACTGATTTATTAGCCATCTGACAACACATTTCTACTTTGTGAAAATGTATTATGTTGTCTTGCAGAAATACCTCATGTGATCACCATCTTACCATCGTTTTTTTCTACTTTGAACCTTCATGTGTCCTTTTCACTGAATCTTTAATTACCAATCCAATTGTGACTCCCCCAGAGCTGCTTTTCATGGACTCAATGGATATACCTCTTTTAGCTCTTCCTTGGAATCCAGGGTCATCTAAAAGTCAACTCTTCTTCGTGATGAGATAGCTCTATTTTTGTGTTAACTTAAAGTGTCTGAAAAGCTAATTTATGTGATAGATTAAAGCAACAGAATAAAAAACACCCTAGGCACAGTCATTTCACATGGTGCAACGTATTTCCAAAATAAAACAACTTTTATTTCGACATGATATCCTCAGGAGCATTGGATACTGTGTGGCTATTAAGTCCTTCACACATCATTAATTTCCAAGCAAGAAGGTGATAAATCTCACCACAAAACTAGTTCAGTACATGTAGGAAAATAACAGAGCTGATATTATTTTTGACTTGATCACAGACAGTAGTTTAAAAGAAATACTTAATTTTTATACAAATTCAGCTAGATAAGAATAATATGATCTATGCTAAGGCCACTGATGTTATAGGTTCAAACATCATCTCCCCTACTCCCCTCCCTCTCTTATCAACAGATCCACTTGGGGCCTTAGTTTACTTTAAAAATTCCATGAAGACAATCCTTTGCATGTATTTCATAGATTCAATTTGCACATTTAGAAGCAAGGATGGTTGCTGTTTATGTCCTTCATAATTACCTTCTTTTATGTAGGAATGTCTGAGCATAGTTTTCATTTTGTACTAAGTCAGAGACATCCCTCTAGAGGGTTTTATTCTGACTTCTAAAAGACTATAGTATTAGCTACTTCTATCCTCTAGCCTGCTATAGCTTGAACCCTTAAAGCCTTTCCAAAGAAGAAACATTTGTTGACAGTGCTGCTTGGAATAGAAGGGCTAAGACCAATATTGAGTAGAAAAACCCAAGTTATTGATGACCTTGTGGGTTTCCTTTGGTATACAAGATTTCAAAAGAGTTTATAGCATCAGAAAAATGATTGGCATTGGTCTAGGCAACAAATCTCTTCCTAATGTTATCTTTGAAATATTATGTTTTTAAGAAACAACATAAAATATTCAACAAAACAGAAAAAAATTATACAATTGGTACCTAGTTGCAGATTATTCTTCCCTCATGACATTTGAAAAGCAAAAACCAAATTTAATATAGAAATGACTTAAAAACCTTTAAAGAAAGATCAACATGAAACCTTTTCCATTTTACATTTATTTAATCACTACCTAAATGAAACATATGCTAATTAAGATGCAGGAAGATACATTTTCATTTTCTTGTGTTGATTTCTAGCATAATGGTTGCTCACTAAAATACAATCAAGAAAATGTGTCCTGTAGCTTGAATAACTCAAATCAGCTTTAATGCAAGATAACACAAAGTAAATGAAAACATTGATTGTGGAAAGTTAATAAAAGTAAACACAAGTTCACAAAAACCATTATTCTTGAGTTTGAACTCATATCAAATGCTGTATTTTCCATTTCAATTATGCAAGTCTTTTTTAGTACCAGCTGTATTATACCAGCCATGGGCATCAATACAATTATTGATGGTGATAACAGAATAAATTACCTAGCAGGGAAAATGCAAACCAAGAGAGTTAACAAAAATGAACCTATTTGTCTATATGACCCTTGGTGCATACACTACCATAAGGAAAAATAAACAACTTAGTGGACCTGGTATTGCATAATATAAGAGAGATCATAAGGAGAATGATTTAAAGGCAGGTTTCAAGTAGTCTTCTAGATATTGTGACATAACAGCTTGGAAAGTTTCTGTTATATTACACAAGTGTAATTGAGGCACTGTTGCTAAATATTCAGTTCCATCTGGGAAGTATAAAGAAAAAGGATCCCTAATGGTGCATGCTTAGCAACTTGTTTCTTTAAAAATATGCAGCACACTATTACTGATTGTGCTGAGCTGAGATTCTATAACTCATATGACATGAAACACAAAGCAGCTATTCACTGGTACTGGCATATAAACATTGGAGCATCCCACACAACCCACTTTATGCAATTTGTTCATTCATTTATCAATGATTCAGCCAACACTGATGGATAACTATGGTGGTTAATTTTAGGTATCAACCTGACTGGATTAAGGGATACCCAGTTAGATGGTAAAGCATTACTTCTGGGTGTGTCTGCGAGGGTGTTTTTGTAGGAGATTGGCATGTGAGTCAGTGTCTGAGTAGGGAAGATCTTCCCTCACCCAATGTACGCAGGTATCATCCAATTGGCCGGGGGCTCAGATAGAACAAAAAAGAAGAGGAAAGGATAATTCATTCTTTCTCTCTTCTGAGCTTGGACATCCTTTTCGGACATCAAAACTCCAGATTCTCAGGGCTTCAGTCTTGGTCTGGGAGTTACACCATCAGCTTCCCTGGTTCTTAGGCCTTCAGAATTGAACTGTGCCAAGCTATCATCTTTCCTGGTTATCTTGCTTGCAGATGGCTTATCATAGCACTTCTCAATCTCCATAATCACATGAACCAATCCCCCTAATAAATCTTTAATATTTCTATATAATAGATAGATAGATACATAGATACTATTGGTTCTTTATCTCTGGGGAACCCTGACTAATACAATAACCTTTTCGGTTACAAGCACAATTTTAGGTACTCAAAAAACCATGGGTCATTGCAAAATTGTTAACCCTATATAAATTTACAAGTAAGGTTTAATAACTGAAGATACCAACACATATCTGTCCTTTGTTTAATATTACTTCCTTTGAATGTTTTTATTAATTCTTATGTATAATTAAAGATTACCGATCTATGCAAATTTTACTCTTTACTAAATGTTTAGAGTCATACACAGTGTCACCCTTCATCAACCTGTTCATTCTCTTTCTCACTTTATCAGGTGTGAAAGCACAAACCTTTTATAAACAGAGTTCAACCAAAACATTCCCTGAAACCATAACAAAAATGCAATAAAATAAAAATAAAATTGTGTTTGCTTTTTTCCCTATCCCTCAACACTCAGCAGTTTTTTCTTTGTTTTTAGACATGTTGTCTTTATAATTGGATGAATTCCCTTAACACTCCAGGCACTTCTGACTAGTATATCATGTTGCTTTGTTATTTTGCTCTGAAATACCATTTTTCTGAATTTAAAGGTAATACTTATTCTTTATAAAAACTTTGGACAATAAAGTACAAAAAGTGCTGATGATACTTCCTTCTAGACTTTTATTATGATTTAGAAAGTTTTCATTTTCCTGAGATGATTGGTATTAGAGAAATGATCCAAATAAAATACAATTAAAATGATAAGAAGCATATTATGTATTGTGGTTTCCAGATTTAGAAAATACAGATACAGGACACCTAGTTAAATTCAAATGTCAGATAAACAACAAGAAATATTTTTCATATGCTTATACTCCATGCAAATACTGCATAAGACACATATATAGGACACACTTATACTAAAATTTTTTCATGTTTATATAAATTCAAATTTAATTGCATATCCCATCATTAATATGGCAGCCTCATAGTATACAAAGAAAAGGTTGATTGTGACATGGTTTCAAAGCTACATACAAGTAATATCTTGTATGTAATCAAAAATTATCATTATAATCATAATATTGCATTAATTAATCAAATGAATAACATATTAATTTTGTTTCATTTTGGAATAATTTTCACTCCAAAATTGTATGAAAGCATTACAGGACATCTTTACTTTACATTTTACTCTCCAAGCTAAAACCACATGAATAGACATTACTAATATATATTTAGGAACTTCATTAGTTTTCAAGAATACTACCGTTTACCTTTTGATATTTAAATTGTTTTACTTTTAAGCACTGAGAATTGTCCATGTTCACTTTTTTTTTTCTCTAGTGGTTATATGGTTGAACTCTGCTAGATACTGTCTTGTTCATGGAATTACTGCTACTTTGAAATATCACTTGCATTGATTCAGGGAATCTTGCATCTTTTACTAAGTAATATATCATAGAGATCATTACCTATCAATCATAAAAAAACCATACCATTCCTTTAAACTGCTGATATATTACATGGCTGTATACTATTACCTAGTTAAACAGTTCTCTACTGGTATATACTTAAGCATTTTGAAGATCTTTATTTACATTTTAGTCTTTCCGATAAGAAATCCACTGGAATGGGCCAGATGCGGCGGTTCACACCTGTAATTCTAGCACTTTGGGAGGCCTAGATGGGAGGATTGCTTGAGCTCACAAGTTCGAGACCAGCCTGGGTAACATGGTAAAACCTGATCTCTACAAAGAAATACAAAAATTAGCTGGGGCTGTTGGTATGTGCCTGTAGTCCCAGCTACCTGGAAGACTGAGGTGGGAGAATGGCTTGAGCCCTGGAGGTGGACGTTGCAATGAGCGGAGATCACGCCACTTGTACTCCAGCCTGGATGACAGAGCCGACCTTGTCTCACAAAAAGTAAATAAAATAAATAAAGAAATCCACCGGAATGGATTCTAATACAGGACAGGAATGCCAACACAGTACTTTCATCAAGGACAGTCACAGGGAACAGTCTTACCTCTTTTGGCTCCTCCATACACTCAGCTCACTCAGCTTATGGCCTCTATCCTCAATGCCACTTTGGGATTCGTGTCTGCTGTAGCTTCAATCATCATGTCCAAGTTTTAGGTGAAAGGGAGCTCTTTCCAGCTGAATCAGATCTTTTAAAGGAATTTTCTGCTGGTCATACAACAAATATTCCATTTGTATTTTATGACCTACAACTTTTTCATATCGCCATGCTTAGGTGCTAGGAAGGTTGAGAAATCCTCATTGCAGGTACCCACATTCATGTTGTGTTACTGAGAATAAAAGACTAGAGAATAAGTAGGTAATGACAAGCCTCTGACATAATAAAAGTATCTGTAAAATTTAAAGCGTAATAAATTTTATAAGGGTACCATTTTTTTGAAATCGTATTCCCAATAAAAGTGTATGATGGTGTCTATTTCATAATATCCTGCCAATACATGCTAAAATTTTGTTAAAAATGATAATGTGTTAAGAGAAAAATGGTATTTCAGACTTTTTTCTTTGTATTTCTCACATGATGGATGAGACTGAATGTCTAATACTATAGTTAATAGCCATTTATTTGTGTGTCTCCTTCTGTGAACTCTCAGTTTATATCCTTTTTCCATGATTGGGGGTCACTGATCTGTTTCTTTCTAGCTGATAGGAGTTGTATTTTGTATGAGAGAAATTTGTGGCATAGGCTGCAAGTGGTTTTTTTTTTTTGGCATATATATATATATATATGCAAAATGGTTAATACTGTCAGCTTGATTGGATTGAAGGATACTAAGTATTGATCCTGGGTGTGTCTGTGAGGGTATTGCCAAAAGAGATTAACATTTGAGTCAGTGGGCTGGGAAAGGCAGATCCACCCTTAATGTGGTGGTCACAATCTAATCGGCTGCCAGGGAATATAAAACAGGCAGGAAAAACATGAAAAGGAGAGACTGGCCTAGCCTCCCAGCCTACATCTTTCTCCCGGGCTGGATGCTTCCTGCCCTCGAATGCTGGACTCCAAGTTCTTCAGTTTTGAGACTCGGACTTATTCATTTAAATGACCCCATAGTAACTTTTATTTATTCTCCTAATATGATTAATTACATAAATTAATTCTCAAATCTTTAACCAACTTACCTTCTATTTGTGGCATAAACCCTAATATGGCATAATATATTATCTTATTTATACACTGCTGATTGAATTTGTGAATTATAGTAGTTTGCTAGGGTTATTGTAACAAAATACTACAGACTTGGAGGCTTAAACAACAAATAATTAATTTTCTTGCAGTTCTAAAGGCTAGAAATCCAAGATCAAGTTGTCGCCAGGGTTGGCTTCTCTTGAGGACTGTTCCAGGCCTCTCTCCCTGGCTTGTTGATAGTCGTCAGCTCCCTGTGTCTTCATATCACCTTCCCTCTTCATGTGTGTCCAAATTTCCCCTTCTTATACCACTCATATTGGATTAGGACCCACTTAAATTACCTCAATTTAAACTTAATTACCTCAATTTAAACTTAATTACCTGTTTTAAAAACTTCTTTCCACTACAATCACATTCTGAGGTACTTGGGGTTAGGACTTCTACATATAAATTTGGGGTAGTCACAATTCAGCCTACAACACCAATAGTTGATAATATTTTAAAGACTTTCTTTATAAGTCTGCACCTTTCCTACCTCCCTCCCTCCCTGTCCCTCCCTCCCTCTCGTCCTTCCTTCCTTCCTCCCTCCCTTCCTTTCTTCCTTCCTTCCTTCCTTCTTTCCTTCCCACCTTCCTGCCTTCCTGCCTTCCTCTTTTTCAGTGATGTCTGCTAAGTTTTGTTATTAGGAATACGCTGGTCTCTTATAATGAGTTTGGCAATGTTTACTTCCCTTCTGTTTTATAAAAAAAAATTTGTTAGATTTTGATGTTATTGATTCTTTGAAATATGATAAAATGCCATCAGGGTCTGGAGTATTCTATTTGGGAAAATTTTTAACTAATAACATTGTTTACAAATATTTATAGAGCTCTTCAGCTTACCTATTTCTTTATGAGTGAGCTTTGGCAGATTTTATCTTTTGAAGGATTTGTTCATTTTATCTATATCATTAGATTTATTGCTAGAGTTTATTATACTATTCCCTTGTTATTCTTTCAATATTTGTAGAATCTGCAATGATGTTAGCTCTCCCATTTTTAATAGAAGTAATTTGAATCTCCTCACTTTTATCCCTGATCAGTGAGATTAGAGGTTTATCCATTTTAGATATTTACAGAGCACCAGTTTTGCCTTTATTGATTTTCCGAATAGGTTTTCTGCTTTCTGTTACATTGGTTTCCATTCTGATCTTTCATATTCCCTTTCTTCTTAAATTTTGTTTAATTTGATTTTCTTTTTCTTGTTTCTTAATGTAGATGCTGAGCCTACTGCTGTGAGACCATTCTTCTTTTCTAATGTAGATGTTAAGTGCTATATTCCCCTTAGGCACTACAGTAGTAGCTAGTGGCATCTCACAATTTTTGACATGTTGTGTTTTTATTTTTACTCCATTAATGATGCTTTCTAATGTCGCTTCTGATTTTTTCCTTAACCCATGCGCCATTTAGAAATTTAATGTTTGTTAACCGAACATTAAGGGAATTTTCATGGATCTTTCTGCTATTGATTTCTAATTTAATCTCACTGTGGTCAGGAAACATGCTTATATTAATAGTACTTCTATCTCTTTAAATCTATTGAGACTTGTTTTATGTCTCAGAATATATTATATGTAAGTTATTGTTTCATGTGCATTTGAAAAGAATGTGTGTTTTGCTGTTCTGGGCTGAAGTGTTCTATAAATGTCAATTAGATTGAGCTAGTCAGTAGTGTTCAAATCTTCAACATCTACTTATTTTCTCTGTACTTGTTCTCTCAAGTATTGAGAACTTAACATCTGAAGTATTGAGAGAAACAATTAAAAGCTTTGACTATAATTGTGGATTTGTTTAATTCTCCTAGAGGTTCTGGCAGTTTTTATTTCGTATATTTTGAAGTTGTGTTATTAACTGTTTATACGTTCAAGATTGTTGTATTTTCTTAATGGACTGAAACACTAAACATTATAAAATGATTTCTTGATCTTTGGTTATACTTTTTGCTCTGATACCTACTGTATTTGTATTAATATATCCTTTTTTCTATGATTAACAGCAAGTTACATTCTAACTGAGTATATCTGTGTCTATTAACAGACTCTCACCATTATTGGGAATTATTCTTTTACCAAATACTCACTCATTTGATAGGTAAAAATGACATTGTATTGTCTTATTCTGTATTACTTTAAATTTTTAAAATAAAATTTTAACATCTCTGTTGTGTTTGTTTTAGGCATTGGTATTCCTATTTGTTAATCTCCTATTTGTGTTTGTCTCTTTTTATAAAAAATTTCAATGTTTGTCCAGTTGGTTTGCTTGATTTTTTTATTTTTAATTTTTGTGGGTACATAATAGGTATATACTTGATTGTAACCTTCTATTTCTGAGCCTTGTGGCTGACATATTTCCAATACTGTGCTATATCTTTTAATCTTTGCAGTCCTAAGCTTTTATTATATCTAGGTAAACACATTTGTGATTTTCTTTTGAATGTCGTTCATTGCATATCTGCTTTTCACATATAATATTAATTTAACGGTGTATTAACCTGCTTTCTAATTTTTTTTTCAGGCATTCCTCTTTCATACATCTGGGCCCTAAATTCCTTTAGAAAATATATTTCTAGTAGCAATTAAATCCATGTTATTAATAGATATTAGTTTTTGACAGTAAAATTTGAATAAGCCTAGCATTATGAAATGTCATTATTAAATGTCATTATTAAGCAAAGCTAATTTTTTAAATTATACTTTAAGTTCTAGGGTACATGTGCACAGCGTGCAGGTTTGTTACATATGTATACATGTGCCATGTTGGTGTGCTGCACCCATTAACTCGTCATTTACATTAGCTATAAATCCTAATGCTATCCCTCTACCCTCCCCCCACCCCATGACAGGCCCCAGTGTGTTATGTTCCCCTTCCTGTGTCCAAGTGTTCTCATTGTTCAATTCCCACCTATGAGTGAGAATATGCGGTGTTTGGTTTTTTGTCCTTGCGATAGTTTGCTGAAAACGATGGTTTCCAGCTTCATCCATGTCCCTACAAAGGACATGAACTCATCATTTTTTATGGCTGCATAGTATTCCATGGTGTATATGGGCCACATTTTTGTAATGAAGTCTATCATTGTTGGACATTTGGGTTGGTTCCAAGTCTTTGCTATTGTGAATAGTGCCGCAATAAACATACGTGTGCATGTGTCTTTACAGCAGCATGATTTATAATCCTTTGGGTATATACCCAGTAATGGGATGGCTGGGTCAAATGGTATTTCTAGTTCTAGATCCTTGAGGAATTGCCACGCTGACTTCCACAATGGTTGAACTAGTTTACAGTCCCACCAACAGTGTAAAAGTGTTCCTATTTCTCCACATCCTCTCCAGCACCTGTTGTTTCCTGACTTTTTAATGATCGCCATTCTAACTGGTGTGAGATGGCATCTCATTGTGGTTTTGATTTGCATTTCTCTGATGGCCAGTGATGAGCATTTTTTCATGTGTCTGTTGGCTGCATAAATGTCTTTTTTTGAGAAGTGTCTCTTCATATCCTTCGCCTACTTTGTGATGGGGTTGGTTTTTTCTCGTAAATTTGTTTGAGTTCTTTGTAGACTCTGGATATTAGCTCTTTGTCAGATGAGTAGATTGCAAAAATTTTCTCCCATTCTGTAGGTTGCCTGTTCACTCTGATGGTAGTTCCTTTTGCTGTGCAGAAGCTCTTTAGTTTAATTAGATCCCCTTTGTCAATTTTGGCTTTTGTTGCCATTGCTTTTGGTGTTTTAGACATGAAGTCCTTGCCCATGCCTATGTCCTGAATGGTATTACCTAGCTTTTCTTCTAGGGTTTTTATGGTTTTAGGTCTAACATTTAAGTCTTTAATGTATCTTGAATTAATTCTTGTATAAGGTGTAAGGAAGGGATCCAGTTTCACCTTTCTACATATGGCTAGCCAGTTTTCCCAGCACCATTTATTAAATAGGGAATCCTTTCCCCATTTCTTGTTTTTGTCAGGTTTGTCAAAGATCAGATGGTTGTAGATGTGTGGTATCATTTCTGAGGGCTCTGTTCTGTTCCATTGGTCTATATCTCTGTTTTGGTACCAGTACTGTGCTGTTTTGGTTACTATAGCCATGTAGTATAGTTTGAAGTCAGGTAGCCTGATGCCTCCAGGAAAGCTAATATTTTTAATCATAAACATGACACTACTTTTTGTTGTTATACAGAGCAAAGGACATACTAGTTACTCAATATTACTTGTTACCCGAATTGAATTTTGCTTTATTGAAAACTTGAGGTTACAAGTTTTAGGTTGCTAGGCTTTAGTCTCCACATTGTCATTGTTCTCTTTCACCTGTGCAATGCTAAATGAGACTGATGAATGACCTGAATGGCCAATTGGCTTGCTTTTTTCTTCTTGAGTCATTGCCTCACCTGAGTTCCCTGAACTGAGTCCAAGAGCTGACAGATACAAAGGAAGGAAACTAAGATGTATAGAACTACAATGAAAATCTATTCCTTTACATAGTTATTTTATGTAAACCTTACATTAGCATGTTGAACTACATTTTGATTAATTTTTACATAACAAATGCTTATTATGTGCAGCCAGTTGGCTAAAAGCATTCTCTGGGCTATCTCACTAAATATTTATGATAACCTTTGAGGAAACATAGTGGGTATTGGGAAATTATAAAATATGTTATCATGTAGTATGAAGTTATGTAAAAAGAATATATGTACTATAATGTTACATACCATAACATGGTTACATACTATAATACTATCAGTTACAATTAATTTACCCTTTAAAAATACTTTATAAAAAGAAGAGTGGTTAGCAGGTAGACATAGCTGGAATATAAATATTGTGCTTATATTTTCTCAATTATCAAGAAAAAGAAATAATTCAGAAGAAGAGTTTTCAGAAAGGAAATAAAGATACAGACTATTAATATTTGCAATTAAGCCAAGAACCCATTTGAGATATAACGAAGTGGGACAAAATTTTCCTTAAATGTGACACTGTGCATGTACCATTACTTGATTCCTCACCTCATATGAATAATATTATAGCATGAAAAGCTGTATGCAAATAAAACTAGCACTTCCTAAAAACAGAGAAATCTCTGCTCTTCCTACTTCATCATGGGAAAAGTCCTAAGGACAAATTTGTGGATGGCTTGAAGATAAGCACAGAATGCTTGTAAATAAGACAAGTAACTCAACCTTCATGTTTGTGAATATTGTAGACCTAGTGTATCTCCCATTTATGTGGTCAAGGAGAAAAAATTAAATACTTTAGGTGTACATATTTCCTCATGTGATCTAAATACATGATTATTGCCATATTGGAGGAAATAAGAAAATTGAGAGACTATCAAGCTCAATCTCCCAGTGTGTTCATGTTTGTAAATTAGCTTGGAGAGTTAGCACCATGGCAGCCTCCTGCTTTGAGTGCTTTCCCTTGTCCTTGCCAAGATCAGAAAGAGTTGTCCCAATCAAGGTAATCAACAGGAAATCTGCAGTGTAAACTATGTAAATAATTTGCATATGCTCAAAAAATGAGCAAGAAAGGGTAGCCAATTACAGTTAGTCCAGTGATCTGACTTCTCATTTCACTTTCTCGCCTTGAGTTCCCAAAGCCCACGGGTCACTGCCAAGTGCAGGGTTCTATAGGTCTCTTGAAAGTCAGCAGGAAATGAGGTAAAGCCACCAATAAGCCTATGGCTGATGAGATCATTCTGGAATACTGAAGAAAAAATGAGCTATATATCCCAATCTGATTATTTTACTTACCTCGTATACTGTATTTCTTTCTTCCTTCTTTTCAATGAGTCTTCATGCTTAAAGTATGCCTAATCTGCAAGATATACTTTATAAGCTAATTCTAATTCTAAGTGTTTTCATACCCCTTTGTGTATCTTCTGCCTCAATAAGTTTTCAAACTTTCATGTGGTTTTAACGTTGGAAATTGGATAGAGAAAATGAATAATTAAGGAATTAAAAAAACACTTTTACAATAAACTGGGATATCATTTGCTTTACTCTAATTACTTTTATTAAGACAAAATTTCTTAAAATATATTTGTACTCTATTGTTGATAGAGGATGAATAAAAATCATCATGGGTTGGGATTCTAGTGAAAAGCAATTGTTACCTGGTTAAATAATTCACAAGAGATTCTTATCTGTGGTAACAGCTCATGAGGGGACATTATATATGCCTTTTTATATGTCTTAATATTGTACAAGGGATCTCAGAAATTCATATTCACTAAAAATGAAAATCAAGACATTTCTCTTTAAGTTTTCATGTCCTCAGTTTGTAAATCTTTATTATTATGGTTTAAAAATAAAATGACTGTTCAGTAATTTTAGAACAATGCGATTTCTGATATTTACCCCTTTCCATGACCTTACCACAAATCTAAATAAAGATTGTGATTTAAAAGCACCTGGGAGTCTCTCGTATGGCCTGTCCATAGTTATTGAATCTCAGCTTGAAAACAGCATTATATTTAAACAACAACAGAGCCAATCCTTGTTTTCTTCCCTTGGCCAGATGGTGCATCATCTTGGGAAATGGTGTAACCTGTCACAGTGTGTAAGTGTGATCTTGTGTGAAAAAATTTTGCAAGCTTGGGACACTATCTGCGAAGGCCACATGCTGTCTCTCATTATCCCAAATAATTAAAATTTTGTATTTTCCAGAACAACACACCATTGAGATTAACAATTAAGAATCACAGACTAGGGTCAAAGAAACATAAACATTTTATAGTTAAAAAGGAGTCTTTTCTAATTTTTTTGTATCATATTTGCATCCATCTACCTTAAGCATATGCTAAGGCCCAAAGAAAATATTTGCTCTTGAGTCTGCTCAAACAAACAATAAAATACTGTAGTTACCTGTACAGAAAAAACCCTGTGCATTTAGGCTTACATATAGACTTTCTTCTTATGGACCAGAGAAATTCATGAAACCTAAGGATTTATATTTTAAAAGCATTTTTCTTAGATTTAGTGATGGAATTTTAAGACAAATCATTCTGTTCTTGGAGTCAAAAGGTCTGAGTTCAGGTTGTAATTCTGTAATTTTTATATGACCTTAGACAAATAATGTACACACTTTATCATGTATGAATCAAATGGTGATGTAAAATCTAAACCACACCATTAATGTTATGATTGAATGGGACAATTTTTGGAAATTAATTTTTGAACTACAACATTATGACTAAATGACATTATTATTTTAAGAAGAAGGAAGTTCCTTTTCTTCTTTTATAAATCTCTTTTGTTTTCCTAAATTTGTAGATGAGATTGCTGAAAAAATAGCTTGAAATAGTTTAATAATCTACCAAGTGTAACAGTCAGTGTCCAGCCAGAATAAGAAACCACTCTAGGTCTTTCAAGCAGAGAGGAGCGTAATACAGGGTATTGCTTACACAGGTGTCAGAAAGACTGGAGGAATGAATGGGGCAAAGAGGCCATTAGCGGAGCCCAAGAGATGAGGAGTTTGTCCAAAGAGCTGGAAGCTGTTACCATCCCTGGGCTGGAGCTCAGCTCTCTCTTGCCTCTGCTTTGCTGGAGGCAATGCCATTGTTACTGCTGTTGCCCTGAAACCGCACCACTTGTGTGCAGCATCTAGGTGCACTGCCATGTTTGTTCTTTTCTCTCTCTTCCAATGTCCTTCCAGTACCACCCTTTGGCAAATAAACTAGAATATAGCTGGCAAGTGAGTCTGGAAATGCAATAAGAGATTATTCATTAGTCTTTGTCAGTAAAAATTTTTACCCACCCTGACATCACAGGCTTGACTGGAGCTGAAGGCCAATACACCACACATCTCATGACAATTTATTTGGGCAGCTCATGATTTCAACTAGTAAGTCTATTAAATCCATTTAGTTGTAGACTACTACTCATCTAGAAATCTTAGCCTAAACAATTAGTAAAGAATGCTTACTTTCTTGTGTTAGTGTCGGGAAAGAGGTCTCTACAAAAATGTTTGCAATGGGAATAGACTTCAGACTTTCAACATAGTATTTTAAGAAACTCTCCTCAAAATATAAGCTATAGATCACTTCCATCAGAATCTCCTGATGCACTTGCTAATTATGTATGTGTGTGTGTGTATATATGTGTATATATATATATATACATATATACACACAACATATATATACACACACACTATATACTTAGTATTATGTTATTAGTATTATATTATACTTACATATACTTGGTATTATATTATTTTATTGTTGTAAACAAGTGGCATATACCTACCTATCTAGCTAGCTAGATACATAAATAGATATAGTTATAGATACAGATGTAGATATATGTCAAACTCTGTCCTAGATGTTCTAAATCAGAATCACTGATTATGGACTCTGAGAATCTTCATTTTATTAAGCTCCCTTTGGTGACTAGTTAATGTCCAGTCAGAATAACAAGTAACTATAACACTTCAGTTTTTTCAAGCAGACAGGGATGCAGGGCAGGAAATTGCTTATACAGGTGCTATACTTGTTGATTTAGAGACATGATTTTCAGTGGTTAGATGGTGGTGTGGACTAAATTGTTTCACCCCCAAATTGATATGTTGATACACAACCCACTCCCCCGTCGTGACTGTATTGGAGGTTGTCTCTAAGGAGGCAATTAAAGTTAAAAGAAGCCATAAGGGTGGAGCCCTAATCTGATATAACTGGTGCCCATATGAGAAGAGGAAGAGGCAGCAGAGCTCTCTCTTTCTACTATGTGAGAACACAGCAAGAAGGCAGCTGCCTGCAAGCCAGTGAGAGTCCTCACAAGGAATTAGCAGGTTGATACCTTGATCTTGGACTTCCCAGCATCTGGAACTGTATGAAAATAAATTTCCACTGTTTAAGCCACATAGTCTATGGTGTTTTTTATGGCAGCTGAAGCATACTATAACAGATGTGGAGTGACCACATTTTATTCTCTCATCCAAACCTTTCGTGACTCCTGCTTTGTGAATTTCCATCTCAGGCTCCATTTATTTTATATTGATGCCTGACACCCTGAGTACTAGAAAATATAGTCAGAAGCACTCTCAGAAGTCAGTGGCCAGACTGCACTTATTGTTAGTCGTGTTCCCATGGTAGCCACCCACGGAAATGCTGCTGCTTCTAGAGTGAGCTGAGTTTGTACTATGTTTGCAGCTGCCCCTCATGACTCTGAAAGGAGCAGCTGGTGTCACAGTTGATGCCAAAATTCAATCCAACCCACTGCATAAATGAATAGTTGCCGAGCAGTTTTGTCTTATGTCCAGTGAGACATTATTTTCTCACTCTAAAAAACCTAATATAATGATCATGCAATGAATGCTAAGTGTCTGACTTTCACGAAAATATCCATCAACATCTCTTCCTTTGGAGAAGATAATTAAAACCCATTAAAAAACCACAAAGGCACAATAATGAGGTTGCTACTTCCAAACCTTATCTATCCTGCCGTCCTCTCTTAGAATCCTGATCCCCCCAGCCCCATGAGGTTGCTCTTTTTAAAATTTTATATGGTTTTCTCAAAGAAAGTTTGTGTGCTCATTCTTTAATTCACAATGCAAGATGCATTACCAGGGTTAGCAAACTCCTTAGAGATTATCCCTTAGTCATTTTCAGAAAGAATTTTATGTGATCCATGCTGTTTTGCTTGGCAAAAATCTCTTAACCCCACCTGTACTTCCAGTGTTTTTCCAGTTAGGCAAGTCTACATTGCCTGGGGGAAAGTTGTCTCATAAAAAGCCCTTTTGAGAACAGAATAAGGACATAATTGCAGACAATGCTAGCTCAGAGGACAACTGAAGTTAGGAAAGCTTTGTTATCAGTTGCCTACTTTATCCAATACTCACCCCTTCTAGAAGTGCCTGGGAAACTGGCAGATATGGGTAGCATCAATTGCATCAATGACCAAGCACTGTTGAGCCCCGTACTAGAGAGAGAACATGGGCTCCAGGCTTTGTTCTAAGCCCATTCCTTCTGGGCTTTATCTCCCTTATCTATAGAATGAGATGCTGGAACTGCAGGTTTTCTGAAACAACTGCAGCTCTCAAAAGTCAGTAGCTTTTTGATTTCATGGATTCTGACAGCTCCAGCTCTGAGCACTTTTAGAAAACTGTTGGTCTAATAAGAAGCCTTTTAAAGTCATTTTAATGAATAAAATACATACAAAAAAATACATGTTCATAACAGTATATAGCTTGATGAATTTTCACAAACTCGACACACCTGTGTAACCAGTTCCCAAATTAAGAAACAGCATGTCTCTTCAACATAGAAACATACTCATGGCCCTTTTTAAATAACTTCCTAAAGAGTGCTATAAATAATATAAGCTAAGGTAGATTTCAATAAAATGTGCATTGCCAGGGGGAAAAGGGCATTTCATAATGACACAAAAGTTGATTCATTAGCAAGACATAACAATCCTAAACATGAACATTACAAGGGCTTTAAAATACAAGGAGTAGCAAAACTCTCCTTTGTTTCTTCAAGTTGGGAAGACTGCAAGTATTCTTGTGGAGTTTTAGTCATTTTTCATGTAGCTGAATGCAGCCTACCATCAGCTAAAAATCCTTTAAAATATGGGAAAGTGACACTATGCCATGCTCTTATTCTACCTGATGTCTCCTATTTAAAATCTATTTACTTTTGCTATTTTCACAGGATTTCAACCTTTAGCCCTCCTTTCCCATAGCCCACCCTCCAGGGAGTTTGTCTGTTATGTGTAGGATAGCTGTTCTGGAAAAAACTTATTTTGCCATATTAGAAATAGAACACTCACTGATGTTTTATGTATTTCAGTGTAGAGATCTTACACATCTTTCATTAGATTTCCTTACAAGTTGTTTGACGTATTTAAATGCTATTGTAAATAAAATATTTTTTCTTGAAATTTTAATTGTGTGTGTATGACTAACAAAAATACAATTGATTTCAGTGTATTGACTGTGTGACCAGTGGCTTGATCAATTCACTTATTCTAATGGGTTATTTAGTAGATTCTTTCATATGTTCAGATTGTATTCAATCACAGGTTCTATGAAGAATGGCCGTTTTAGTTCCTACTTTCCATAACTTACACTTTTTATTTCTATCTCTTGCCTTATTGTGCTGGCTAGATTCTCTAATATAAATTATAATAGAATTGTTCATAGCAGATGCTATTTCCTTTTTCCATTTTCAGAATAAAACTTTTAATACTTTGCCCTCTAAGTGTGACATTTGATGTCTGTTTTTAAAGATATCCTTTTTCATAATTTTTTAAAGTTCCTTTTATATTTTTAACTTACTGAGTGCTCTTCTTGAATATATGTTGACTTTATTCAAAAATTTTTCTATGTAATTTTATATGAATATAGAATTTTTCTTTATTCTTTAAATGCGTAAAATTACAGTGGATGGTATTTCAACTGTTAAAGACCTCTTTCATCCATAGAATACCATCACTTGGTGACATCTTACTATCTACCTAACTGCATATATATCTACCTACCTGTCTACCTATATTTCTATTATATTTGCTTTCCATTTTAGAAATTCATCAGTCTTTTATAACATCTTTCAGAAACTAGAAACATAATAGGCGTTTCATAATTTTGGTATATATCTTGGTATACCATTTTCTTCTGGCTTATATTATTTGTGTTGAAAATCCAGCTCTCACTCTTGTAGTCATCCCTATGAAGATATTGTCAAGGAATTGTGTGTGTGTATGTGTGTGTGTGTGTCTGTATCCTGGCTGCTTTCATAATTTTCTCTTTTTATTTAGTTTTGATGAGCTTTCCTATGAGATGGTGAAGAGTGCCTCTCTTTGACTTCACTCTGTTTGGATAATTTAGAAATTTTATAACTACAGTATAATATATTTTATGAATTTTAGAAATTGTATTGGCCATTATGACTTCAAATATTGCTTCTGCCATGGATCTTCTACATTTTTCTCTAGGGCTGAAATTATTTGAGCAGTAGACTTTTCACTATGTCGCATGTGTATTTTATGTTCTTCTTCTTTTAAAAAATCATTTTACCTTATTTTGTTTCTTTGTACTTCAATCTTTTCTATTGATTTATTGTTATGAGCTAAATTGTGTTCCCTCCAAAATTTATATGTTGAAAACTTAATTCCTATAACCTCAGAATGTTACTGTATTTGAAAATAAGGTCTTTAAAGGGGTGATTACATTAAAATGAGGCCATTAGGATGGGACCTAATGTAACCTGACTTGGATCTTTATAAGCAGAAGAAATTTGGACACACAAAGAGACACTAAGAGTGCCTCATGTAGAGAAAAGACCAAGTAGAGACACAGAAGTAAGATGGCCATCTGCAAGCCAAAGAGAGAAGTTTCAGAAGAAACCAAACCTACTAAGACCTGATCTGGGACATTTAACTTCCAGAACAGTGAGAAAATAAGTTACTGTTGTCTATGTCACCCAATTTGTGTTATTTACATGGTATTTTGTTCTGGTAGCCCTAGTGAACTATGTTTTCCATTTGCTGATTCTATCTCTAGCTGTACTTTTTCTCTTCTGAAAACTATCTATTGAATTATTAATTTGTTTAAGTTTCAGGAATGCAACTTTTAAAAATAATTAGTTTGGAGGTAAAATTATCTATGTTTATCTAGTTTTAAAAGTATTACTTACTGATATTTTAAAGTCTACGTATGATTGCAATGTGTCAATATGTTACAATGCTGTTTCTAACATCTGTAAATTCTCTTTATTGGTGTTTATTTTTTGCTTCTATTTCCTTGCATGATGTTTGATATGGTTTGGCTCTGTGTCCCCACCCAAATCTCATCTAGAATTATAATCCCCATGGGTCAAGGGAAGTGCCTGGTCAGAGGTGACTGGATCATGAGTGTAGTTTCCCCATGCTGTTCTTATGATAGTGATTGAGTTCCCTTGAGAGCTGATGGTTTTAAAGTGTGGCACTTCCTCACTCTCTTTTCTGCTACCATGTAAGACATGCTTTGCTTCCCCTTCACCTTCCACTATGATTGTAAGTTTCCTGAGGTTTCCACACAGCCATGTAGAAGTGTGATTCAATTAAACCTCTTTTGTTTATAAATTACCCAGTCTCAGGTAGTATTCTTTATAGCAGTGTGGAAAGCAGGCTAATACAGAGAATGTGTTATTTGTTATTATTATTATTTAATCCTGAACATTGTATGTGAAAACTTGGAGATGACCTAGAGGATATTATCTTCCTAAAGGGAGAATATTTTCTCTAATATGCAAGTAGAGTACAGGCACATAACCATGATGTAGTTGAACTTTGTTGATTTTTGGTTCACCTATACTTTTAGGGTGCAGCCCTCTAGAAGTGCCTATTAAAATTCTGAACCCATCCTCATCAGCAGCCCTGCATTCTAATTTTGTTCTTCTAACACCATAATACGGTTAAAACTCTGCTTCAGCATGAAGCCACTTAGCATTTTCTTTCTACTTCTTTCCTGAGCATTTCTTCTCTGATGTTTTATTTCTTCTTAAATAGACATCTCAGGAATTTTCATATAATTCAAGGGCAAAGCATCTTATAAGACATATTCACTTCTCTGGATTACATTTTTTTTCTACTTCACCACTTTATTTCTTTTTCTTTTATCTGGCTGTATTGGTTGTCCTGAAATCCAACATTTGCCTCTAATGTCCAGTGGGATTGTCTCAAACTCCAGAGAAGTACTTTCTTTTTAGCTTCTGTGTCCTGTGATGTGAATTAGCCAACACCCAAATGTTAGCAGTCTTCTTAATCTCAGTGGGTTTCTCTTTTATTTAAGATGTTGGCTGGTCAAGATCTTACTTCCTTTATTGCATTCTGATACATTCCAATAGTTTCAAAATTAATTTTATCCAGCTTTTATAGTTGCTCTCAGCAAGGGTATTGATACGACATCAACTGCTATGTCAAAGTCTAAAATGAAAGTTTCTCACTGTTTAATCATTTATAACATTAACCCCTTTGGTTATCTCAATGTTATCTTCATTTTACAGACCAGGAAAACTAAAGAAATAAGAGTATAAACAAATTTCCCAAGGTCACATATCTAGTAAATTGCAGAGCTGTATTTGAGCAGAGAAAATTTGACTCCAGAAGCCATGCTTTTTACCACTGTGCTATACTCCAAATAAGATAAAACTCAAATAGTAGTGGTGTATATATATATATAGATAGATACAGAGATAGATATACATATCTATATATATATCTATACCTATATATATAAAATATATACTAGTATATATGGTGTGTGTATATATATATTATATATATAATAAAATGGTGAAGTAGAAAAAAATGTAATCCACAGAGAAGTGAATAACTCTTACAAGACACTTTGCCATTGAGTTATATGAAAATTCCTAAGATGTCCATGTAAGAAGAAATAAAACATCAGAGAAGAAATGCTCAGGAAAGAAATAGAAAGTAGATGCTAAGTGGCTTCATATTGAAGCAGAGTTTTAACAGTGTTATGGTGTTAGAAGAACAAAATTAGAGTGCAGGGCTGTTGATGAGGAGGGGTTCAGAATTTTAATAGGAACATGTAGAGGGCTGTACCCCAAAAGTATAGGCGAACCAAAAATCAACAAAGTTCAAGTACATCATGGTTATGTGCCTGTACTCTAATTGCATATTAGAAAAAATATACCCCTTTAGGAAGGAAGGATATATATATATATATATAATATATATATATAATTCCATGTCTGTGTATGCTCAATTGAATTTGGAGATACTGTACCTTTTAAAAAATTAATATGGTTATATATATATATATATATATATATATATATATGGAATGAGACCTTGTCTCAAAAGTAAATAAAATTTTTTGAGAGTGCAGTGGCACGATCACAGCTCGCTGTAGCCTCAACCTCCCAGCTGAAGAGATACTCCCACCTCAGTATCTGAGTAGCTGGGACTACAGGCACACGCCACCATGCCCAGCTAATTTTTGTATTTTTAGTAAAGACAGCGTCTCACTATGTTGCCCAGGCTGGTCAGGAACCCTTGGGCTCAAGCAATCGCCCACCTTGGCTTTCCAAAGTGCTGGGATTACAGGTGTGAGCCACTGCCCCTAGCCTGTATTCTTATTTAACTCTTGATTAAAGGATCTGTGGGTAGATATTACAGGGCCACTACAATAGCTCTATAGCATCTCTTTCAGTCGTCATAGTTGTGTTTCAGGAAGTCAAGGCAAGAAAGACTGGGTGGTGTCTAAATAAGAAAAGCACATATTTCTTCCCAGAAATTCTAGCGTATAGCTGCTTATATTCCCCTGAGACTCCCTTAGCTGTCATGGGCACTCTTAGATCCAAGGGAATCTGAGAAGAATCTCATTTGTTGACTGTGCTCAAGTATGCAATGAGCAGCTAAACAAACTGAATAAGTTTTCAGTTTAGATTTTAAAAGATGTCATACAGATTTTACTTTTTCTCATAAGATAATTTTCATCATCCAATGAAAAAATGTATAAGCAGAACTCCTGGCACTATTCTTGCAATATTGATGTGTTCATACCAAGTACAGATTGTCTGTGTGCATGGCCACAGATGATTCATTTGATTCTAAGAAAATCCCAAAAGGCTACAATTTATTTTCTTGTAATAGCCTGTATGAATTTGCTTTGGGCATGGCCCAGTTTATGAAGATTGTTTGAGAAATGAAACAGAAACTATTGTTTTATTGAATTTGGAGATACTGTATCTTTTAAGAAATTAATATGGTATATTACATTAATTAAATTTTGAATGTTAAAATAAATTTGCATTTGTGAAATAATTTCACTTGGTTATGTTGTCTAACATTTTTACGTATTGCTAGATTCTGTTTGCTATAGTTATTTTAAATTTCTAGATCTATATTCATGAGGGATAATGGTCTGTACAGTATTTTTCTTGTGATGCTTTTGTCTGGTTTTGTAATCTGGGTAATACCTCAAAAAATAAATTGTTAATTTTCCTCCTCTTCTGTATTTTTCAAGTGTTTGTGAAGGATTTTTTTTGCTTTTTTTTTCACTTTTATTTCAGGCTCAGGGGTTACATGTACAGGTTTGTTCCATGGGTAAATTGTGTGTCACTGAGGTTGGATGTATGAATGATTCCATCACCTAGGTAGAGAACATAGTACCTGAAAGTTTTTTAACCCTCAGCCCCTCCCACCCCTCTCCCTCTGGTAGTCCCCAGTGTCTATTATTCCCATCTCCATGTCTGTGTATACTCAATCTATAAGTAGGAACATTTGGTATTTGGTTTTCTGTTCCTTGGTTAATTTGCTTAGGATAATGGCCTCCAGCTGCATTCATGTTGCCGCAAAGGACATGATTTCATTCTTTTTTATGGCTGCATAGTATTCCATAGTGTATATGTACCACATTTTCTTTATCCAGTCCACTGTTGGTGGGCAACTAGGTGGACTTCATGTCTTTGCTGATGGGAATGATGCTGCTGTGAACATATGGGTACATGTGCCTTTTTGGTAGAAAGATTTATTTCCATTGGGTATATCCCAGTAGTGAGATTGCTGGGTCTAGATGTAGTTTTTTTTTTTTTTTAAGTTATTTGAAAAACCTCCAAACTGCTTTCCACAGTGGCTGAACTAATTTAAATTCTCACCAGCGGTGTATAACCATTTTCTTTTCTCCACAGCCTTGCAAACATTTGTGTCATGTGTTTGTAAAGACAGAACTGTGTTGTCCATAACTGTCATCAGTGCAAATAGCAAGGATTTGAACATTTTACACTTTATTTTAAAAACTAAGACCTTTTTACTAAAGTATACTGGGTGAGAATTCTATCTTAGCCACTAAGTAGTATAGAAACCTAAAAAAAAAAGTCACCCTTTTTTTGTTTGTTTTCCTTTTCATTAATTTTTTTGTACAAATGGGGGTCTCACTATGTTGTCCAGGCTGGTCTTATACTCCTGGCCTCAAGCAATCCTCTTGTTTTAGCCACACAAAGTGATGGGTGGCTTGAGCCACTGCACCTGGCCTAAGTTATCTTCCCATGAGACACAGTTTTCTATTTGTAAAAATGGAGATTAGGTTTTAATTCTCCATATTGTTAACATAGTTGTTTTGTAAATGCTATTTCTCTTTCCTTTATGTGTACTTTTTTAGTACTTCACGACTTTATTTCTTTTTAACTATTATTTTAGGTTCAGAGGTACATGTGCAGGTTTCTCATATAGATAAATTGCATGACACAGCAGTTTGCTGTACAGATTATTTCACCACCCAGGTAATAAGCATAGTATCCAATAGGCAGTTTTTTGATTCTTACCCTCCTCCTGCTTCCACTCTCAATAGACCCCCATGTCTGTTCTTTCCTTCTTTGTGTCCATATGTACTCAGTGTTTACTGCCACTTAAAAGTGAGAACATACAATATTTGGTTTTCTGTTCCTCTGTTAGTTTTCCTAGGATAACGGCCTCCAGCTCCATCCACATTGCTGCAAAGGACATGGTCAACATTTTATTTTATAGATGCATACTATTCCATGATGTATATGCACCACCTTTGTTTTTATCCAGTCTATCATTGGTGGGCATTTATGTTGATCCCATGTCTTTGCTATTGTGAACAGTGTTGTAATGAACATACATCAGCGTGTGTCTTTATGATAGAATGATTTATATTCCTTTGGGTATATGCCCAATAATGGGATCACTGGGTCAAATGGCAATTCTGCTTCGAGTTCTTTAAGAAATTGCCAAACTGCTTTCCACAATGGCTGAACTAATTTACGTTCCCACCAACATTATATAAGCTTTTCCTTTTCTCCACAACCTCGCCAGCATCTGTTAATTTTTGACATTTTAATAATAGCCATTATGACTGGTGTGAGATGGTATTTCACTGCGGTTTTGATTTGAATTTCCCTAATGATTAGTGAACATTTTTTCATATTCTTTTAGCCATGTCTATGTCATCTTTTGAAAAGTGTCTGTTCATGTTCTTTTCCCATTTTTTAATGAAGTTTTTTGGTTTTTGCTTGTTAAATTCTTTAAGTTATTTAAAGATTCTGGATTATTTGACCATTGTCAGTACATAGTTTGCAAATATTTTCTCCCATTCTGTAGGTTGTCTGTTTACTCTGTTAATAGTTTCTTTTGCTGTGCAGAAGCTCTTTACTTTAATTAGGCCCTGTTTGTCAATTTTTGTTTTTGTTGCAAGTGTTTTTCTCATCTTCATCAGCAAATCTCTGCCAGATCCTGTGTCCAGATAGTATTTCTTAGGTTATTTTCCAGGGTTTGTATAGTTTTAGACGTTACGTTTAAGTCTTTAATCCACTTGAGTTGATTTTTGTATATGGTGTAAGGAAGGGGACCAATTTCAATCTTCCATTTATCCCAGTACCGTTAATTGAACAGGGAGTCTTTCTCATTGCTTGCTTTCGTTGACTTTGTCAAAAATCAGATGGTGGTAGGTTAGCAACATTATTTCTGGGCTCTCTATTCTGGTCAATTGGTTTATATGCCTGTTTCTGTAATGGTACCAAGCTGTTTTATAAATAGAAGTGTATTTTTGATATGGCTCTCAACTTGGATGTTGTTGGTGTATAGGAATGCTACTGATTTTTGTGCATTGATTTTATATCCTGAAATTTTGCTGAAGTTATTTATCAGGTCTCAGAGTTTTGGGACAGAGACTATGGGTATTTTAGGTATAGAATCATATTAGCTGCAAACAGGATTAGTCTAAATTCCACTCATTCTATTCAGATGCCTTTTATTTCTTTCTCTTGCCTAACTGCTTTGGTCAGGACTTCCAGTACTATGTTGAAGAGGAGTGGTGAGAGTGGGCATCCTTGTCTTGTTCTGGTTTTCAAGGGGAATGCTTCCAGCTTTTTCCACTGTGTATGATGTTGGCTGAGTTTGTCATGGGTGGGTCTTATTATTTTGAAGTATGTTCCTTCAGTGGTTAGTTTGTTGATGGTTTTTAATATGACATGACAGTGAATTTTATCAAAAGCCTTTTCTGCATATATTGAGATGATCATGTGGTTTTTGTTTTAAGTTGTGTTGATGTAATGAATTACGTTTTGATTTGTGTATGCTGAACCAACCTGGCATACCAGATAGAAAGCCTACCTGAATGTGATGGGTTAACTTTTTGATGTGTTGCTGGATTCAGTTTACCAGTATTTTGTTGAGGATTTTTTTCATCTAAGTTCATCAAGGATATTGGTCTGAAGTTTTCTTTTTTTGTTTTGTTTCTGCCGGGTTTTGGTAGCAGGATGATGCTGGGATCATAGAATGAGTTAGTGAGGAGTCCCTCCTCCTCATTTTTTTTTTTTTTTTGGAATCATTTCAGTAGGAGTAGTACCAGCTCTTCCATACATCTGGTAGAATTCAATTGTGAAATCATCTGGTCCTGGGCTTTTTCTGATTAGTAGACCTTTTATTACTGATTCAATTTTGGAATTCATTATTGGTGTGTTCAGAAATTTAATTTCTTCCTGGTTCAGTCTGAGGTAACTGTATGTTTCCAGGAATTTATCAATTTCTTCTAGGTTTTCTAGCTTGCATGCATAGAGTGTTCATAGTAGTCTCTGAGAGCTTTTCTTTTTTGTTTTTCGGGGTCAGTTGTCACATCTCCTTTGTCTCTTTCTCTCTTTCTCTCTCTCTCTCTTTTAGTCTAGCTATTGGTCTATGTATCTTTTAATCTTTTTTATTTTTTCAAAAAACCAACCCCTAGATTCATTGATCTTTTGTATGGTTTTTTGTGTGTGTGTGTCTCAATTTCCTTCAGTTTCTCTCTAATTTTTGTTATTTCCTGTTCTCTGTTTGTTTTGTTATTGGTTTGCTCTTGTCTCTCTAGTTCTTCTAGCTTTGATGTCAGGATGTTATTTTGAGACCTGTCTCATTTTTATACTTTTGGCATTTAGTGTTATGAACTTCTCTCTTAACACTGATTTAGCTGTGTCCCAGAGATTCTGGCATGTTATATCTTTGTTCTCATTAATTTCAAAGAATTTTTTGATTTCTCCCTTAATTTCATTATTTACCCAATTGTCATTCAGGAACAGATTAATTTATATGTAATTGTATAATTTTAAGCTATTTTCTATGTATTGATTTGTATTTTTATTGCACTGTGATCCAAGAGTGCAATACCAGTGATTTTGGTTTTTTGGAATTTGCTGAGGATTGTTTTATGTCTGAATGTGTGGTTGATTTTAGAGTAAGTGCCATGTGCAGATGAGAATGTATATTCTGTTGTTTTGGGTGGAGAGTTCTGTAGATATCTATTACATTCATTTGCTCAAGTGTCAAGTTTGGGTCCTGAATATCTTTTGTTAGTTTTCTGCCTCAATACTCTGTCTAATACTGTCAGTGGGGTGTTGAAGTCTCCCAATATTATTGCATGGTTATATGAGGCACTTTGTAAGTGTCTAATAATTTGCTTTATGAGTCTGGTCGCTCCTGTTTCTTCAGCATTTATATTTAGGATAGTTAGGCCTTATTGTTGAATGAAGCCTTTTACCGTTATGTAATGCCCTTCTTTGTCTTTTTGACTTTTGTTGTTTTAAAGTCTGTTTTGTCTGAAATTAGAATAGCAGCTCCTACTTTTATTCTGTTTTCTACTTTCTTGGTAGATTTTCCTCCAACCCTTTACATTGAGTCTATGGGTGTCACTGCATGTGAAATGGGTCTCTTGTAGACAGCATAACATTGGGTCTTGCTTCTTTATCCATTTGTCAATATGTGCCTTTTAATTGGGGCATTTAACCCATTTACATTTAAGGTTAGTGTTAATATGTGTGGATATGATCCTGTCATTGTGTTGTTAGCTTGTTATTATGAAAATTTGTTTGTGTGGTGGCTTTATAGTGTCACTGGTCTATGTACTTAAGTGTGTTTTTGTAGTGGCCAGTAATGGTCTTTCTTTTCCATATTTAGGACTCCTTTTAGGACCTTTTGTGAGGCAGGTCAGGTGCTAACAAATTTGCTTAGCATTTGCTTGTCTTAAAAAGATCGTGTTTCTCCCTTGCTTATAAAGCTTAATTTTGCTGGATATAAAATTCTTGGTTGAAAATTCCTTTCTTTAAGAATGCTGAATATAGGCCCCTGATCTCTTCTGGCTTGTAGTGTTTCTCCTGAATGGTTCACTGCTAGCCTGTTGAGGTTCCCTTTGTAGGTAACCTGATCTTTCTCTCTAGTTACCTTTAATATTTTTTTCTTGCAGAATCTAATGACTATGTGTCTTGGAGATGGTCTTCTCATGTAGCATTTCACAGGAGTTCTTTGCATCTCCTGAATTTAAACATTGGCCTTTCTATAGAGGTTGGGGTAATTTTCATAGACAATCTCCTGAGATATGTTTTCCAAGTTGCTTGTTTTCACTCCTTCTCTTTCAGGGACACCAATGAGTCATAGATTTGGTGTCTTTACATAATCCCATATTTCTCAGAGGTTTTGCTATTTTAAACATTTGTTAGTTTAAACATTCTACTTTATTTTGTCTGACTGAGTTATTTCAGAGAACCAGTCTTGAGCTATGTGATTCTTTCCTCAGCTTGATCCATTCTGGTATTAATTCTTGCAGTTATATTCTGAAATTTCCGAAGTGAGTTTTTCAACTCTATCAGATGAGTTTAGTTCATTCTAAAAATGATCAGTTCATCTTTCATCTCCTGTATTATATTATTGTATTCCTTAAAATACATTAATTTGGTTTCAACTTTCTCCTGAATCTTGATGATCTTCATTCCTATTCATATTCTGAATTCTATTTCTGCTATTTTAGACTAGTTAAGGATCATTTCTGGGCAACTGGTGCAGTTGTTTAGTGGTGAGAAGACACTCTGGCTTTTTGAGTTGCCAGAGTTCTTGCTTTGTTATTCCTCATCTTTGTGATCTCATGCTCCTTCACTCTTTGATGTTGCTATCCTCTGAATGAGATTTTTTGGCTTTAATCTTCAATGCCCTTGGAAGTTTCATTGTGGCATAAGGTGGGTTTAGTCAACTGGCTTCATTTGTGGACGATTTTAGGAGGCCAAGGTACAGGTTGGCACCCCTAAGTTGCATGCTGTAACTCTGGGGGACTGGTATTGGACATCGAGCTTTGTTCTCTGGTCCCTCAAGGTTAGGAAACTGTGCATTGGACGGGCTGATGTGTTCCAGGACTGCTGGCCACAACACTGTAATGAGTAGGGCCAGCCAAAACATTGCATCAGGCAGTGGCACTAGGATCTGTGCTTGTTTGTTTGTGCCAGTAGCAGCAGCATGGTGGGGTGCTTGCTCATAGGCTGGGGTGGGGCACTGGTGGGCACAGGGTTGCTGGCCTCTATGCAGGCATTCACAGCAGTGGCAGCACAGAGGGTGAGAAGGGCTGCTGACCTCTATATGCATGCATTCACATTGGCAATGGTGGTATGGCTAGGAGTGGGGTGTACTCACACTGGCAACAGAAGCATGTTGGCGTGCATGCACACACACATGCTGGCAGGTAAGGGGAGGCGAGGTCCACCTGCATGCTCATGCTTCAGCAAAGCAATGGGGTAGGTGGGCATGGGCAAGTGTGTGCCAGCAAAGTGTCATGGGGGAGGTTGCCATAGGATTAGGGTGTGGATGGGCTTGTGTGTGTCAGTGGGAACCACTCTGCTGGAGCTCTCAAATGGTCAGGTGCAGTCTGCTAGTGTAGGAGCTATGATGCAGGTCCCCAGGAGGCACCCTACTTGGGCACCTGAGGCTGTACCACAAACATGCACAGTCAGGCTGGGGATCTAGGAGAAGCCAGCATACAGGGGAGGGCTCAGGTCAAACTGGCCCCAACTCACATTCAAGATTTTCCTTCTCTGTTCAGGTATGACAGTTTCCCTAAGTCTAGAGTCTTCTAAGGGAGCACGGGGAGCCTTGGAGGGTGAACATCCCTGACTGTGCTCCACTGCAAATATTCCAACACCAAATCCTGTGGGCTCTACACAGGCTGAAGTACTGCTGCTACCACTTCTCTAAGCAGCTTTCCCTGCCAGCTCAAGTGTCCGTGAGAGTCATGAGTTCCCCCGCTGCCAGGATTCTAGATGTCTGAGGCAAGAGCAGGTCACTCCTTGCCTGCTCAACTCACCCCTTTCCCCAGAATTGCTGGGGGTCAGGAACGAGTCTCAGTGCGTGGTCACCCCATGCAGGGTTCCCAGCTTCCTCCCCTTTCAGCCCAGTGTCTGTATCTTCCATCTGTCCACTCTCAATGCCTTCACTCTGAATATCTCCTGGGAGATGCACCAGTCTTCCTGAAGTCCTTGTCCCTTGGTGGCAGATGTTTTTCCTGGCTCTGTCTAGTAGGCCATCTTGCCTTGGCTCTCCCTTCACCACTTTTGAAATGTTTTTTTTTTTAAATCATTTGTAACTTTGGTCTTCAATCTCTTCTCCACCAGTAATTATTTAATAATCTGATATAGAAAATACTCTTTATAAGTATTACTTTTTATAGCGAAAATAACATAAAAATAATACACAGTTTGTGACCATTTGATAAACATTAATAGTAGTACAGATAGAATCACAAAAGCTTGGCAACCAATAAGCTCAATGACTATTTTGTGCCTTCAGTTCCCACTTGCACCTCATGCCCTGTAGACAGTCAGCTAAGGTTTCCTACTGTCTCATGCTGATTGAGTAACGTACAGTATGATGTTGTCACCATTGAACAACTCAAAACAGTCTTGCTGGAATAGTTTTTTTTTTTTTTTTTGAGACAGAGTCTGGCTCTGTCACCCAGGCTGGAGTGCAGTGGCATGATCTCGGCTCACTGCTACCTCTGCCTCCAGGGTTAGAGTGATTCTCCTGCCTCAGCCTCCTGAGTGGCTGGGATTACAGGCACATGCCACCACACCTGGCTAATTTTTGTATTTTTAGTAGAGATGGGGTTTCATCATGTTGATCAGGCTGGTCTTGAACTCAGGTCCTCGTGATTCACCCACCTCGGCCTCCCAAAGTGCTGGGATTACAGGCGTGAGCCACTGCACCCGGCTGGAATAGTTTTTAATTAGTGGTTACATCTCTGTTTTTCCTACTTCATCACATGAGATTTGAATTACTGATATTTCAAAAGGTTGCATTATTTTCCTCAGGCAGATGTAATCGAATTATCCAAATAAATCTTCAATATCAAAATTTGTTGTTAATTATCTGGTTCTAGATTTTATTTTTGTTTTTGTTATTATTCTTATTATATATTTTTGCAAAGGGACTTTACAAACACAGTGCTGATTCCTTATATTGTGGCCAGAGCATCTCAACATGTAGAAACAGCCAAAACAATGACAGAAGTTAACGTTATTATTACTATGATGATGATGATTATTGCTTATACTCATATATCTCCTTTCTTCTCACACTCATTTCAAGTTCCTTTGACTCCCGTCATACTCATTATTCATGCTGATGTCATCTACAGTTGACTGGGGGTAGGGAGACAACGTCTCCTTTCTCCCTTGCTTCTGATTGTTGCCTAGGACCCCATTGTATACCTTGCAGAAAGCTGATGAGTGAAGGACACAGAGTAGATTCCCAAATATTAGAGCACCTTAAGAACAATAGTGTAAAACAGGTATCCCCATATTCTAATGAGATATTTTAGACCACAGTGTCCACCTGAGACATCCTATAAGACTATCAGATCTCGAGAACAGGTGCTTGTTTGACTGTGGATAACTGCCATCTCTTGTTCTCAGTTCAGAGCCTCATATAAAAAGAGAAGAGGCAAAGAATAACTAAACATGCTGTCATTAATGTAAACCAAATACTCATCCAAACAACATATATGGTAAGGGTATAAAAACCTAAATTATAATCTTACATAGTAAAGAGTTGAGTCAATATTTAAATCTAAAATAATAATAACTCTAAAGGCAGATTATTTAAAAACAGGGAGTTACATTCCATAGCAAACAGCTGGAATTTAAGTTTGAAGTTATTGACTGTTGCAGAGTATATCTCTGGGGCTATGAAGAGTAAGGCAGATAATGATTTTTTCATTAAAAGCCTTATTCAACTACTTGAATTTTTAAGCTATGTTCATGTTTAATTTGCTAAAAATAAAAATTAAGAATGAAGTCAAGTGGCCAGGTGTGGTGGCTCACAGCTGTAATTCCAGCACTTTGGGAGGCTGAGGTGGGTGGGTCATCTGAGGTTCAGCCTGGCCAACATGGTGAGACCCCATCTCTACTGAAAAAAAAAATTAGCCGAGCATGGTGGAGCATGCCTGTAGTCCCAGCTACTTCGGAGACTGAGGCATGAGTAAGCACCTCAGCAGGTAGTGTTTTTGTTTTTTGTTTTTGTCTGGTGGAGTAACTGGAACCTTTATTCCTGAAGGGTCTGGGCCATTTGTAGTCCACCTGGATTGGGCTGTTGTAGTTTCCCTTTGACCTTAATCACAGGACATGGTAATACTAAGAGACGTCCTAAGGGATCTCCTATATTCCACGCATACTCTTCCTTACCTCCACTGTGGATTAGTAGACCTACATCATCTTGATAGTCCATGCCAATCACCCCAGCCAACACTGTAACTCCCTTCTTAGCCTGTTCATTTGAAGGCAGGAGGAGCCCAAAGTGTCCAGGTGGCAATCTTAACTTCCAGTTTAATGGAATTGTTGTGTCTTCTCGTCGCAGCATTCCTCCCTCTGGGACTAAGACCTCTAGGCCAGCAGAACGTAATGTTGCAGGAACAGGAAGCAAAAATGTCGCTAGTGGATCACGAGGGGTGATGGTGAGTGGTGCCACTTCCACTTCCACCCCTTGATTCCTGGGCCCTCATGTTGCATTGGCATCACAAGGATTCTAAATTGGCAACATCCAGAGGTAGTAGCCTTGGTACACACATGAGCCTTTTGAAACTGTGCAGTGGTTAGTTTGGCTTCTCCATGTGAGCTTTTGAGCAGGAGTTGGTAAGTGAGAAAGCTGGATGAAAGATAAGTGGGAATTAAGTTGGGGGGTGGGGAGCAGCAAATAGAAGCTGCCTCTGGTTCCGTGGTTTTTTTTTTTTAGGCCCAGTGAAAAAGATCTAGATGAAAATTTCAGGATGTTGAATTACTACTGTTAGGTAAGTTAGAGCAATCAAAATCATAAACATCTGGACTCCAATATTGGGACTGCCAAAGTTAGTCATGCATTCACAGTGGGTCCCTTCGATGTAATCCAAAATGCCTACATTCCACTGATGTCTGCCATCAAATGACTCCGATCCACAAGGTATTACCAGAGGCCCCCAAATTTTGGAAATTCCAATGCTAGCTTTTCTTCCCAACTGGTCGATACTGTTCCAGGCCCGTAACCAACGAAAGTATTACTAACTACCAATTAATAACCATACTCTTACTCATCTTTCTAGTTTCCATCAGCCCCTTTAAAAATCATTTCTTACAATAGCAATGGTGTTCATCATACACACACACACACAAACAAAATCTCCTGTTAAAAAAATCTCTGATTGGCTTTACTATGTTGAACAATAAACAGTAGGCTTCTTACACTGCAATCCCAGCTCATACATGATAGAGGTCTGGTATACTCTCTCCCTTTCCTACCCACTGTCCCCAGTTCCCCTTTCCCACTTGAAGACTTTCTAATTGGATTACAGTTCTCCAGATAAAAGAGTATGTATGTGTGTGTGTGTGTGTGTGTGTGTGTGTGTGTGCACAGCGAGATAGAGAGAAAGAAAGAGTGACTGATTTACTTTAAGGAATTGGCTTATGTGATTGTCAAGGCTGACAAGTCAAAAATCTGCAAGGTAGAATGGCAGGTTGAAGACCCAGGGGAAGAATTGATATTGAAGCTCTAAGTCTAAAAGAGTCTGCTTGCAGAATCGCTTCTTCCTCAGGGAAACTTCATTTTTTTCTCTTAAGATTTTCAACTGGTTGGATGAGGCCCACCCACAATACTGGGGGTCATCAGCTTTCCTCCAAGTCTACTGATTTAAAGTTTCATCTGAACTAAAAAATTCCTTCACAGCAATATTTAAACTGGTGTCTGACCAAATATTTCGGTACTGTGGCCCAGCTAAGTTGATACGTAAAATTAACCCTCACACCAACTGACACACGTCATTTCCTAACACTAGATGTGCTTTTAACAGCTCCGAATGTTGGTTATCACTTATCTTAGGTTAGGAATGCCTTCTTTCTAGTCTTTTGAATCTTATGAGTCTGTCTATTTAAAAAAGGCTCAAACTTGCTGCCTCTTGTTTCATGAAATATTTTCTGGCCTTCCCAGATTTAAGTCATCAAAACTTCTTCATCCTCTTAAGAGTGTTACACTTTACCTTAGCAATTCTCAGATCATGGCTTGGATTCCAGTCATTGGTGTGCATGTGTGTTTCCTCCAGTGGGGTTTATCCTGCTGGAGGGGAGCACATTTTGTTTTGTTTATCTTAGGGAACAAGTGCAGAGTCAGATGTTCACTAAATTGTGTAGAGTCAGGAGTCAATAAATACAAGATAAAGGCATAAGCCCAACATGAATTAGATTATCATGAAAAGTTATTTGTTATTATCTTGCATTTTGAACTGCAGGCAAAGGTCTTGAGGTTGTGCCAAATTCCTTGCCTGAGCTTTGGGGTGGAAGGCTTTCTTTTGACTTGGTAAGCATGAGCTGGTAAATTCTTATCCTTAAGGTTTCACACAGGTGCTAAAAGAGGAAAATGGATATTAGAATATGTCTCTTTCTTCCGCAAGTGAGTAAAGCTGGTGAGTGTGCTCCACTCTCTGTGAGTGACGTGTGTTCAGATATGTTAGCACAACAGCAGGCATTACAGAGAGACTCATTGGTCTCACATCTGTCATTCTACATCTGTCTCCGCTGCTGAAGGAGTGTTCAGCATTGGGAGAAAAAAAAAAAACCATCCCCACACACCAAACAACCAGCCTTTCCGTGTTGCTCTTGTTTTGCTCGTTTCTCTCTCCCCAAAGAAGTTATGAGCTCATCTCAATGCAGTCTAAGTAAAATCCCCAGGGGATAACCTGCACGATGTTTGTATATGTTATACAACCTGCTTCCTTTTGTCCCCCAGATTTATTGAGGTATATTTACAAATAAAAATTGCATGAGTTTGCAGTGTACAATGCAACGTCTTGATCTATGTATACATTGTGAAATTAGTACCACAATCAAGTTAATTACATATTAGTCACCTAAAATAGTTATCCTTTGTGTGTGTGTGTGGAAAGAATATTAAAGATCGACTCTCTTAGCAATTTTTGAGTATGCAATATATTATTATTAACTGTAGTCATCCTGCACCATACAACTCCAGACTTTGTTCATTGTCTAAATGAAACTCTGTAACCTCTGAGCAACATTTCCCCCAATTCCCCAGTCCCCATTTCCTGGAAACCACCATTCTACTCTCTGGTTCTATGAGCTCCAGTTTCTTAGATTCCACATAAAGTGAGATCATAGAGTATTTGTCTTTTTTATGCCTGGCTATTTCTCACAGAGTAATTAGATTAGCTTGTTTGTATTGACTTGTATAAATAGCGAAGCGAAAGAAAAACAGAAATGGAAATAGACAAATCATTGTGTGCATGTGTGTGTGTGTGTGTGTGTGTGTGTGAGAGAGAGAGAGAGAGAGAGAGAGAGAGAGAGATTTTATTTTAATCTGGGAAAACAAGATTTTCCCTGAGCTTAGATTGTGAATCAATAGTATACGAATGATTGCAAACCTTTATCATGGAGTGGGGGTAGGGAGAGAACTCCAGCTAATAATTACATATTCTACTGAATGCTAATGATGAAAAATAGCATACCTGTCTTCCACCCATTTAAAAATAAACCCATGTATTTAAGAAATGAAAATACAATAAGAACACATGCTGGTCCACCATTAACAAGTGTTAACATTATGTTTACCCCTGGAATTCTCTTGCCTCTTATAAAATCTGGATACTGCTGAAATTTCTACAGGGATTGTTTGGCTTCTAAAGAAACATAGAAGGAGAGGCAGTGTTGATGTGAACATCCAGAAATGGGGCAGTTGCCGTTAGGTATTATTTCCGTTTTTCGGTGCAGACTCTCCCCTTAATTCTCTGGAATGATCTGAGGCTTTAATATAATTTCGCATTAGTACTTGGGATTTAATAGAGACGGGATAAATGTTTGCTCAAATGAGCTGACAGTTACTTTTATCAGACTTTGGTACTTGTCTTCATTTCAAAAAGATTTTGAAGGACTGGGATGAAGGGGTGTAGGAAAGTTCTTTGGGATTTCTAACTCTGTTGTCAACAGCCCATCATGTCAAAAGATGACTGCACAGTTAGAACTGACAAAACTGTGACACTCTGCCAACCTTTACATTTCAGAGAGTCAGCAAAGACATCCCAGACATTCACTGTTAAAGCAATATGCCTTCAGAACCTCAAGACATTTCACCTGTTTGGAACCCACCCCTCCACTTTCCTCTCCTCGTTACTGTAAATTAAATTATGCCTAATATTTGCAGCATTAACAACACAAAACTACACAACCAATCTAAATCAGATTAATCAATCTGTTCTCATGACTTAATTGGGCCCCTTTCTGTATAACTGTTATTGGTAAGATGAGTGATTTTAAGGAACTTAACAAAATAAAATTCTTAACAAAATAAATTATGTAGATGAATCAACCTTACTGAGGCTGTAGGCAGTGAAGTAGGGTCTCCATTTGTTCTTAACCTGTTTGCCATTTGAGATAGGATAATGGATTTACTCACACATTTTTCATTTACTTGTCAGCCTTCTGAGAGGCTTATGGTACTACTTGGATACAAAAGGATAACAGTTGAGGGTCAAATGGAGAATAGGATGAACTAAGAATAGCCACTTTAGGAAATGTGCTTTAATTCCAGACTCAAACCAGGGCCCTCACAACTGAGCAAGTCAGAACAAAATTTCTTTCTTTGCTTACTCCTCCCCAAGTAGCTCTTTGCTCTTTAAAATTTGCCTCTTTTAGATTTATCTGTAGTCCAAGTATGACCCCCAGACCAATAATTCCGTTCTGAATCGACTAATCTTTATCTTTGAGACTCTTATATGTAATTGCTGTTTGCAGAATAAGCCTTCTAGGTGCCTGTTGGATATCCGAAGAGCCAAATTCATTTGGAGTACATAGTATTTTCTAGTCTTAGTTATTCTGCAAATGAATAAACTCTATGTTGTAGACTTTAAGTGTAAAAAAAAGGAAGATTGTAGAGAGGGAGATTTTTGTTTCTGCTATTACTGATGAGATAATAGCAAAGAGAGATGAGAGGCAAGAATGGCCAACACATTGATTTCATCATGTTCAGACTAATGATCTAAAAGTAACCTGGAATTTCTGATGCTTATTTCAATTTTCCCAATTTTTAGACTACCAGTCTCATTAAGACATCAAAATAACATCCATCAGCATGTATCTTTTTTTTTCTTTCTTTTCTTTTCTTTTCTTTTTTTTTTAAGATAGAGTCTTGCTCTGTCACCCAGGCTGGAGTGCAGTGGCATGATCTTGGCTCCCTGCAAGCTCCGCCTTCCAGGTTCATGCCATTCTCCTGCCTCAGCCTCCCAAGTGGCTGAGACTACAGGTGCCCGCCACCACACCCAGCTAATTTTTTTTTTTTTTTTGTATTTTTAGTAGAGATGGGGTTTCATCATGTTAGCCAGGATGGTCTCGATCTCCTGACCTCGTGATCTACCCACCTCGGCCTCCCAAAGTGCTGGGATTACAGGCGTGAGCCACCGCACAGAGCCCATCAGCATGTATCTTTAGCATGTATGTGCCAAAAGAAGATCTGTTTAACTTGTTTCCTGCTGTATCTCTAGTGCTCAAAATATAATGAGCTCAATATGTACTTGTTAAATAAATAAATGAACATTATTATAGCAGCTGTACTAATTTGGGGTTGAGCTGTCCACTACTGGGATTAAAACTCATCTGTGTAAGACTAATGAACTGGTGTGTCAGCTCAAAAAAAGATTCTTTAAGACTGAGGAACTGGGTAAGTAGCATTCTAAAGATTTCTCCCTGAGATTTACATCCTCTAGTTATGCAATTAAACATGAATCTAGTCCCCTTGAAAGGATTATGTAGATTATGCAGTAATTCAGGTTACTTTATAAGTAATTCAGGTTACTTTCTTAAAATAGGAAGAGTGGCTTGGATTATCCAGGTGCACCTAATCTAATCACATGCTACCTTAAAAGCAGAGAATGCACTCTAGCTGGTTGAAGATCAAGAAGTCAGCAGAGACAAGCAGAGGAAAGGTAAAGCCAAAGGAGGTATCAGCAATATCAGTACAGGAAAAGGCCTCATTATATTAGCAGCAGTGAATCCGTAATGGTCTGTAGCAACCTCAATTTTTGCCTCTTCAAAAAGAGATGAAAATTCAACCAAGGGCTGTAACGCAGAAGGAGAGACCAAGGCAAGTTTTAGAGCAGAAGTGAAAGTTTATTTAAAAGTTTTAGAGCAGAAATGAAAGGAAGTAAGTTACACTTGAAAGAGGGCCGAGAGGGAGACTTGAGAGAGTCAAGTGCCCGGTTTGACCTTTGACTTGATGTCTCATATGTTGGCATGCTTCTGGGGGTCTGCTTCTCTTCTCCCCTGATTCTTCCCTTAGGGTGGGCTGTCTGCATGTGTGGTAGCCTGCCAGCACTTGGGAGGGGCCGCATGCACAGTGTGTTTACTGGAGTTGTGCTTATGCTCACTTGAGGTGTTTTTCCTTTCCTAGAGGAAGGTCATACACCAGTTAAACTCCACCATTTTCCTCTTAGTGCGCATGCTCAAGCCCACTTGCCCAACTCCTGACATCTTATTGGGAGATTGCTGATCACCAGTTTCAGGTTTTGTCTGTCTATTGGGAGATTGCCTTTCCCTGATACCGGCTGTGACCAGTTATTATTTTAGAGGGACAGTTTACCAACCACTTGCCCATCACCTAATGGTTGCCTGACATTCCTGTTGGCAGGGGCCTTCTCCTGCCCTGCTCATGTCTACCTGACTGCTTACTATAACAATTACTGGCTTTGAAGATGGAGAAAGGGAGCCACCAGCTGAGAAATGTGAACTGCCTCTAGAAGCTGAGAATACCTCTAAGCTGACAGCCAGCAAGGAGACTGACCTCAGTCCTACAACCCCATAGGGCTGAATTCTGCCAGCAACTTGAATGATTCAAATCCTTGGAAACAAAGTCATCCCCAGAACTTCCATAAAGAATCACAGTCCTGCCCACATCTTGCTTTCTGCCCTGTGATCTCCAAGACAGAGATCAAGCTGAGCCAGGCTGTGGCTGGTGTAAAAACCAATGGGAAAGAAGTAAAAAAAAAGATGGTAACACAAGCTTGATCCTTGCAGAAGCTCAGTGATCAGGAGGGTGAAACTGAACTTGGCTTATATGTTGTAATCAAGATTTACGGATACAATGAGACACATAAAAACACTGCTTTGGAACCTGAAAATTAAAAGGCAAGAGCAAAAATAGTAAAAATTTTCACTATCCACTAGGCAATAGAATATCCTGTCATCCTGGTACCTAGAGTGCACAGGTACCCAACAGATTTAGCAATGTTCAGTGGGGCTATTAAGCCACAGCTGACACGGAACAGGAAATGCAGATGCACACTCCCCCATAGCTCCAGACTCTTTGCCACTGAATATTGGTACTTGAATGCCCAATAGGACAGCCATGATTCTTCTCTTCTCCCAAATCTACTTTACAAGTCTATACCATCTTAATAGATGGCACCACTACCATCTTTCTAAGACCAGAAATTTTGAAATCATGCTTAATTCCATTCTTACCCTCATATCCCACATGATGCAGGATGCATCCCATTCCTTAATGACTTTTCTTTTATTCTAATTATATTGCAAACCTATTACTCTGCTCAGCACCTCTACTACCGCAACCCTAGTCCTAGCAAACTAAGCTATTGTTTGGAATCTCAAACCTGCTTCTTAACTTGTTTCTCTACCTCCACACTTTGCCCAATATGCTTCCACAATGATCGTCACCATTTTTAAATAGTTCATCTGCCACACAGAAGCTGAACGTCTTTCTAAATGATAAATTAGATTATGTTCTTTCACTGCTTGAAATACTTCCATGCAACCAGAATAAAATATAAACTCCATTCTCTAGCCTACAAAGTCTTAACAATCTTGCCCCAGTCTTCCTCTTCACCTCCATCTTTCTCTATTCTCCCCAAATTTTATTGTACCCCAGTCATTCCTGCCTATTTATGTCTGTTGAACAACTGAGTCGTGATCCTCTTTCAAGGCCTTGGTACTCACTCCTTTCTCTGCTTGGAATTTTCACATTGTCTTCTCACATCTCAAGTCAAACATCACTTTCTTAGACAGTGTACACTTCATGTTCTACCTAAAGTACTCCCTGAATGCATTAACTTATTTTATTTTCCTTATAGAACATTCTGTTTTGAATTTTATTATAAAATATGTTTATTTCTTTATTTATTCATTTCTTATCCACTTGTTGATGGTCTGTGTCCTTTTAAAGATAAGATACAAATTTAAGATAAAAGGCTTAGTTTGATTTCTTGAAAATGAGGAAAGATACTTCTCCTCTTTCTTTTCTTGAAGTGTTTACTTTAAAACACTTGCAATTGGAAGCTCTTTCTCTGCCTCCTAAAATGTATGTAAATCTCTTTAAAAGCTTAATAAAGCCCTTGCCAATTATACCACGAGAATGTTTCTTAAGGCTCTGAGAGCCATCTCTTTGAAATATAATCATCAAGGAAGATGGTGTGTCTGTCTCCCAGTTTTCTGGGAAGATAGGATTCTAACTTCAGCTGGGGTTTGGCTCCAAGTTGCAAACCTACCACAGGTTGTAGAAACATGAGAAAATAATTATTTTATTTTAAAGACAATTGACAACCACAGGTAGCTACCCCAATTGCCAAGTAAATTTAGGTTAGACTATATACAACAAATGTTGCTGTCAAGTCCTCTTACTTGAGAAATAGTTATTGTTTACCTTGATATCACGCATGTAAGTGATTGTATCTGCTTAACTCCCTAAAAGAATGAGATTTCTTTCTGTCTTTGCAGTCTCTTAACAGATTGGCTGTGATGTGCATCACATTTTGATTTAATGCTTCTCCTATAATAAAGGTTTTGTTTCTCTTTTACTTTTGTAGAGAGATTTTCTGGGGGGAGGTAGTGGGTTTGTTTATAATTATATTTCCCCATCGTTGTTTCACTAAAATGTAAGCTCCACTAGGGTGAGGGCATTTGCTATCATCTCCAACCTGTACACCAGTCCTGGACACTCGGTAGATACTCCATAAAAATAGTTGCAAACTAACAGATCAGCAAAAATGGTAATACTTCAAGCAGAGGTAAGGCTGCTGGATGACTGGGAAGCTCCTGAAGGCCACAGTGGTACTCTACAGAGATAATCAAGCTGGAAAACATGGATGAAGGCCAGAGGAACAAGGAATGGGGAGCACAGAGCTTACTGGTCTCATTTCAGAGCACACATGAGAGACTTCCAGGATATTCCAGACGTTGTTTTGGAACATCTCTGCAGGTACTTTAGCAGATGATTACAAGATACTGCAGAAGTTAAGTTAGAAACAAAGTTGACATTTTTTTCTGACAAAATCTGACAAGAAAATATCTTGGATCAAACCGTTTCTGCCAAGTGAAAGAAAGTTTGTTTCCCATTTAGTGACTAAATGTTATAGAAAATATAAAAGTAAACAAAACACCACTTTGGAGGCCGAGATTTGGGAAGCGGATCACCTGAGGTCAGGAGTTCGAGACCAGCCTGACCAATATGATGAAACCGTCTCTACTAAAAATACAAAAATTAGCTGGGTGTGGTGGTGTGCACCTGTAGTCCCAGCTACTCAGGAGGCTGAGTCAGGAGAATTGCTTGATCCTGGGTCATGGTGGTTGCAGTGAGCTGAGATCGCACCATTACACTCCAGTCTGGACCAAAGAGCGAGGCTCTGTCAAAAAAAAAAAAAAAAAAAAAAAAAGTAAACAAAACAGAAGCAGTAAAAAATATTGTAAAGTGCTCCTTGGTCTTCATAACTGAAGAAAAGAAATAGAGGGCCATTGAAACGTCAAGATTATTGTGTTTGACATGTGCTTTGGAAGTTTACGGAATTAACTAAACTATAAAAATTACTGATTCTCTCTGTTTTGAAGCTGCATCTTTGTCTGGGGTAAATACTCGAGGTTTGTCATCTCGCGCCAAGAAAATGAAGTACATGGACACATAAGAAGTGGGTTTAGGAGCAGAGGTTTAATAGGCAAAAGAGGCAGGGTGCAATGGCTCATGCCTGTAATCCCAACACTTTGGGAGGCCGAGGTGGGTGGATCATGAGGTCAAGAGATCGAGACCATCCTGGCCAACATGGTGGGACCCCGTCTCTACCAAAAAAAACCCAAAAAACAAAAAACAAAAAACAAAAAAAAATACAAAAATTAGCTGGGTGTGGTGGCGTGTGCCTGTAGTTCCAGCTAGTCAGGAGGCTGAGGCAGGAGACACGCTTGAACCTGGGAGGCAGAGGTTGCAGTGAGCGGAGATTGCACTGCTGCTCTCTAACCTGGTGACAGAGCGAGACTCAGTCTAAAAAAAAAAAAAAAAAAACACACAAAAGAAAGAGAAAGAAGAATAGCTCTCTATCCTGTGAGACGGGGGGGGGGGGGGGGGGGGGGGGGGGGGGAGGTGCCTGAGTTGGATTCCTGGCCCACAGTAAAGTGCACTGGATTTTATAGACTGCTTTGAGGAGGCAGTGTCTGATTTACATAGGGCCCAAGGATTGGTTGGATTAGGTGTGATGTTTGCATAATGCATGAGGAAGCTGGCTGCCCCATCCTAATCTTCTATTATGCAAATATAGTCTTTACTTGGCCAGTGCAATGTTGTCTTCTCCTTACTGTACACGTGGTTTGGTAAAGAGAAGGGAAGATGGAGCCACCATGTTGAACATGCCTAGCTTCCAGGTAGCCCCTTTCCTACTTGGCACAGCTGTCGGCATTCACCTGTGCAAGCTTCCTGTTCACTTATCTATGTCTGCAGCTCGATTTTACAGGCTGCTCTGGCACAGCTGTCGGCATTCACCTGTGCAAGCTTCCTGTTCACTTATCTATGTCTGCAGCTCGATTTTACAGGCTGCTCTTCGTTAGAAAAGAAAATGATTTGTGTGCTGCTCTTCGTTAAAAGGAAAACCTTACTGAGGACTTCCTGACCCTCACTATCCGCCTAAATAATTTCTTTTTAACTCCCATATCAGTTACATACAATTACAAGCACTTGCATTTGTTTATAATATTAGCTTATTTATGCATGGAAAAAATCTTTACGTCTCCTACATTAAAAATAGATAAGATGGACAATGAATAAGCAACCTTCAGCTGTAGACTTAGTACTGAGACATCCAGACTACATTAAAGTGAACAATAAAACCGAGCTTCAAAATACTTCTGGCATATGACTTCTGCAGTTTAAAGAACATTCTTACAGGCTCTAGAATCCTGCTAGAGTCTAGGACACTATGCTGAAGATGTGGTTGGAGTGCAGGGAGGTGAATAAAAGTGGGAAGGTAAAGTATTCTAAATTCTCACAGAAGATAAATGGCTCATCAAGATGAAAGCCAAGAGTGGCCCACAATCAATTTTACACACATGTCGAACTCCGTGAAGTTCAGTGTTTGCTTTTATAGTAGAAAATAACAATTATTTCTCTTTCCCTGAACTATCCTTTTATGATTTTTCCACTAGTACTTAAAATTTTCCTTCAGGCACTTTTCTAGAATTTTTTGGAAGCTTTTGGCAGTGTAAGGTGCCCTTGGGTATGAATTAAGCCAATGCTGAATGCCCCTACACAGGTATTTATTCAGTAGAGTCTTATCAGCAGAGAACAGGGAATGCTAGGACTAATTGAAAATAGGCTTTCTCTCCTCTAGGTTTCATGGAAGAGGAGATTTTGAAGAGATGAGTCATGTAGCTTCTGGGAGGGAATTTAAAAGGATAATACCAAGAAGGTCCTGGAGATACAGGATTGAAAATATTTTAATTATTTCTGTCAACAACAAAAAAATGTTAATAGTAAAGCAAGCACTGAATTGTTGAGAGGTCAAGGAAGGTCTGTGTATTGTTTGCTAAGGATAATTAGTTGGATCATTGTTAAGATTTTAAAATAATGTTTAAGACAATGGGTTTAAATGAGTCATGAAAATCTGGTTGTAATTTAACTTTACCACTTGCAAAATGTATGACTTTGGGAAAGTTACTTATAGTTCCCAAGCCTTAGTTTGTCACTGAAAAACTGAAGATAATAATACCCACATCCCATCCAATTGTTGAGTACTCAATATGATTTTATATGTAGAGGATAAAACAAAGTAGCTAGTAGATAATAAGCATTCAGAAATAATTGCTGTTAGTAATGATCATAATAATAGCTATGAATGTCCCAAGCCACATACTCAGGGGTGCAAAAAAAAAAAAAAAGAAAACTTCTTACAGTTTTTAACTTCCTTTATAAATTGCCATCATACATGATGACAGACTGATCTTCTCATTTCCAAATAAACCCAGACACTTCTGAATTTCTTATTTATTTCCAGTTTAAAGTCAAAGCATGATTTCTATTCTTTTTTCCTCCCTGTAGTGGTATTCGAGGTTTTGGGTGTCAGAAAGTAGAGAAAAGGCATTTCCCATGCTCTCGTCCAATTATACTCATATTACCTCAAACTTTAGGTATTTTTATATAATAATGGGTTGAAAGTTACCTTTCCCTATACTTTCCAAATTACCCATTCTTTTAAGGCATTTTGGTGCTTTCTAGTGAGAAGTGTGAACTCATTCTTCTGTGGGTGACAGCACTTTTTCCTCTTTGGAAACTTTTTAAAATTTTCATTCATGAAGCTGTGAAAATTCATCATGTTTTGGTGTGCGTCATGATCTTTATTGTTCATCCTGTTCAGCATTCCTTTCAATTTGACCATTTGAGATTACTTTCAGCTATTGAAAATTCTCTTGTATTATTTCTTTAATAACTTCTTCCCATCCATTTTTCTCTATGTGTTAGCAAACCTGTACATAAAACTTAGTTAAAAAGTCTGATTATTTTCTTAGGATAATCCCTGGAAGTGAAAATAGTTGGGTAAAGGTAATGCCTATTTCATGACATTTTATAAGTAATATTTAATTATTCTCTTGAATGGCTGGACCAATTTACATTTCCTACTTAAGAATGAGTATGAAAAGACTTAGGTATTAAATAAGTCTTTAAACATAAATGGTATTTGAAGGGTGTATTTCAAGAAATATACATAACCTTAATATCAAATGACTCATTTGCCCTTTTCTTAGTTCAATAATACATTAAAGTAATTGTATACCTTTTTTAAAATATTACACTGTTAATTTTATGTCAAATTTTATACATATAAGATGAAGGTCATGTTAAGTATGTTTAAGTTCAGTTCTTGAGTAAGTTTTGGCTTAGATTATGAATAAATTAGATAAAATGGAGTGATCTTAGCAAGATCTGGCTGCAGCTGTGTTTATTATTACTAAATATTTATCCCAAGGTCAAATAAGTAAAATTAATACTTAATTCCTAGCTTACCAAAATATGATGAGTTCTAAATAAGCTAAAGGCAATAAAATGGTCTGGTTTTAGTTATAATAGCTTTGGGAGAGAAGGGCCACTTGAATCTTGCTTTCCATTCTCTGACAGGGTTACTTCCTTCTGTGCCTTGTGTGCACTTTACCAAATAAGTAGGATTTTTTTTTAAAGTGGCCATTGTTAAGAGTGTTTGCTTAATCAGACAGTCTTTATGTTTTTTTTTAGATAGCCAAGGATCATTTGGTAAATATATTTCAAAAAGAACATTTTTAGAAGTATAGTGAGGCCTCATTGCTGATCTATCTATTCTCAAATTGTCATTGACAAATAAAAAGATATGAAAGGATTTTTAGGGACAAAAATCCTTGTAATTTAAAAATATTTATGCAATATATATTTTTGAACTCTCAGATACATACTTGAATTTTGGCCACCTGCTGACTTTTATAGTCTGTATCAACAGGCTCTCTTTTAACTTTTTAGTATGTTCAGCTAATCAGAGGTATTGGTGGGAGTTTGTAGGATATGAGAAGAGAAAGGCTGAGGTATCCATTTCCAGTGCTCTCTTCCTGTGGGTTGGCTGTGTTTCTCTAAAGAAGGACATACCTCCTGTTGGGTGGTAATCTCAACATCTCCTACAACTGCAGCTGGTACCTACTCTCCCGTCTTGCCCATTCAGGTGTGGTATTACTACCTTTTGGATTCACCATCCCTTGTTGGTTCTCTTGGCTCTATATCCATTTCAGTAAATACTGTGGTTTCTTAATTAAGTTCGTGTCATTGAACCCATTTAAATGTGACATTTTTCTCTTGCTGGGATCCTGACCATTATACTCTAATGTGATGTCTAGTAGGCATGTTTTTCTCTTTTGTCATTCTACAGGGATAGCAACAAAACCTGAAAATGAAAATCAGTACTCACTAAAAAGAAGTTTTTGTTATAAAAATGATCCATCTTGAAACCTATTGTGACAGTTGTGTCCTATTAAAAAAAAAAAATATATTATTAGGTAGATTCACCTTGAAGGAGTTTCTTTTGCATAGGCTCCAAAACCAGATGCATTGATGAGTTTGAGGCTTCCTGGTAGAACTCCCCAGTACATATATTACTATGTATACAAAATCCATCAGTATATCTTCCAGGTTTGCTGAATCCAGTTACATAAAAAGGAAAATAGCTTTTGGAACTAAGAGGTAGTGGTAGATTTTGATTGCTTCCATTTTAATCAAGAATTAATGGGCTATCTTGGAACAGAAGATAGCATTAGCAGAAGATTTTATATCTAGGAAAAAGGGAAACTACCATTGTTTATTTTTGAGTATTATTATATTTGGTTTAGTTGTTGAGCTTTAATTCAAGTTTCATCTGCTTTAATAACACATGTGTTCTTCATGGATTTTAATAACTTGTAATTATCTTTATCTTGCATTCTTCATATTCACTAGATCATTTTTAGCATCATAAATTTGTCAGACCTACAGATGATTAAAATCTCTTAACAAAAGGCAAGATAAAGTGAAATGATTCAAGTTACAGCTTACTTTTTCATAAAAGAGTGTTTCAGTAGAGTTATGTCTCAAAGGGATTCATGACTTATTTTATTGAAAGGGCCACAAAATAATCACAAAATATTACATCCATTAAGAAACCAACATGATTCTAATAAGCAGAGCAACAATATAATGCGTTAAACAACACTAGTCTTTTCTCTGATACACTTATCACATCTTCAGTGAATGGTATTTGGTCATATATTTCTATTTTTATCTCTGGTTTGTTTTGAGGCATCATTTTCTGTAGAGTAAGACCCTGGCACTAATGTTGCCTTTCCCCATACTTATAAAAAGTATCCTAGGTATATTTAGAAGCAATTCTTAGGGAGCAAGTTAATTACATTTTTTTTGAGACAGATTTTCACTCTTGTTGTCCAGGCTGGAGTGCGATGCCACGATCTCGGCTCACCACAACGTCTGCCTCCTGGGTTCAAGTGATTCTCCTGCCTCAGCCTCCCGAGTAGCTGAGATTATAGGCATGTGCCAACCATGCCCAGTTAATTTTTTTTTTTTTTAGATGGAGTCTCACCTTGTCGCCCAGGCTAGAGTGCAGTGGTGCAATCTCTGCTCACTGCAAGCTCTGCCTCCCAGGTTCACACCGTTCTCCTGCCTCAGCCTCCCGAGTAGCTGGGACTACAGGCACCTGCCACCACATCCAGCTAATTTTTTGTATTTTTAGTAGAGATAGGGCTTCACCCTGTTAGCCAGGATGGTCTTGATCTCCTGACCTAGTGATCCACCTGCCTCAGCCTCCCAAAGTGCTGGGATTATAGGCATAAGTCACCATGCCAGGCCAATTACATTTTTAAAAATACAAAAGTCAATTTAAAAACTACACTCAGGAATACCATATATATTATTTTTAAAAATGTTAAAATGGTTTTGACTTGTCTGGATGCATCTTCAGTAAAATTTCAGAGTACTTGATCTCTTGTGATTCAAGTTAAATTTGAAACTATACCTTTCTACATGAGAAGGAAACATTATGAGAAGAAATTGCTACCGCTATTAGTGGTTCTAGCTCTTCAATGCATAATGAGCACAAAAGGGATGTAATGCATACGGCAAAATAAAATAATTTCCATCGGCTTGAGATAGGAGAGAAAATCTGTTTGTATAAAGACTATATTAAGAAGAGGATGATCTATCACTTGACTAGGGCACTAAACCATAAAGAATGCTAATAGAAAGCAGCGGAATAACTGGGCAATGAGGTGTGGGTCCATTCATGCTTCCATATATGCCTCCTTTTCATCAGCAGCACCATCTCCTTTCCATCACCATCACCATCTCCTTTCCATCACCAGCATCATCTCCTTTCCATCATCACCAGCATCATCTCCTTTCCATCATCACCAGCATCATCTTTCCATCATCACCAGCATCAACTCCTTTCCATCATCACCAGCATCATCTGCTTTCCATCATCACCAGTGTCATCTCCTTTCCATCATCACCAGCACCATCTCCTTTCCATCATCACCAGCACCATCTCCTTTCCATCATCACCAGCACCATCTCCTTTCCATCATCACCAGCACCATCTCCTTTCCATCACCATCACCATCTCCTTTCCATCACCAGCATCATCTCCTTTCCATCACCAGCATCATCTCCTTTCCATCATCACCAGCATCATCTTTCCATCATCACCAGTGTCATCTCCTTTCCATCATCACCAGCATCAACTCCTTTCCATCATCACCAGCATCATCTGCTTTCCATCATCACCAGTGTCATCTGCTTTCCATCATCACCAGTGTCATCTCCTTTCCATCATCACCAGTGTCATCTCCTTTCCATCATCACCAGTGTCATCTCCTTTCCATCATCACCAGTGTCATCTCCTTTCCATCATCTCCAGCACCATCTCCTTTCCATCATCACCAGCACCATCTCCTTTCCATCATCACCAGCACCATCTCCTTTCCATCATCACCAGCATCATCTCCTTTCCATCATCTCCAGCACCATCTCCTTTCCATCAGCAGCACCATCTTCTTTTGATCAGCAGCACCATCTCCTTTCCATCATCTCCAGCATCATCTCCTTTCCATTTCCAGCATCATTTCCTTTCCATTTCCAGCATCATTTACTTCAAGTCCTTTAGCAGTGTATGTGACAAATTGCCTTATTTTTAATGTGAATATGTGACAAAAATAATTTTCATTACCTATAACCAATCCCATCCTGTTTTTTGACTGAACAATCTTTTATTTAGAAGACAAACACATTTTTCCCTCAGTTTATCACTTTTCCTTTATCAGTTGTGGTAAATGGTGGCTAGGTGAGTAGACTTGGTAACAAGAGACAAGGAAGGAGCACATTTGATCTCTATAAGTAGGACAGGGAAATTGAGATAAAAGATCTAAGGAAAATGCTTTCACTGCAGGACAATTAGATAAAGAGGAGAGCCAACTGTGAGGGTGAGAAGAGAGAGTGAGGAGAATAAATGGATCTCATTTTCAGTGAAATGGTGTACTGTGTGCAGGGTGTTCAATCTTTCCCATAAAACTCAGTCGGCAAGTTTTAAATACCTCATTGATGTTTTTATTTTGTTTGGCTGTTTTTGCTTTTCTAAAAAAGCCAGAAGTTCATGGAAATTATAATTATCAGGCTGTTTTATCAAAAATTAAATAATAAACTCTTATCTGAAGTTAAAAAGATTCTGAACATTGTGCATATTTCATCTGCTAATGTTATTCACACTTTAAAGTAGCTCACTGACAAACATAGGCCTTTACATGTGTTCTTTCTCTTTCTTATTTATATATTATTAATGATATGCAAGAAAGGCAAAAATACACACTTCAGACAAAGGATTAAAACAACCATATTCCAGGCACTGGGCCTATTTCTACTTATTGCTGATGGGTCTGGGAGGAGAAACACAATCAAGCTTACATATATATATGTGTGTGTATATATATATTTTTTGTGATTTATATATATATATAAGCCAGGGTCTGGCTCTGTCACCCAGGATAGAGTGTAGTGGCATGATCACAGCTCACTGCAGCCTTGACCTCCCTGGCTTAGGCGAACCTCCTGCCTCAGCCTCCTGAGTAGGTGTGACCACAGGAGCACACCACTGTACCTAGCTAATTTAAAATATACATATATATATATATATGCACACACATACATATATATATTTGTGTATATGTATGTATATATATTTAGAAATGGGAGTCTTTCCATGTTGTCCATGCTGATCTTGAATTCCTGGGCTCAAGCAATCCTCCCACCTCAGCCTCCCAAAATACTGGGATTACAGGTGTGAGCTATCGCCCCCAGCCTCAAGCTTATATTTGAGATTTTCATTCCTTTGGAAGATAATTCGACAACCTGACAAGAAAGAATGAAAATGTATTCATTTATTTTATCATCATCCTCACTTAGAGTTACAAGATCTGAAACACCAAGCAAATTGAGGATTTATTTTTTGTTACATAAAAGTTGCTTTTTGAGGTGTGTAGCATTAACACTGTAACCCTAATCACCACTCCACCCCCATCAGTACATTTCAATCAGTAAATAGGGCAAAATGGAACAGAGCTTAGAACAGTGGTTCCCAAAGTGTGGTCCAACATTGGGCCTCCCTGAAATGTTTCCAGGATCTATGAAGTCAAAACCATTTTAATAATAATATCACTTTGTTGAAATTTAAATCTTAGTCAAGGCAGTGTTTAGTGGCAACTGTACTAGTTGCGATTAGTTTCTTCAACATGAAACTTCAGGCACTTTTTAATTTAATTTAATTTTATTTTATTTTATTATACTTTAAGTTTTAGGGTACATGTGCATAATGTGCAGGTTAGTTACATATGTATACATGTGCCATGCTGGTGTGCTGCACCCATTAACTCGTCATTTAGCATTAGGTATATCTCCTAATGCTATCCCTCCCCCCTCCCCCCACTCCACAACAGTCCCCAGAGTGTGATGTTCCCCTTCCTGTGTCCATGTGTTCTCATTGTTCAATTCCCACCTATGAGTGAGAACATGCGGTGTTTGGTTTTTTGTCCTTGCAATAGTTTACTGAGAATGATGATTTCCAATTTCATCCATGTCCCTACAAAGGACATGAACTCATCATTTTTTATGGCTGCATAGTATTCCATGGTGTATATGTGCCATATTTTCTTAATCCAGTCTATCATTGTTGGACATTTGGGTTGGTTCCAAGTCTTTGCTATTGTGAATAGTGCCGCAATAAACATACATGTGCATGTGTCTTTATAGCAGCATGATTTATAATCCTTTGGGTATATACCCAGTAATGGGATGACTGGGTCAAATGGTATTGCTAGTTCTAGATCCCTGAGGAATCACCACACGGACTTCCACAATGGTTGAACTAGTTTACGGTCCCACCAACTGCGTAAAAGTGTTCCTATTTCTCCACATTCCCTCCAGCACCTGTTGTTTCCTGACTTTTTAATAATTGCCATTCTAACTGGTGTGAGATGATATCTCATTGTAGTTTTGATTTGCATCTCTCTGATGGCCAGTGATGGTGAGCATTTTTTCATGTGTTTTTTGGCTGCATAAATGTCTTCTTTTGAGAAGTGTCTGTTCATGTCTTTTGCCTACTTTTTTGATGGGGTTGTTTGTTTTTCTCTTGTAAATTTGTTTGAGTTCATTGTAGATTCTGGATATTTATTAGCCCTTTGTCAGATGAGTAGGTTGCAAAAATTTTCTCCCATTTTGTGGGTTGCCTGTTCACTCTGATGGTAGTTTCTTTTGCTGTGCAGAAGCTCTTTAGTTTAATTAGATCCCATTTGTCAATTTTGGCTTTTGTTGCCATTGCTTTTGGTGTTTTAGACATGAAGTCCTTGCCCATGTCTATGCCCTGAATGGTAATGCCTAGGTTTTCTTCTAGGGTTTTTATGGTTTTAGGTCTAACATTTAAGTCTTTAATCCATCTTGAATTAATTTTTGTACAAGGTGTAAGGATGGGATCCAGTTTCAGCTTTCTACATATGGCTAGCCAGTTTTCCCAGCACCATTTATTAAACAGGGAATCCTTTCCCCATTGCTTGTTTTTCTCAGGTTTGTCAAAGATCAGATAGTTGTAGATATGCGGCGTTATTTCTGAGGGCTCTGTTCTGTTCCATTGATCTATATCTCTGTTTTGGTACCAGTACCATGCTGTTTTGGTTACTGTAGCCTTGTAGTATAGTTTGAAGTCAGGTAGCGTGATGCCTCCAGCTTTGTTCTTTTGGCTCTGGATTGACTTGGCAATGCGGGCTCTTTTTTGGTTCCATATGAACTTTAAAGTAGTTTTTTCCAATTCTGTGAAGAAAGTCATTGGTAGCTTGATGGGGACGGCATTGAATCTGTAAATTACCTTGGGCAGTATGGCCATTTTCACGATATTGATTCTTCCTACCCATGAGCATGGAATGTTCTTCCATTTGTTTGTATCCTCTATTTCATTGAGCAGTGGTTTGTAGTTCTCCTTGAAGAGGTCCTTCACATCCCTTGTAAGTTGGATTCCTAGGTATTTTATCGTCTTTGAAGCAATTGTGAATGGGAGTTCACTCATAATTTGGCTCTCTGTTTGTCTGTTATTGGTGTATAAGAATGCTTGTGATTTTTGTACATTGATTTTGTAACCTGAGACTTTGCTGAAGTTGCTTTTCAGCTTAAGGAGATTTTGGGCTGAGACAATGGGGTTTTCTAGATATATAATCATGTCATCTGTAAACAGGGACAATTTGACTTCCTCTTTTCCTAATTGAATACCCTTTATTTCTTTCTCCTGCCTAATTGCCCTGGCCAGAACTTCCAACACTATGTTGAATAGGAGTGGTGAGACAGGGCTTTTTAAAAAATGCCAATTTTATTTAAGCATTACCTTACTGAAACATTAAAACACAGTGTTAAGTTTCAAGCCTTAAACATACATATTTTTAATATGCCAAGAATGAAATGAGAAGTTTGCCTAAAGCATTTTTATTACAATCCAAGTATGATGGTCATTCCATGGAAGAATATCTGTACTTGTTTGAGTTGCAGGCTGAACTAACCCTTCTTTCATGGAACATGATTTTCACCTGAAAAAAATAACACAGAGACAAACTAGGTTTACTCAGGCTTGGATATCCAGCAGAAATTTTCTAGAAAACAAACCAAAGGTAGCTGTCAAGGGTAAAAATGATAGTATTTATTGCCAATGGAAAATTTGAACTTTCCGTTAAAACTTAGAACCTTGTAAAATGTTTATTGGCAACTGTGAAACCGATGGCTTCTCATACATGAACAGTTTTCTGAAGAGACTGATGGAGATGTTAACAATTGTGATTTTTTTCTTGATGTTCTATGATGAAATATGCCAACTTTTAGGAGATGTGAATATCTCACTGAATATTTCCAAATGACTGATGCATCATTATTTTAGGGCCTCACAGATCTCAAAGGCAGACTGTAGCTTATAATAGCAATCGGGAACGACAAAAAACAAAAAAAAAACAAAAAAAAACCAAACACATCGGGTGGAGTTTGGAGTAATCCAAAGACAGACAGGCTTCAGGAGTTCTCATTCTTCTAGGAGAGTTCACAGAGAAATCACTTCTTTCTCTGGCACTGAAATGCAGCAAAATATGTGCAGTGTTTCTGCCCTGGGAAGCCTAGTTGAGACTCAGAGTTCAGAGTTTTCACTGGAAGCTGGACACGTAGGCACAATGACCAGCTACTGCTACTAAAATTCCAGACTCCCTAAAGGAAAGCAGTTGTTCAGTGCCCCAGGTGGGCAAAACAGTTTTATTAATGTCGGGAACATTCCAAAAGCTAAGTTCCCAGATGTGAACCAAGGCCCAACCCTGAAAGTAAGCCTTTTTAATCGGAGCAAATCAGGTCTGCTGTATTAACTGCTTACCGCATAATAGTGCTACACAAGCAGCGCGCGGTGGCTCACACCTGTAATCCCAGCACTTCGGGAGGCGAGGCGGGTGGATCAAGAGGTCAGGAAATCGAGACCATCCTGGCCAAAATGGTGAAACCCCGTCTTTACTAAAAATACAAAAAAAAATTAGCCGGGCGTGGTGGTGGGCGCCTGTAGTCCCAGCTACGTGGGAGGCTGAGGCAGGAGAATGGTGTGAACCCGGGAGGCAGAGCTTGCAATGAGCCAAGATCGCGCCATTACACTCCAGCCTGGGCGACAAGGCAAGATTCTGTCTCCAAAAAAAAAAAAAAAAAAAAAAAAAAATGTGCTACACAATAATAAATAGGTGAAAAATACATTCTGAGCACAAGATAAGAATAGATTTTAATGTAACACACAATGTACAGTTTATGATAGAGATTCGGACTCCATTTTGAAGTTAACCTTTAAGAAACCATGCTTGTTGAGTTTTGACGTACTTTCAAAGAAGAATATCTACAATTATTTGCAAAAACTATTAAAAGACTTCATCTTTTTCCAATTAGACATCTTTGTGAGGGCAGATTTCCTTCATACACTTCAATGAAAACAACATAGCATAGCGAATTGAATTCAGAAGCAGATATGAGAATGTAACTCTCTTTCATTAAGACAGACATTAAAGACATTTGCAAAGGAGAAAACCAGGCTTCTCATTAAATCTTGTTTTGGAAAACATAATTATTTTATCTATAAAAGTATATTACTCATGTTAGCATATAATTGATTTATCTTTCCTATTTAAGAATGAATTGATACATACATTTTTTAAAAATTTCTGCTTTAATTTCCAATATCATAATACAATACAGATATCAAAGAAATAAACTATATAAATAAAAACTATTTGGGGTTCTTCAGTAAATTTTAGAGTGTAAACATGTCTTCAGGCCAACAGATTCGAGAAATGCTGGCTTAGACTACTAAGGTATAAATTCAGGGAATTTATAATCAGTATTGTTAATTCATCTTTAATAAAATGTCAGTTCAGTAAGAGTTTTGAGAGATGTGGAAGCTGGAATTGGGCTTGAGTCTATGACAGTCAACGAATACTCAGAATGTAAGTCTAAAAGAGAAATTTGCCAAAATTCAAATGAACAGCGAAGGGTGGTAGATACAATATTCTGGAATATACAATTTAAATGGAAGTGACCTTCCATTTAAGGATAAATATACAGGGGAAAATATAGAGTTTTCAAATATTTCTGCTTGCTATACTCAATAAGACAGATGACCACATCAGAGAGAAATCTGACAAAATTTAACAAAAGTGTAGATACATATGCCATGAAATCCAGCAATTCTATTTCTCGGAATGTATTCATGATAAAATTTATACACAAGTGCAAAAGATATTTGTATGAAGATATTCATTGAAGTACAATTTGTAACAGCAAAATAAATTCTGTCCCTCAGCAAGGTCAGAAATAAATAGAGTTTGTTAATATAATGGAATTTTATTTGCAATTTAAAATAAATGAACCAGTCTTATGTGTATTAAGTTAATAAGCCTGAAGACTTGTCATAAGTATAAAAGAAGTTTGCAAGACTTCTTGCTATAAAACTATAGCAAGATATCATTTATGCAGTTGTTCAAAATATATGATATAAAGCATATGCAAAGTTTTAAAATACAAAAATAGGACTCAATGTGAACATTATGAATTATGAAATATTATTTTTCTTTTATTTTTTCTGTTTATTCCTTTTTCTATGATTAACATAAATTACTCTTCTTACTCTTATTTTTATTTCTACTGTTATACTTTCTCCTGTCATTACTAATTTCACGTGTATATAACATTTCAACATTGGTATTTACTTTCTAAGAAAATTGCATTTGATTTTCAAGACAATCAGATGAGTGATCCCCATTTTTCAGTGGAGAAGTCAGACTTAGTGTCTTAATCACCCCAGGAGACATGAAGTGACATTCCCAAGGTCACATACCCAATAGGTGATAGAGTCAGAATAAAACACAGGTTTAATGATGATAAATTGATGGTTTTTTACTTGCTATGTCTGCATGTTAGAATGACATACACATGATAATTCAGTATTTTTATTGGCAGATAAAAATAATAATACCAAGACATGAATAATCAATGCTTACAAAACATTATCTTCTAGGCATGGCTTAGGTGCATTATATTAATCACTTGATCCTCACAGCTTTGCAAGGAATCTACTATTATTATCTGACTATGACAGATGAGGAAACAGGTGCAGAACATTTGAGAAATTGTCCAAAGCTCTGTAGAGAGAAGTGGCTGTGCTGGAATTTGAACCCAGGGAGTATGACTCTAGAGGCCACACTCCTAGCTACTATAATACATCATCCTGCCTCATATGACAGCTTTTTTGTTTCAAATCCTCCCAGAAGAACTGATAAAGTGCAGAATTCTCTGAAGATGCTTTTACACTCTCATGCAATTTTAATGAAAGGCATTCTGTGAGGGCTTCCTTTTTATTATTATTATACTTTAAGTTTTAGGGTACATGTGCACAACGTGCAGGTTTGTTACGTATGTATACATCTGCCACGTTGGTGTGCTGCACCCATTAACTCGTCATTTAGCATTAGGTATATCTCCTAATGCTATCCCTCCCTCCTCCCCCTACCCCACAACAGTCCCCGGTGTGTGATGTTCCCCTTCCTGTGTCCATGTGTTCTCATTGTTCAATAATGTGGCACATATACACCAGGGAATACTATGCAGCCATAAAAAAAGGATGAGTTCATGTCCTTTGTAGGGACATGGATGAGGCTGGAAACCATCATTCTCAACAAACTATCGCAAGGACAAAAAACCAAACACCGCATGTTCTCACTCATAGGTGGGAATTGAACAATGAGGGCTTCTTAACACTGCTAATTTAGTTCAATTTTGCAGAGTTTGTCAGCAAACTAAGCAAATGCCCTCAAATTTAGCCATCTTAAAAATTATCTGAAAACTTTCTCTCAAATTTTGTTTCTATCATCTATGGGCATTTTCTTGCTGTTTTACTTTTCTTTTTTCCTAAAGAAGATAGATAGTGTAACTATTCCAGACACCACAATTAAATTCCTAATTTTAAAGGAGGCTTAAACAGGAGCAGGACAAGGAGAAGAAGAAGAGGAAGAAGGAGGAAAAGAGAAAGAAGATTATACAAGCACAAAGAGCGTATTTGTTAATATTTCTTTTGGTGAATATTTATTTTGATATATTTCTAAGAAAATATAATAAATATTCAGTGCTCAAAATAACTTCATAGATAAATGGTACTGCAATTTTGGTAACATCTTTTGACATGAATGTTGGATTCATTCATGAGCATGAATCCCATCAGGAAATGGGCCTTTTGTATGAGTAAAAATTCGAAATTAACAAAAACAGTCAAACACCATGTACTCTGACCTTAACTCCTCCTGAGAAGTGACCATTGTTACTAATTTTTAGAGGTGTCTTTTTAAATAAAGTAAATGCCTATATTTGTTAATCTTCATTTTCTCTGCAAAGTTCTATACTTTTTTTTCTCTCTTTAAAAAATCTTTAAATTTATCTTGGGGTGTGTGTGTGTGTATACAATTTTATATATATATTATATATTATATAAAATTATATATATAATATATATTATATATTATATAAAATTATATATATAATATATATTATATATATATAATTATATATATAATATATATATAATATATATAACTTATTTTATATATATTAATATATATATTATATATTATATTATATATATTATAATATATATTATATATAATAAAATATATATATTTATATATAAAATTACATATATATTATGTAATATATATTTATATATATATAAATATATATTATGTATATATATAATGTATATATAATTTATATATATATTCATAATATATATACATAATATATATAAATTTATATATAAAAATATATATAATATATAATATATATATTTTATTTTTATATAATATATATTTTATATAAAATATATATATTTATTATTTATATATATAATGTATATATTTTATATATATATGTGAAGCTTTTTTTAGTAGTTACATGCCATTCTATTTATGGTGTATTCTAATTTCACTAGTCAACTTTTAGTGGATTATATAGCTTATTAAAAGTGTTTGACTAAGTTACTATTATCAACAAAGTTTCAATGAATTTTACACTTAAAATTTGCATGCATGCATGTAAGCAAGCTTATTTGTGGGATGAATTAATAGTGCAATCTGGGTTAACTCCTGGGGAGATAACATTTATTTAAATAATCTATTTCTTGTTCATGGCTGTCAACCTATGTGATAGTGACGCTGAAGCTCCTTCTGGTGACTTTGTAGGTGGGTGTGGATTATTAGCTCTGTGACAACCCACTGCCTCCCCATTGTCTTCTTTGCCTCTTAATTCTGCAAAGTGTGGAGTCTCCTTAACTGGTAGTGGGATGGAAAACCAATTATTCTTTTTAATTGGCTTGCCTCCTAGGCTGCAATGGAGTTCGCCAGCGATCCAGATCATTACTAGTGCAGATCACTAATCTTGATATTTATTTGATCCAATAATATAGCATTTGCCATCTCACAATGTTCTCCATGCCACTAAAGAGCAATTTGAGTGGTTCTTGAGAGACCTCTGGCTAGGCAAGAGAGGTAGAAGATGGATTTAAAATGCTTTGCCAAGCACAACTTGATTGCATTTTTTTTTTGGTCCAGAAATCTAGAGTCAAAGAATGCGATATCTACAGTTGGCATTGAGTACTGAGACTTCAAAAATACAAAACCAAAAATATTAATTTTTCTGCAATTCCCAACACTGTATTTTGTTGTCTTTTAAAATCATATTCTACCTTATAAGTTGTAAATATACAAAAATACCTCAGTTAAGGCATTTTCCATAGCAGATTACAACATAAAAATATAAATGTGGCATGAAAGTATTTAAAGTGAGAGTAATGAGTGTTTAAAAAAAGAAATGTTGGCATTAATACCACCACCCACTTTATTAGATACTATATTCAAGATAAACTAAAATTTCAAAGTTTACTGACCAGCAAAGGTTAAATATAATGTTCCTCTTGTTGCTACCTGTCTATGGAGTGAACTGGATAAGTGCTTGTGATCTATTTAAAGGGATAAAACTTATATTATAAAAAGAGGTCAATGAAGGAAAACAGGGTGACTGTCAATTTCAGATAGGAAACCACATGCCATCTTTGACTTTGAAATGTGTAGTAAGAGCTGTTGAACATCAAGCAGGGGGTACATTCATAGTTTTTATTCTCTTTGCAAAATATTTCTTTGATAATTTTGTCATTTTTGGACTTTTATAAATACATGTTTTCCTGTAGCAGTTTGTCCTAAAAGCAAGGTGCAATTACATGCAAATAATGAAATATTTCTCTCTGTCTACTTACCTATCTATCCATCTAGCCGTCCATATATATCTTTGACAAGAATGCCACCTATTTCAATGTATTTTCCTTAATAATTCCACAATGGATCAGCATGTTTATTGTTAAGTAGTTCTGGGGAAAATAAAGAAAGAAAACTTGTATTAGTTTCTCCTGTTAACCTAATTGTTACTAGGTGGTCTGCACTTTTAATCTCATTTAACCCTCACCCAGCACTGTAAGAGGCGATCATTAGCCCATCATTTATTAATAAGAAAATGTAGACTGAGAGAAATTAACTAATTTTTACAAGAGCACAAAAATTATAGGAGGCACAGAAGAATTTGAACCCAGTTATGTCTATTTCTCACCCCCTTGGTCTTGTCTCTTCTCCACGTGTGTATAAAAATGATTGCAATTAATTATGGTGACCACCATTTTTTTATCACTGGCAAAGTACCAGGTCTTATGCTAAGTGCTGCATTGACACTGTCTCTAACAATCCTCACTAAGAAACTATTATCGTTATCACTTTATAAAGGGAGGGGTGATGTCCGGGAAAATAAGACTGATTTCCCAAATCCACACAGAGAAGGAAAGAAGAAGGAATTAAACTCTTTGTTAAGTAGTTTTTCTGTTGGGTTGATGGAGGTTACAATTTATGGAAAGCAGAAACAGAATTAGAAGCAACTGGTCACTTTTAACATAAAGGGTTATGTCTCCATTACATTAATTTTACACTAACTTTGTATTTTTGCTGACTATAATAATTTATAGTATGTTTTAAAATATTCTTGTTTTGGACCAAACATTTATTTCTCTAATCCTTTTGAATCCTAGTAGAGATTACTTGATATTCTACTATTATGAAAATAGTCCTGTGAAAAAAAGGATTATGGTTGCATTTACAGTATCAGTGATCTTACCATTCTCATCATTGTTATGCTTTGAAAAACCACCTTTTCTATAGTTTGAGATTCTCTTTTCACTTGAAAGTCATAAGTATCTGAAATAATCCACATAAACACTACATAGTGTTCCCTTAAGATAGTGATTGAATTCCTGCACAAGAATTGAAAGATATATATGTGAAAAAGTTAAACTATTGGAGATGATATTTTATTTCCTTTTATTAAATTGTGTAATGCATTAGGATAAAAAGGTATATTTTATACATTCTTGAAGAATTTTTCCACCAATGCAATGAGATAAGCTATTTTATAAAATGTCCTGTTAGATAAGGCACTTTCAAGTTTGATCCGTGTGACACAATATACTTTAATTACTGTTGTTAGCAAAGAGTAACACATTTGTTTGTGAAATTGTGGGACTGATCTGTAAATGAAAATACAGTACTTCAGAAAGTTGTATAAATAAGTGTTTAAATGTCGTGGTTCATAAAAATGTTTCATCATCATTCTATCCTTTACCAAGTTTTATACAGATTATAGATAAAATTAATAGAAGTTTATTTTAAAATCAGTTAGAAGAAATTTGCATTCAGCATCCCCTACTGCCATCCAGTTTCCTTGACTTGTCTTTTCAGCTGTCTCCAGGGCCCCAAGCACCTAGTCTTCTTTTTGGCAATGCTTTCATGATAGATCTTAGAACCCCTGCTCTCAGTTAGGACGTTTAATTAGTACATGTACGGAGGTAAGTTCCAGGAGATAAATAAGGTGAAAAGAAACTCACCGCATCCATTAGTCCACCGTACAATTTAATGTATTTGTATTTATTTTATGCTCTGCTATGAAGAAATGACATCAGAACGATGAGTTAGAAAAATTCATTCTTTCATTCAGTATCGTTATCTCCATCCTCACTTATATCACTGGCTTGGCTGGCATTTTTGTAGTTACCGAGCGCCATATATTTTAAAATTGTAACTAAGCTCCATACAGCTTCTGGGTACTGTGAAGTTGGCAACCTCTAGACCGGGTTCTAAATGAAGCTCACTATCTCCTGGATATTACGGGTCAATTGTCCTCAGTAGAAATCACTGTAAGAGGGGATGGAGCCACTGGATAACTCCCTGCAAGTAATTTTACTACTCTGGGTATTAGTTTAATCATTGGAAAATATGTACAGGAAGGATTGTATCTTTATATATCTAAGATTTTATGATTCTAAATGATGAATGTAGGGATTAAGGATTTTAACAGGTAATAGACACACTGCACAACAGGAGAGAAGGCTTCAATTTGGAAAACTCCAATTTGTGGATCAGAACTAATAGACATGCCATAATTACAAATTGTGTAATTTAACATTGTGAGCAGCAGTGCTTACATAGAAATATACAGCATTGAATGCATATGCTAGAAAAGAAGAAAAACCTAAAATCAATAGTCTAGTGCCCACCTTAGAAAACTAGAGAATGAAGAGCAATATAAGCCTAAAGCAAGCTGAAGAAAAGAAATAGTAAGAATTAGGACAGAAATCAATGAAACTAAAAACATTAAATCAGCGACAATTTTTTTAAGTTGGTTCTTTGATAATGTCAATAAAATTGATGGATGTTTAGCCAGGATAATGAAGAAAAAAAAGAGAAAACACAAATTGATAATTGATTTCTTGTGTTTGATTGAAAAACATTTACAAATAAAAAACTAAAAATTTTATTTGCTGCTGCTTTGATGAAAGATATGGAATAATATGAATGGAGGCACAGTTTTATTTACTAGTATTTGAAATTCATGAAGACAAACACCCACTTAACTACTTTTAAGAATTCCATGTCTTCCTGAGTGTAATTTGTGTCTTTCATTGGAGGGATAAAATGACACTAAAATGTTTTGCTTTTCTTACTTAAATGCCACATCAGAAATATATCTTGTGTTATAAAAAGTCGCAGTTAATAAAAATGTATTTCATATTGACATTCTAAATTATAATTGCAGCCTATAAAGTTTATTTTTTATTACTAAAAGTTTCTACTTTCTACTTTATAGTCATTTTCACTATAACGTATACTATGGAAAAGACAAATTCTCAGTGACAGTGTTCTGGAAGCCTCTTTCTTTTTTATCTAGAAGCTACCTGTAATTTTCACACACACACACACAGAGAGAGAGAGAGAGAGAGTTAATTCCATCTTACAATACTTCAGAAAAGTGAATTATGTTGTCACTTTCTAGGCAATATTCTCACACTGTGCCTCTTACTGTAGGGTGAGTCAACAGCTGAATTGCTTCAAAAAGACTCTCAAGTCTTGTCTCCTTTCACTACATTCGGACAGTTTGCTCTTACATTCTAGTATACTAGGTTCTAAGGGAGAGTATTGGGATCGAAGAATAAAGTGATTCAAAGAAGGAAGAATAGTCAGTGAGATGTTACAGCAAACATCAGCTCACATCAGTAAGACTAAGATAAACAGAACAAGATGACCATTTAAGAAAATGAAGTGACCATTAACTTGGATGTAAAATAAACTTAAAATGTTGGTTGGAATTGGCTTCTTCGAATTCAGTGCAATAAACTAATTTTATTCTATGTGAAATGAGTTTTGATACCATACCAGCTTGATGAAGAAAAATAACTAAAGATATAAACTCCATCATTCTTATTGCCAGTCTCATCATATTTAGTTTGCTTCTTTGCTTTTCATATAATTCATCAATGTACAAAGGAAAGATGAGTGGTGCCTTTTATAAAATTAGAAAAACTATTAGATATATATTTCAAAATTGGTAAAAGTAAATTTTAAGTGTTCTCAACACAAAGAAATGATGTGAGGTGGCCTGATTCAATCACCGTACAATGTAAAGCATATTGTATCTAACATTGTATATAATTATTACTTGTTAATTAAAAATAAAATATTTTTAAAAGCACTGTTAAAAAGATTTATTATAGCACTTTATATTGAGATTCAAATAAATAACTATAATGGGTAGTATTATGTTTGATAACATAACCTATCTAGTTCTTTTATGTAGGGAACCTGCATTTTTATGAAGCAGATTTAGTCCATGGGGAGAAAGCATGAGGCAGCAAGAACATTGTCAGAATCTGGATGAGATAGCCACTGAAAATAACTCATTCAATAATAGTATTATCTCAACAGAAACTAAATTGTTAATATTTTAAGTATTTTAGCAATTCAGAATGTCATAATACAAGGCCTCCTCATTTTATATGTATGAGATCTTCAGAATACAATTCTGAAAATAAGATATCAATGGCTGTAAAAAGAAAAAAAAAAGATAAAAGCCAGGTATGGTGGGTCATGCCTGTAATCCTAGCACTTTGGGAGGCTGAGCCCGACAGATCACCTGAGGTCAGGAGTTTGGGACCAGCCTGGCCAACATGGTGAAACCTCATCTCTACTAATCTCTACTAAAAATACAGAAATTAGCCGGGCCTTGTGGCAGGCTCCTCTAATCCCAGCTACTCAGGAGGCTGGGGCAGGAGAATTTCTTGAGCCCAGAATGTGGGGTTTGCAGTGAGCCGAGATGGCACTACTGCACTCCAGCCTGGGCAACAAAGCAAGACTCCCTTTCAAAAAAAAAAAAAAAAAGACATCTAGTAAGAAAATATAAAAACACATGCACCTTCTAGGTAGACGAGGTAAATACGTAAATACAAGCACAACTATAAAAATTTTCCTGGGGCAAATAGAGGAAACTTAAGACTTGTAGTTAAGCTAACTCCACTATTCACTACAGGTATGAGAAAGATCAGACCATAACCAACATATCACATTCAGGGAAAAATATATAACTCAATTTGGGCCAATGAAACCCAACAGACATTAGCTGAGGACTTTAGAAGGGAAGGTTCATTTCTTTTCCTCAAAAGCTACCTAAAAAAAGATTCATTTTCTTGATGATAATGCATTGGAAAAAAGTGTAATAATGATAAAAACAAATGTTCGCCGGACCATTCTCTGTGTGCCTGGTGCTATCGTATGTGCTGTTGATGCAGGAACTCAGTCTTCACAGTCCGGTTGTGTATGAAGTGGGTGCTATTATTCTGTACATTTTACACTTGGGGAAACTTAGAATTCGTTAACTATAGTAAGACCTCACTTCATGTCGTTGATAGGCTCTCAGAAACTGCAACTTTAGGTGAAATGAGGTATAAATGCAACCAATGATTTTTCTCATCTATGTCATAACAAAAAGCATGAAAGGAAACAATGTTATTTGAGGATGGGGTGTACATTGTTCAGTTAAAGTGGCAGTTTCCAAGAACCTATCAGTGATGTGAAGGAAGGACTTACTATGATCCAAAATTGAGTGGCAAGGAAGTAGAGATGGGATTTGATCCCTTAAGCCTTATTCCAGAGTCCGCATCCTTTACAGTTGTGCTGTAGTAATTCTCATCAAGTACTAGTACAACCATATATATCACGTGATGTTTCTCTACACTGGAAATCAAAAATATTCGAATACAGAATGCTACATTCCTAGACAGAATAACTCAATATTATTAGAATGCCATTTTATATTATTATATGCTTAATATAATATGGGTAAGATAATCAAGAGTTTTCCTGCCCACCCCCGCAAAAAAGTAGACTATGAAACTAACTAATACACATAATCTTAAAAAGAAGAAATATGGCCTACTGGTGATTTAAAACTATCTTAAAACCACAATCACTGAGCAATATGATATCAGTGCAAGCATAAAGATAGATGAGTATATAAATTCCAGAAAGATGTGTGCTTCTTCTAGGTAAGTAAAGACCAATAGCAATTTTTGTACCATGGGGCAGTGGTCCAATATTGGTATAAAACCAGTTGCCATAGTTAGAGAGACTTTTCTAAGACTAGAAATTATATATGTATATGTATATGTATATGTATAGTCAAACTTTTAAGGACTGTGTGGGTGAAAACATCCCATAAGCAAAGTTAATTCTACCAACTAGAGTAAGTGGCTGCTAGTGATGAGGCCAGAAAGCAGAAAGACATCTTGTATTTTCATGGAGCATGGGATGAAGAACTCTTTGGGAGGAAGGATCCTGACCTCACAGTCATGATAGCTCAAATCAGAGGAAAAGAGAAAATATTAAAGCTATGTCCCAGTTCCCACCCAGCTCAATTCCAGCTAAGATTCAAAAGAAAAGTTCCTCAATACAGGTGCCTATGGGGGTAAAAAGGTATTTATTTCTGTTTCTACTGGTTTTTAAAATGTGTAATGTCTGCCATAAAACAAAATGTTTATCAGGCAGGTGAACAAGCAAGGAAATGTAACCTATAGTCATAAAAAGAAACCACCCATATAGGGAGATGTATAGAAGGCTCAGCTATTGAAATTACCAGAAAAGAACTTTAAAATAACCCATCTAAAAGTTAGATAACAAATGTGAACAGAGGACTTTCAGCAGAGAGAAGTAACATAAAAATGAACCAAATGGAAATTTAAAAAATCATAAAGTAGAGAGCAACAATTCAGCCTGTGGGCTTAAAAACAGAATGCATCAGCAGAGGAAAGAGTCAGTGAATTTAAGTAAAGCATAGCACAAATTATCCAATATGAAACACAATGGAAAAAAATAGAAAAGGGAAAAACAGAAACAGTCTGAAGTTTGTTAAACAATATCAAGTGTTTTAATATTTGCTCTATGGGAGTTCCAAAATGAGAGGAAAAAAAGAATAGCCCAGAGGCAATATTTAGGAAATAATAGCTGAAGATTTCACAAAATTAACAAAATACATCAGGACACAGAGACAGGAGAACAAATAAACATTTTAAAACCCTACAATTTACTACATTGTAGTCAAGCTGCTGAAAACCAAAGATAAAGACAACATATTTAAACTGGCCAGATACAATAGGGTAATTCCATTCAATGAAACAAAAATAAGAATATTTATCATCAAAAATTACAAAACCTAGGAGACAATAGCATAAAGTTTTTAAAGTGCTGAAAAGGAAGCATATAACTAGAAGTCTATAACCAGTGAAATTATCTTCTAAAACTAAAAGGAAAAAATATATTTCAGAAAAAGGTGAAATAATTCATCATCATGAAATGTGCATGATAATAAATACTAAACGAAGTTAGGTCTGAAGAGAAATGATTCCAGAAGACTAATTTTGAAAGAAGAAATGAAGAGTCAAAGTAATAATAAATACATGTAAAAATGCTTTCTAAGAATTTCATTAAGAGATGATTGATTCTTTTAAGAAAATATAGCATGCCTGTAATCCCAGCACTTTGGGAGGCCAAGGTGGGTGGATTAACTGAGATCAGGAGTTCAAGACCAGCCTGACCGAAATGGGCCGAAACCCTCTCTCTATTAAATACAAAAAATTAGCCAGGCGTGGTGGTGCATGCATGTAATCCCAGCTACCTGGGAGGCTGAGGCAGGAGAATTGCTTGAACCCCGGAGGCGGAGGTTGTAGTGAGCCAAGATTGCGCCACCGCACTCCAGCCTGGGCAACAAGAGGGAAACTCCATCTCAAAAAAAAAAAAGGGGAAAGAAAGAGAGAAAGAAAGAAAGAAGAAAGAAAGAAAGAAAGAAAGAAAGAAAGAAAGAAAGAAAGAAAGAAAGAAAGAAAGAAAACATAGTAGGAAAATATTGTATGGCTTATAATATAACTAGAAGAAAAATATATGCCAACCTTCACAGAAAGAGTAAGAGGGGTTAAATGGAGGATGGTTTTTGTGCAATTCTTACATTATTTGTAAAATGGTAAACTATCAATTCAAGGTATACTGTGATGAACTCAGGATTCAATATATATAATATATATTTATAACATATATATTGATGGATAGATTGTAAAATAATCTACTAAAGGTACTGTCGGGAAACATCAAACTAAGAATTTGTGGCCAATAAAGCACAACATTGTAAACAAACAAAATTTAAAGAGATACAGGGCTAATAAGCAAATAATACAGTTTTTTAAAGTGATCTATTCACAAGATCGTACCCTTTCCAGCCATTCCAGGGACAAACTGGGATGCCATTGCTCCCAACAGTTACCTGAGAAGGGAGTTTGGAGATCGTAATTGGCTTGAGATCACCACTGCCAAAGATCTTACAAAGCTCCAAAATTCTTTGATCATAGGGGTCAATTCTAAAATTCCTGGGTTTAGAAATCAAGGTACTTGCTTTATACTTCCCACTGAAACACACCAAAAAGTTATGGATTCCAACCCAAAGGAGCTAGCTGGACTGCCCAAGCCCTATATTATGTCCAGGCATGAACTGGTGAGCCCTGCTGCTAGCCACAGAGAATACATATTTTAATATCTAGCATAAATAATCTCTGAAAATAGAATTCAAGGAAATAGAGCTAACAATGCAATAGAGAACATAAAATGAAATATGAAAAGTTTCCAATAAATTCTAAAAAGATAGAAAAAGAGAAAGAAAAGAAGAAAGAACATATGGAAGAGAAAACGAGTTGTGAGGTGGTTGATGTAAACAAGTCACTACAGTAACTACATTAATGTGATAGTAGATTCTCTGATGACCTCTATGTTGCTTGCTTTCTGGTGTTCATGCCCTGGTATGATCCTCCCACCCCTTTCTTGAGTGTGGGAGACCTATAAATTGCTTCTAATGAATATGCAAAGATGATGAGGTTCCACTCCCATGATTATGTTATGTTACACAAAAACCCACCTTGTTATTGTTAGCACACTTGCTCTATAGACTCTCTCTCCCTAGCTAGGTTTGAAGACTAAGTGACCATATTGGGAGGCTCACTTGTTAAGGAGCCGATAGAAACCTCCAGGAGCTAGAGCAACCTTCAATCAACAACCAGCAAAAAGCCACAACCCTCATTCCTGTAACTACAAGTAAACAAATTCTGCAAACACCTTGAGAAAGCTCAGAAGTGGATTCTTTCCCAGTTGGGCCTCCAGATGAGAACACAACATTGCTGACACCTTGACTGCAACCTTGTAAGGCCCTCAGCAGAAGACCAGACTAAGCCATGCACAGACTCCTCATACACAGATAACAAATGTGTGTTGTCTTAAGCTACTAGTTTGTGGTAATTTGTTAGGCAGCAATATATTACTAATATGTGTATGTGGATAAACATTTCAGTTAGAAGGTAGAGACTGTCAGGTTGCATTTAAAAGAAAAAGGTCCGTTGTAGGGACATGGAAGAAGCTGGAAACCATCATTCTCAGCAAACTATCGCAAGGACAAAAAACCAAACACCGCATGTTCTCAGTCATAGGTGGGAATTGAACAATGAGAACACATGGACGCAGGAAAGGGAACATCACACACCAGGGCCTGTTGTGGGGTGGGGGGAGGAGGTAGGGATAGCATTAGGAGATACACCTAATGTTAAATGACGAGTTAATGGGTGCAGCGCACCAACATGGCGCATGTACACATATGTAACTAACCTGCACGTTGTGCACATGTACCCTAGAACTTAAAGTACGATAATAAAAAAAAAGGCTGTTTATAAGACATGCACTTTAACTAGAAAGAGGGAGATATGTTGAAAGTAAAAAGATGAAAAAAAAAAGGCAAAAACTAATCATAGGGGAAATCTAATAACAAGAAAGCCAGTGTGACTATGTTAGTATCAGATAAAGTAGACTTCAAGATAAAGACTATTACTTAAAATAATTTTATAATGTCAAGAAGGTCAATCTATAAAGGAGACATGATAATAAAAGTTTTTATACATTTAGTGACATAGCCTAAAAATACTAAAACAAAAAATTGATTGAGAAAACAGAAAAGCATATAAATACATCATCTCTAATAATAATTGAAGAAAAAAGTTGATTCTGTTTGAGTAATTGCTACGAGTAGACAAAGAATATATACATATGTAAAAGATTGGGACATCTCTATTAACGAGTTTGGGCTAACTGATGCTTATAGAACCCTATTCTCAAAGATAACAGAATAAACATTAATTTCAGGCGCACATAGAGTAGTAAAAAAATGAGCTAAGACTTAATAAATTTTAAATATTTAAGTTTTATATAATCTGATCTCTGATCACAATGATTTAAACTAGAAATCAATGGTTAAAAGATAATCAAAAAATATCCCAGATGCTTGTAAATTAGGCAACACACTTCTAAAACCCTATGGGTCAACACACACACAAAAACCTGTGTATGAATGTTCATAGCAGCATTATTTATGGTAGTCAAGAAAGGAAATTCCCAAATGTCTGCCAGATGAAGAATAAAGAAAATATGAGCTATCTATATACAATGCAATATTATTTGGCAATAAAAATGAAGTACTGATAGATGCTACAACATGAATGAACCTCAAAAACGTTGTGCTAAGTGAAAGAAGCCAGTCACAAAACAGTGCATATTGTATGATTATATTAATATAAAATGTCCAGAATAGACAAATCCACAGAAACAGAAAGAGATTAGCAGTTGCCAGCATTTACAGGAAAGAAGGAATAGGAAATGACTGCTAATTGGGACAAGATTTCTTTTGGGGGTGATAAAAATATTCTGAAATTAGATTTAATGATGGTTGTACTTCTGGGCATTTTATACCAAAAAGGATTAATTTTATTATGAGTAAAATATATCTTAATAAAGCTATTGTTGTTTTATTCACAATGAAAATTATTAAATATTTTGAATTGAAAAATAACCACTTTAGAATATATGGGATGAAGTTAAGTCAGTGCTTAAAAACAAATATATAGATTTAAATGCACATATTTAAGAAAGGAAATGTTTAAAATAATTTATCTAAGCTTCCACCTCAAGAAGAAACAAAACAGATTCAATCAAAGACAGGAAATAAAAAAATAAGAACAAATAAAATTAAACAGAAAACAGACAAATAATAGCAACATGAACAAAACTAAATGTAGGTTCTTACATAAACTGATAAACTTGATAAATTTCTAGCCAAACATCAATAAAAAGACAAAAAGCACAGATTAACAATACTAAAGAAAGAGGGATGTAACTACATGCATTATAAAAGGTTAATAAAGTAATATTATAAAACAAATGTATGCCAACAAATTCAACAATGCAGATGAAAGAAATAAACTCCCTGAAAAACACAACTTACCAAAATGGACACAAAAATTTAGGATGAAAGTGTAGTTAATATTAAAACATCTTTGTGTAATGGAATCTATTTAAAAACTAAAAATAAAAATAGAAGAAATAATAAGGGAAAGACTGATCAATTTGCCTACCTGAATAGTAATGATGCCTATAACAATTTATGCCAGATATTTATCATTTCTGATACTTTTCATTACTTCTTGAAGATCTGAGTTTTCATTTGGCAATATTTCCCTTCACCCTAAAGAACTTAGTTTGGCACTTCTTGTAGTGCATATTTCAGGAAAAGTTTCCTTAGTGTTATTTTATCTGAAAATATTATATTTTACCTTGTATTATATAAAAATAAAAATAAAAATAGTTTTGTTTTTCCTGGGTATAGAATGCTGGGTTAACAGTTATAATCAATCCATTTGTCTTGTGTGTGTGTGTGTGTGTGTGTGTGTGTGTACATATACATGTATTTCATGTATATCATTGGAATTTAATAAACAGTATGCTTAATTGTATTCATTTGATCTTATTTCATGGCTTAATTTGTAGTTTCCCTTTTTCATTAAAAAAAGTGTATTGAGTCTCCTCTATGTGCCAAGATTTTCCAGAATCTTAAGATACATCAGAGAACAAACAAGGCAAAAATATCTGCCCTTATAGAACTTACATTCTAGTGGTTGCCAATCACTCTATTTTCCCCTTTTAAATTAGTATGTTCTCTTCTATTATTTCATTCCTTTAGTAGTGAAATTACTTTCCCCATCATTTGTAATTATACACATGCGTTCTCTGTTATTATGTGAAAACACAATGCTGCCTATTTGTGTAATGGAGAACCACCAATATGCTCTTTATAAACCACAATTTAACCCCATACAATAAGATGATGTCTTACAATATTCTTTCTTACTCCACCTCATCTTCTCTACTGTTAATGAGATCTGTGAAATACTTTTGCATCTTCTCCTCCACCTTAACCTAACTCCTAAGTCTCCCCAAGATAGTTCAATTTGTTCTAGACTATCATAATAATCTCCCTTTCATTACAATCCATTTTCTTCAATTACTGATAGTCTGAATTCTTAGCTGTGAATTACCTGTCTTTTCACTGATGTGTTTCTCAAGTATTTTTCTCAAGTGGTTTAGCTGAAATCAACATCTAACCACACATACCTATCTTTCTTTTACTAGATATACTTTTTTTGATATTATCCTTTTCTCTCAGCAATCTGCAAGTGGAATTTACTGTCATTTACTTTTCAATAGTTCAAAAACATGTCTGATTCCATTTGAATTATTTTTAGGAGCTCACATTTTCCATCTGGAAGTTTCCATATATTTTTCTCTTTATCCTTAAGAGGTCAAGAATATTGTTAGCATATATCTTGCTCATTACTACTTCAAGAAGCTTAATGCAGTTTTTCATTCTGTACAAGCCAATCTTTCTCCGGTTAATGGAAGCATCCTTCAGTCATTAAGACAGTTATTGTGTATCTCCCATCACACAGTTTCCTTTGTATAAAACGTTTCCTTTTCACCTTCTAAAACTCTTGTGACTTAGCTGCTAAGTTTCTGAAATGGATCCTCCAGATTTCATAGCTTTCCCTTCAAATTTTCTCTTTTTTCATGTTTTGGTCTGTACTTTGAGATAATATTCTTTTGTTCACCTTTTCAGGCCACCAGTTTTAGTCTTAACAATAATCATTCCATATTTCAACTCACCTACTGAATTTTCCACCTATTGCGTATAATAGATATGGTTCTGGTGATGGGTACACTAAAAGCCCACACTTCACCACTATGCAATATATCCATGTAACACAACTGTACTTGTACCCCTAAATGAAGAAAAGTAGACTTTTAAAAATTAAATTAAATTTTTATTCTAGGAAGTCTTATTTTGTGCTGAGCTGCAATCACTGCAGTTTTTTTTTTTTTTTTTTTTTTTACCATATTGTTGTCCTATATTATTGTTTGAAACCTCAGCTGTCTCCATCAGAGATTATTTGTTGGTTGGTGAGTTGGTTGATTATTTGTTGGTTGGTGAATTTGTTGATTGGTTTTTGCCTGGTGATTGCCCTATTTAACCTCCCCTTGCTGGCTGCTTGGATTCCAAGTATGTGTGATTATGATGTTTTCCTGTGATCTCTTTAGGAATCACCTTTGGTTGCTGAAGCGTCCAAAGTGGAAGAACTCTCAGAGGAAATGGAAGTTAAGTCACCATCTTCTTCTGTGGCTAAACCTATAACAGTAAGAGTGCAGGAGGAAAATTCCTGACTATGACCTGGATTTCTCCTACTCTCTTAGCCTCTGGAGTAGGGATAACTCAATTCAACTTTTCTGCTCTGACTTGTATTTTGAAGGCCAAGGAAACAAGGCCCATGCACGCATGTGCGCGCGCACCTCCCCACCCCCCACACACACTCAGGTTCAATGTTTTCCCAATTCCCCAGCAGTTCACATATTTCTGTAGACCAAGTCCTTTCCAGTATCCCCACAATCTTTTTTCAGAGGCTATCTTACCATGATCTCACCAAGCCCATGGCAGGATAGCCCTTCACAAGTTTCTTCCTAAGGATTCTTCAACCTGCAGAGCTAAAGACTTCTGTCCGATCTGGGAATCTACTGCCTTTCTCAGCCATTTGGACAGGTGAGCCAGAGGTATTCTTGTTTAGAATGAAGAGAAAGTATGATGCTTTCTCCAAACATTTCCAGAATCCCTGTCTTTTATCTAAGTTCTTTCCTTATAATTTGCATTAAGATTTGTCAATATATAGGTTAAAATGATATAAAATTTATCTTAATAATTCTTCATTACTGGGGAAGTCATCAATTCAATATATACAATTTTTTTCTGTGTTCCTTTTATAAATTGCCTTCTCGTGTCTATAGTTCAATTTTCTGCTATCTATGAAATCAAAGAAAAATGCAACAAAATATATAACTAAATGCTAAGTGCTTTCAATGCTGTAGAAAATTATCTTAAGATGTCTCAATCTTCCTTGGAGGAAGCAGACAGATGCCTGCATAATTGAGACTATGTGTGGCTTCTCAATTCTTTCTAGAAATGAGAAAAAAGCAAGACAGTGTTATAGACTTTGAATGGGTCAATGTCAACACTAATTTTTTAAAGTATTTGTAAGAAGATCAGAACCACTGATACAAGTAACCAGAGAAAGGGATATTTTTGCCTGAGTTTTTACAAGTACAGCTGTAAAACAAACAACAGGTATGGTCAAACAAATGACCATAAACAAGCAAAATTCCACTAAATAAAAGGAGAAATAAGCAAGGATATAGAAAAAAATTGGAAAAATGGTGTTAATAAGCTACGTTGCTGTGTTCTGTTCCATGACAATAATCTGAGTATTTATGTCTGTCAAGAATAGTTATTAGCACTTTCTTGGACACAAGCATTGTGATCTAAATTAATAAGCACACATAATTGAGTCCCATATTTTCATTAATTTATAGTTTACTGATTTGAGAACAGAGACATTTTATATATAGGACCAAGAAATATGTTGCATATCCTTCTTGTTTTTTGGAGGCAAAGCAGTACTATAAAATATCATATTTCCCTATCATTTTTTGCCATCATTATACCACAGAAAACAGGTTGATGCAGTGAAACTTGCAAATTCCCCATACCATGTATAATTAATCCTCTAAGAAAGAGCTGAAGGAAAATAGTATAATAAATGTAAAGGAGAAGTCAATGCTATAAACATCTAATTTCATGAAATGAAATATTTCTACTTTTTAAAATAAAAGCTCTTTTATTACTAGAACACTTTGGAAGTGATGTTGTCTCCAATTTCAAAGGAAAAGAGCGTAAAACAAAACAGAGAAAAGAAATGTAATAGCAAATTAATGGAAAAGCCATATATATAACTAACTGCAATATGTATCATAAGTGAAAGGACTGTGGATAAGAAAGCTCAGCCTCCTCAGACTTGTGTGTGATTTGACAGGGTGAATTCTGAGCTTGTGAGGTCTTGGGATTTAATTTCATGGCATGCATAAAAGTAATGCAAACCCATTCATCCTAGAAACAAAACACTTGCCATCACAGAGGCTGCCAGAGCCATGTAGACTTATTACAGTCATGTCTTTGGAGAGATGCCTCAGCACAGCTATGTACACTTAAAGTGTGAAACTAGGGCCATTTCTAAGCTGACAAAATTTTATAAAACCAGATATTTCATTTTTCCTAGGCATATGTAATCCTCCCTCTGCTATTTCCAGGAGCTGAACTCTCAGTCTGAAGCCAAACATGTGGTCTTACCTTACAAAATTCAAAAGTGGGATTTTATTTTATTTTATTTATTTTTTGAGATAAAGTCTCACTCTGTTGCCCAGACTGGAGTGCAGTGGCGTGATCTCAGCTCACTGCAACCTCTGCCTCCTGGGTTCAAGGGATTCTCCTGCCTCAGCCTCCCAAGTAGCTAGGATTACAGGCATGTGCCACCACACCCAGCTAATTTTTGTATTTTTAGTGGAGACGGAGTTTCACTATGTTGGCCAGGCTGCTCTTGAACTCCTGACTTCAGGTGATCCACCCATCTCAGCCTCCCTAAGTGCTGGGATTACAGGGGTAAGCCACTGTGCCCGGCCAAGAGTAGAGTTTTAATAATTGCAGTTTCCATTTATCCATTCATTCACTTAACACATATTTAGTAAATTTCTTCCTTGTGTATGATGTAAGGCTAAGTAAAAGTTTGTCAAAAATAAACGAGATGGACATAATCTTTGTCTCTTGGAGCTTTTGTCTAAGGACAGTAGGTGGGGTCGATGTTATGCAAATGATTAAAACTGTGGCAAGTAATAAAGGGAGAAGTACAAGGTATTGTAAAAATATATAGCCTGAGTCCTATAGGAAGAACTACGTAGGCTTATCAGATGTGATATTTAAGTGTCATTCTTTAGGATATATAGGATGTGGCCAGGTGAAGGTTAGGATGAAGAGTTTTGTTTGTCTGTTTGTTTGTTTCAGCAAATAGAAGAGCATGGCAAAGTCCCTAAAGTGAAGAGCAGCAGGTGATCTGCAAGGTTTCATCCTCTGGAGCATTGAAGGCCACAATGGCACAAGTTGAGGCAGGCACTGAGTCTGTATTATGCAAGGAGTTACAGCCTGGACTATGGTTTCAGACCATTACAGAAAGTAACAGGATACTGCTAAATTAGGTTAGGTTCTAAATTGAGAAGTGTTGGAGATTAGCATTTGAAAAGGATGTACCTGACTTGTAAGTAAAGATTGGGTTGGAGGAATAAAATCTCAGGGGTGTGATGCTGGTTAGAGGCTATTGCCATAGGCAAAGTGAAAATGATGGTGGCACTGTCTAAGGTGGCGATGGTGAATACAGAAACGGTATAATCTTGTTGAGAGTTATTTGGAAGTCAGAGTCACCATGATTTAGTGATAGATTAGAAGTGAGGGTTGAAGGAGTGGGAAGAGTTAAGAGTCACTTTTATATTTCTGGCATGAGCCATGAAGTGAATGGTGGCATTATTTACTGAAATAAGTGATTCTGCAGGGAAAAGAGGAACAGATATTTGGGGAAAGACGTTAGTTTTAGATGCTGAGTTTCAGGTTTCTGAGACTTCTCAGTGGATGCATCTATAAAGTTACATATGAGCCTAGAATGTAGAAGATAGGTTTGTTCTGAAAAGAAATATTTGGGCCAGGCGCAGTGGCTCATGCCTGTAATCCCAGAACTTTGGGAGGCGGAGGCAGGCAGAACACCTGAGGTCAGGAGTTCAAGACCAGGCTGGCCAACATGGTGAAACCCTGCTCTACTAAAAATACAAAAATTAGCCGGGCATGGTGGTGGGCATCTGTAATCCCAGATACTCGGGGGGAGATATCAAGATACTGAGGCAGGAGAATGAGGAATCGCTTGAACCCAGGAGGCAGAGGTTGAATTGAGCTGAGATCGTGCCACTGTATTCCAGTTTGGGTGATGGGGTGAGACTCTGTCTCAAAAAAAAAAAAAAAAAAAAAAAAGAAAAGAAGGTAAATAAAATCATAGGAGCATATGTGCTAAAGTTACTCAGAAAAAATAAAATAAGAAGAGAATAATGCTTAGGGCTGAGCCCTGAAAAATTCCAAACGCTTTAGTGTAAAGGAGGCAGAATTAGAAAAAGGGGCTCAGACACTGGCCAGAGTAAAGTAAGGAAAAAAAAAAAAAAAGAAGAAAGTATGTCAAGAAGCGGAGTCTGCTAGTCAATGTCAAAATGTGCCCAAAAATCAGGTTAAATGGAAACTGGAAAGTGTCCATCACATTGACTGGCATGGAGGCCACCTTAGTGAAGCCATACTATGGAAGATGGGGCAAAGCCAGTGGTGGAGGTTAAAATGAACCTGGTCAGTGCGAAGGCAGAAAGTGGACAAAGTGGGTGGAAATATATCTTTAGAGTGCTTAATTGTAAAAGACAGAGTGGCCTTAGGACCATATATTATGAGGTGACTGAGGTGAGGGTATGGTTGCCACCATGAGTACTTGGTTTTTAAAATGAAAAGCTCGAAATATTTAATTACCTATATGAAGGCTCCAGGGAGGAAGCACGCACTCATACCGAAGAGACATTAGATGAAGTCTTCATTGAATTGGGAGGATGAAGTTGAAGGTAGATCTGTGTGTTTGGTGACAGGAAGATCTGCCTGTTAGCTTATCTTTTCCCTGGGTTTGGTGTGGGGGTGGTGGGGAAACACAATCTTCTGCTGAAAATGAAGGAGAGGAAGCCATGGTGGAGGAGTGGGTGACACAAGGAAATTACAGGACATTTGCAATAGATATTCAGAGAGGAGGAATGATCTAACTGAAAAGACTTAATTAAATTGCTAGGGAAGCATTGCGAGCTCAGTTCTTCCTTCCTGTCCTTCTTTCCTCTGCTCCTTATAGCACTGCAATCATTACAAAATTTAGATTACAGAAAACATCTGATAAACTTACACTGGAGTGCAAGAGACTGCTGTGGTGTGTAACTTAGCCTGCTCTTTTGCTCTGATAATTTGTATTTTACTAGGAGTTCATATTATGGGCCCTCTAAAGACTTCCAGTTGTGAAAATATCAGTCAGTCAATCTCTGAGAGAGAAATTTGGGGTGGGTGTGTCAACTAGAGTGTCTGTGGCCCAGGAATTGACACATCACACGGGCAGAAATAGAAGGGGATGCAGCCAGTTATTTGTGTGTCTCTTTCAAGGCCAGGTTTGTCTCCAACTATTAACACTTGAATTTTAACTAGTCTATCAGTTTACCTTCTCAGTTACTCAGTAACTCTCAGACTTTCAGTAGCAGTTGGAGAATATTTTGATGTACCAGTGTTGTAACCGAGCGAGTTATAGAGAAACGCCACACTTTGAGACTAATTCAGGGGCCCTTTATTTGCTGGCGACCGAGAGACGGCTAGTGCTCAAAATTCTCTCGGCCCCAAAGAAGGGGCTGGATTTTCTTTTATACTTTGTTTTAGAAAGGGGAGAGGGAGCCTAGCTGAAGCAATCTTACAGAAGCAAAACAGGCAAAAAAGTTAACAAGATAAATGATTACAGAAAAACAAACAGTTCCAGGTGCAGGGGCTTTAAATCCATCACAAGGTGATAGATGCGGGGGCTTTGGGTGCTATCAACTGTACACAAACGTGGGCGCTGTGGGTACTATCAACAGGGCGAATTCCTGGGAACTGTGGATATAGCTTGCCACAGTATCTTATCAGTAATTGCATTCTTGGATGTGCTGGGAGTCAGCTTGCACAAGTTAAGTCCTTGTGGAAGGGGAGTGGGTAAGGGGCTGTAAGTGAAGGAGCCAAAATGGAGTCTCTCTCAGCTAAGGGAGAGTCAATTCAGGTTAAAACAAGGTAGGATATCACACCAGTGGGAGGGAGCTAGCAGAAACCTGGAATGTGGGGTACTCTCCAAAATGGACAAATCCTGGTGAAGTTTTGTGGAAGGAGGCCCTAGGAAAGCAGAGAGCATTTTTATGCTAGCGGGGAGAGAGACTTAGAGACTGGAGGGTGCCACAATTTCTGAAGGTCACTCTGAGTTTTATGTGCAGGATGATGTTATTTATTATCTGACTGTTACCATTTCACGTATGACCTCCAGTGTCTGATGAGAGCAATTGTGCTCTCAATTCACATTGGAGTTGGGTTTGCTAATGTAATTCCTTCAAGTGCAATGCAATTTTCATTCTGCCCAATTTGTTCCTGCCAGCTCTCTAAAGGGGAATGCTTATGGCCCTGGGAATAGCTGACAGGAGGGAGAGGAAGCCTTTTGTCTTGCTGATTTTGTGGAGTAGGCCAAAGTCTGCATTAATCTGAGCAGGCATTTCTCAATCCAGTATCCTCAAATCTGTTTTGAAGGCTGAGTCAGGAGACTGCATGATGGTCAAGGCCAGACACATAATTTGCAAGGCCCAGGGCAAAACAAAATATCGGGTCTCTTACTCAAAAATTACTGTGTTAGGAATTTCAAGGCAGCAACAGTTGAGTTTTAAGCCAAGTGCAGGCCCCATCTGAGTGTGGGGCTCTGTACAACTACACAAGCTACAGAAGCATGAAATTAGCTCTGATGATAGTGTCTGTTATAACTTTGCCCTGGCTTCTAAATGTAGCTTAACTTATCATTAACTTTGACCTTAGGAAGGTCACTTAGCTCATTTAACCTGCAATTCATCAACTGTAAATTATTAAGCACAAAGATTTATTAAGCATCTACTTTATTCAACTACTGTACTAGTCACTGTTGTATTGCTATGAGCGCGCGCACACACACACACACACACAATCATTACCCTGTTGGAACTTATATAGTATCTGAAACAACTGAGAGTAATTTTAAAATTAGTAATTTAACTAAAACTAGGATGAGAGCTACAATAAAGAAGTACTCTGAATTGTGTTATGCATTTATAGATGACCTTTAGGGAATTATAACATGACTTCAGCATAATCAATAGTCAATAGTATTGATAGAGCATAGTTAATAGTTAATAGTAAATCTTCCATTAATAGCATCACTTTACAAATATAATACTTATTTTGTGTTAGGAATATAAAAATTATGCTATATTAACTAAGTGAATACAACTGCCAAATGAGGTAATTGTTATTAATACACTTATTTTGCAAGTGAGGAAAATGAGGAATGGGGTTATTAAATAACTTTTAAAAGACATTACCATGAATGAATGGTAGAGCTGGCTTTGATTTCAAGCCGAGTCTTGCATCCAGACATGAGAGCCTTAAATTAAGCTCCGATATTCCACCTCCTGGGACATAAAAAATGATTGCATGGTGAAAAATAAGACCAGGCAACTCTCATTAACCCTGGAGAGGAATCTGAAGACCTGGATCTTCTTTGTGTTATTCTGTGGACTGCTTTGTGAGAGAGTCTCCTAAAATTTTGATTCTTGTATTTCATCATTTCTCAGGCAAGGGTCCAGCTTCCCAACATCAGGCTTGATAAAAAAAAGGTTCCATATCTTATAGCATTTGCAAGGGGAGAAAAGTTGTAAGAAATATAACCCCACATTTACTATTATACTTACCTATCTATGATCTATTTACCTATCAATTATCTAGCTACTCACCTACTATCTATGGTTACATAAGTGATAATTTTAGTACTAACTAAATCAGTAGTTTTCTTCAACATATAATTAGTAATTAACTAATTAGCATTTCTTAGTAGATGTTGAAACCTGTCATTTCTCCTTAGGGTTGATTTAGCAGCTCTCCTGGCTTAGATCTTTATTCTAGACTGAATGCTTGATCAGTCCTTGGAAAACTGATACACAGTATCTTGGTAGAGATGTGATTTATAAACATAAATTTTAATTTATTTTCTTTATAATGGAGACCACACTTGCTGTAGATTTTATAGTGTGGGTGACAATCTCTTGAGGTCTCAAAATTGAGTCTGTAAATCTTTGCTCATCTTTAACAATCAGGACATCTCATAGGACCAGGAAAATCTGGATGTAGAATGAATTTTTACATTCTAGAGCCTGGCTTTATGAAAGAAGGGAGGTTAAGTAACCTTAACATTATCTATGCATGGACAGTACTCATAGCCTTCTAGGTTGTCACCACAAAAGAATATGGAGGATGCTGCCTACTTCGTGCCAGGATATACTAAGACTTTTAAAACTCTGTTGAGTTCATTGGATGCCTAAATTGCTACAGATAGCTCCTTAAAGCTGTACAATTTCTTTAATTTATAAAAACTCTGCTGAGTACATTGGATCCCTAAAATGCTACACATAGCTCCTTAAAGCTGTATGATTACTTTAATTTAAATAAGTTCCATGAGACCTATTTGATCAGGTAACATAATTGGACTGAAATCTGAGATTTATACTGTATATTCTTAACAGTTATAGTCCAAGGCAGCTGACTCAAAATCTGCAAAAATTCCAACGAAACATTTCTGTAAAAAAAGAAGTTTGACTTAAAAAGAGAAGTAAAAATAATTTTAATGTAAATAGAAACTATTGACATTTTGTATTGTAGCTTCTGAATACTGTCAGAATTTGAACCTGAAAATTTCCAAATGAAAGACAATGAAGAGCTTGCTATTGGCCTTTAATTGAGTTGCTCCTGTAACTGAAGGACATGAACTAATCCTCAAACTTGAAATACATATAATGTCTTGGTTGATGTCAGAGAAGCATTCTAATGGACAAGACAATGCCAAGAAGAATTCTATGACAAATAGAAATGGTTTGTACAGGAACATGCTACCAGGGGAATGCAAGCAGGTACTCATGAGCATGCAGCTTCCTTTGTCCTGGGGATGACTTTGGAACCAACTGCAGAGCTGCCAGAGCTTATTGCTATTTGTTCAGTGCTCCATGACCAGTTCTCAACTTACCAACAAAAAGCCACATGGTATATGGATGAGTAGCTGCAAAGTGAATGGACAGGATCCTGTTTGAAAGGCCACTGCTCTGGTAGAAGAAGCTAAAAGCAAATCAGATCAGGGGGCGGAATTGCATGCTATTTGTCCCTGTGTTTGTTTTTTAACAAGTCATGGGTAGTATGGTAAGACAAGGGGAAGTTGGCCTATTAAATAGAAGCTTGCATGGAGCTTGGCCCTATGGAAATCACAGTAGGAATTTAGAGGGTGCATTAGACATGTCAATGCCCATCAGAAGAACTTCCTTCCAAGACTGGAAGATGATTAGGACCAGTTAGTAGATATTCTGATGTGCTCCCTGGGAGTGGACATCTTGGTCCACTAAATGAGTGGACATTGGGGGTCCATAGCAATGCTGAAATGAGCTGAATCTAGACATAATTCTCTTCCACACTCTGACAAATAAAATGCCTATAAAATTGTACTATTTGCCATTTGGAGAGACAAAGACTGCAAATGGCTATGGGGGAAGTTCCCTGGGTGGGAAGGCATCACACATAGCTGGCAACTGGGACTGATATTGGTAGCCCTAGGGGCCTACAGATGCGTCCTGGCAGGAGCTTAGTGTAGACTGGGCGTGTCATAGCCAGTGGTAGAGAGAAATTGTCAAAGTACTATAAAAGCACCAGAGCAGAAAATATTGCACCACTTTGGACCCTTGAGTCACATTTTTTTCAGACTAAGAAGTACACTTTTCAGCCCATAATGTCCAACAGCGCATAGAGAGATATCCTCCTTAGGGTAAGAGTTTGACATAGACTTGAAAAAGACAATTGGAACATTTGTTGTCTAAAAGAAAGGGAGATGAGGCAAGGAGGGGTGGCTAACCTGCTTTCGTGAGCCTATGCTTACACTTAACATGAGAGTGGCCAAGGGAAAATTTCCGAAAGATAGATTCCTCTACTTAACTGGAAGATTTAGGAAGGAGTGGGTAGAAAAGAATGCTGGTATGACTATTCTTTTTCCTCTTTTCCCCACATAACCTCAACTTTCCCTTTTCTTTCCTGATTTAGTGGTCTCAAGGCCAGGACTGCAACTATAGGTCCAAGAATCAGGAATATCTCTAAGAAAGAGAGCATAACTATATTGTTAAACCTTTAAGTCAGAATTTGTAAAGGCCTGATGGGGTTAATTGTGTCTTCACCCCATTTGGAAATATTGGAGTTGACAGTAAATGCAGTCAATTGCCCAGTGGTTAATAAAGCTCACTGGTTCTGTATGTCTATAGCCCTCCCCTATTTAAATGGAAATGGGCTGAACTGGCGGGGGGCACTTGGTAGACTAATAATGCTGTTGGAAATATGGACTAGCACAGTAGTCAAACTTAACATTCCTTCTAAAGGGTGAAAAAGTTTGGATAAAATGATTAAGTGGAGAGAAGGAGGAACACTAGTTGAGGGTAAAGGAATTAATAAAAGAATTATGCACCAAGGGAAATCCAATATTACATTGCCACTCAGAGCAAGAGATAATGTTATCTCTTAGCTCAATGATACCAGATGCCTGAAAGGAGGAAGCCATGGTTGCCAAGATCATATCTATTCTCACAATCTGACAAGTTCAAAAGAAAGCTAACGAAACTAAGTGAAATCTCTCTGGGACGTTTTGGTTCTGTGTGATGATGGACTGGACTAATTATTGATGACTGAGTGGGACTCTGGTAATGCACCACTATCTCATTTTTCAAGTCACGTCAACCACACTGTGCCATGATATAACACTGGTGGTGTTGGTAAGATGATAATACCAGTACTGATGGTCAAATGCATTGGAAAAATGAGGTAAAATCCTCCTACCCCCAGAACATACTAGTTTTTGTAAATGTTGGACATATGCTGCTTGGCTGTAAGAGAGCGTTGGCTGGTTTAGCTAAAAGTTTGGCCTTGGAGCCCAGCACAGTGGCTTGTGCCTGTAATCCCAGCTACTTGGGAGGCTAATGTGGGAGGATGATCTGAAACCAGTAGTTCGAGACCAGCCTGGGCAATGTAGTGAGATTCTGTCTCTAAAATAATAATTTTAAAATTAGGTGGGTGAGGTAATGTGCACCTGTGGTTCCAGCTGCTCAGGAGGCTGAGGTGGGAGGATGTCTTGAGCCCAGGAGTTTGAGGCTGTAGTGACTATGATTGCACCATTGTACTCCAGCCTGGGCAACAAAGTGAGATGCTATCTCTTATTTAAAAAAAAAAGAATGTTTGGCCTTGTCAGTGTAGCAAAGAGGAGGTCAGGCTTTTGCCCTTGGCTTCTGGAAAGTAATGTATATTATATCTGATACGAATATCTTTGTATCAGATAGGATGGGGGCTTGCCACACTGGGTCTGAGGATATGGTTGGCCATACCCAACAGTCTCAGGGTAGAGCTGGCCATGTCAGAAAGATTAGCCATGTGATTAGAGCACAGGGGCTTTGGGTCAAGCAGTATCAGTAACCTAGTTGCTGAGTTGACCATGGGATTAATCAATCAATCAATTATGCCAATATAATAAATCCCTAATAAAAAACTCTGGCCACCAGAACTTTGCATTTGGAACTCTCCTATACCTTGTTCTCTGTGTCTCTCTCTTCCTTTGGCTGGTTTTAACATATCCTATCTATGTAATATATGATAGCCATGAATAGAATAGCTTTCAATGAGATCTGTGAAAACTTCTAGTGAATTACCAGAACAGAGGGTGGTTTGGGGCACCACTAAACTTGTGGTTGATGTCAGAAGTGAGAGAGGTCTTGTGTGGAGACGGTGACCTCAGATTTTACAGCTGTGCTGACTGCAAGTGTAAGAAAAAGATGAAAATAGGAATCTCACAGACAAGAGACATAGTAAATAAGGTCCCAAATGTGATCTGAAAACAAAAGCAGTATATGCTGAAAATGTTGATGCAAAGTTACAAGTATCTTTTAATGAGATAAACACATCTTAATTAAATAAGAAGTAACAAAACACACAAAAATGAATAGTTAAACTCTAATAAACACTAATGCCAATAGGTGATCTGAATATATTTTTTCTAATTTTTAGCTTCTATATTTTCTTGCTTTAGCTTTAAATTTTATTTCATAGCTTATTTATATACAAAATCAAATTTTCAATGGTTTTAATCTTTAAAATAGTTTTTCTAATTTAAATTGTATCTTTGAATTTTTAAAAAGCTTTTCACTTTTGTTTTAAAAATATATTTGATCTTTGAATTATATGTTATATATATATTTCAACATTTTACACAATATTACATAATAAAAATTGCTCATTCTTTTAAAAAAATTTTTTGTCTGTTCCCTTTTAGGATTGTCTGCCTAAAGCTTCAAAAAAAGAAAAAAAATGTATTTCTCGTTGATATATACAGAAAGGATATCTTGTGACCAGAGAGCCACAGTACTTTGGAACTTGAGTGTTCTTTTTTTTTTTCGTATATTTACTATTTGCTTTTGACATTTCCTTGTGCCAAAGATAGCCTTTTCCACCTTTAATAACCATGATAATTTGGTTTCCTTTCCAATCTCTGTCCACTGGTGTCTGCTACACTTAGGCTAAAAAACATATTGCACACCCTTGACTACACTGTAATACTGCACTCAGTACGGACGTGAAGCTCAGCAGGGACATTAAAAGTATCATATGCCGGGATGGTCATTTCCTTTTTTCTGGTGTTCAGCATCTTTTATAAGGTAGAATTAAGAAAACAGAAACATAAATCATGAAACTTGAATCTCTTGTAATAAAGAAGGCAAGACTACCTTTGGTCTCAAAAGGTAGAAAAAGTATTTTTTACATTCCTAACCTGCTACCAATGTCTTTTATGAAGCAATTTTCAATGTGAAATGAGACAGGGAAATAGAACCATGAGCTTCCTTGTTTGTGTTTTCTGAGCCCCTGGTGTTAGATTGGGTTTTTCTGAATAGTTTTATAGCCAATTTAGCAGTTTCTCATCTAGGCAGCATGTTTTCTTTTTGTTTTGTTTTATGGTTAATAAATCCTCAGGATTCATAGAGTTCATCTGTAAGAAAATAGCCAACATGCTTGTTCCAGGGGAGTGGTGTTAATAGACAATTAGAGAAAATATAAACAAACAGAGAAAAGTGGACAGATATAAACTGAGGCTTTTAAATATTTTTAGAAATATGATTTTTCTTTTGTACTTTTTTTTCTGCAAACAGAGCATCAACTAATCTCCAGAGCAGTTGTGTTCACAACTGCAAATCAGCATATTTTAAAATAACAAATATACTCATTTACTACATAATATACTCCAGGCAGGAGGCAAAAAAAGATTATTTAAAAGAACTGAAACAGTGTGTACTGAAACAGCTAGTCACAATACGAACTGTGAGAATCTGTGACAAATATCACAGGGATCTTTAGAAACATCACACAATTTTTAATCATTTCTACATGCCTCAAGGAATTAAGGACTTTGAGAATATCTGAGATCATGCACATGATCTGCCTGGCTTCAGAAAGACACAGTAGGCTAGCACCACAGTTCCCCAAATCACACATAATATTGAGTTATTGCCATGTAACTTCTGGGGCTTCTCTCTCTCTCTCTCTGTGTGTGTGTGTGTGTGTCTGTCTGTCTGTCTGTGTGTGCACATGCTCCAACACTCTACAAAATCTCTAAACACAAGCTCATTTGGTTTGCCATTTAAAAAATATTTGGGGCTGGGCACAGTAGCTCACTGTGTAATCTCAGCACTTTGGGAGGCAGAAGTGGGTGGATTACTTGAGCCCAGGAGTTCCAGATCAGCCTGGGAAACATGGCAAAACCCTGTCTCTCCAGAAAACAACAACAACAACAAAAACAACCCAAAAAGACCCGACCAAAACCAATATACACCAATTCACCTGCCATTACTCAGTGCAGCAAATTCCAATATAAACTGACATGTATTCAGGCAAGAAAGTGTTGAGGAAAGTGCAGATAATTAGAAGGGATCACCTGCTAAGAACGCAACAGCATTTTACAGCAATATGGCATCTATAAGTGTGTGAGAAGCAGATAATTTTTGGAAAAAAAAAACAAATATAAATGCTAAAAAAGAGTCAGCTCTTTAAGACGATCTTCCAAGCATGCCCAGAATATGAATTTTTCTTCTCAGAAAAAAAAAAATGTGAGGATCCATGGTTTTCTCTAGTGTGAGTGAAGAAGAAAGGTAAGTAGGGGAAAAAAAAGCTAGGGGGATGGGAAGCAGCTAAATGGGAAGCCCTACTGGTTGAACATGTGCCCTGTGTTTTTGCCAGTAGAGTCTAGGGGGTAAAGGAGTGAGAGGACTCTGTGTGGCAGCATAGCCAATTTAGTGCAGACATCTCACACAGCAGGAGGTCCTAAACCTCATATCACCAACAGTCCAGGTGGGAGGGAAGCCTTGGAGCTGCAGAGGTTTGTGTGATTTCAACATGGGCTGTACAGGGCTAATGCAGGAAGAAACATTGATTTAAAAATACGTGCTTTTTGCCATTGAGGATTAAACAAATATCTTCTTAGGATGACAAATTGCAAGTAAGAAATTGCAAAGGCAATGCCTGAAAATAAAATAACAATAGTTTCAATTATCAATGGAGAGGAATTGAAACTATAAAGAAGAATTAGGTTTTTCTAAAATAACCAGAAAAGTCTTGCAGTCAGCTAGATGAGAACAAATACTAATACCATTACTACCATTACTCTTTTTGTTGATAATGTATTAGTCTGTTCTCACATTGCTATAAAGAAATATCTGAGACTGAGTAATTTATAAAGAAAAGAGGTTTAATTGGCTCACAGATTTATAGGCTATACAACAAATATGGCAGCATCTGCTCAGCTTCTTGGGCAGCCTCAGGAAACTTATAACCACGGCAGAAGGCTAAGGGGGAGCAGACACTTTTACATGGCCAGAGCAGGAGGAGAGAAAGGGAGGTGCCACATACTTTTAAACAATCAGATCTTCTGAGAACTCACTCACTATCACAAGAACAGCATCAAAAGGATGGTACTAAACCATTTATGAGAAGCCCGCCCCCATGAGCCAATGACCTCCCACCAGGTCCCTCCTCCAACACTGGGGATTACATTTCAACATGAGATTTGAGTGGGGACACAGATCCAAACCATACAAATATACATCTAGAAGGCAACCAATACCATTGAAAATGGAGTCTAGAGTTTGACACAGAAAAGTAGCAATACCAGGCCTCAAGTTAAACAAGGTTAGAAAGCGAGCTATTTCCTGTGTGATCAGGAGACAGGAGTTTGGGGATGATTACATTAGATCTTAACTTGACAGTAAATTCTGAGAAAGAGAGACCAGCCTCTGACATCCAGGAAAAATAAGTCTTGGTGTTGTTAGGAGCTGGCCCGGTGCTAACAGCTATATCATGTTGTTCTCCTTTTGGAGATAAATTATTGAACAAAACACTAACATCAGTAAAGGTCACTCTGCAACTATGATGAAATAAGATGCAAAACAAGACCCCATCACAATTTTTTTCTGAGTAAAAACAAAAATCAAACAAAAATTTCAGAGTACAAATAAAAAGGTCTCTTCATGGTACAAATCACCAAAATACCAAGTATCATCAATCTCTCCCAGCCAATATGAGGAACTGCTGTCTCTTTACAATTATGCTATAGCCTTGTTGTAGTCTGTCCTCTTCTAGGTAATATTTACTGAGATGCTCTTCCATAGAATTTTCCGTTTTCTGACAGCATCTAATCTACAACCAATTCTTGGCTTCTTGAACTGTCTCCAAGATGACCTAATGTACTCCAGTCTGAATCCCAAGGGCCAATCCGATAGTAACTCCTTTTTTAGAAAGGCTCACTCTCTCACTGAGATGCCCCAAGGTATTCCATGATGTGGAGTCTCTCTCACTGCAAGAAATAAGAAACCCATCTTGTTGACTCCAGGTGTGTTCCAGGTGGTCTTTGTCTAGAGGTGCATAGTTGACTATCTTGCACTAAACCTTGTGTGTAGCCCTTAGAGTGAGGAAGATGGTACCATCCAGTATGGAGGCATCACTTGTGAAAGGGAATTTTTTTCCTGCGCTGCTGTTAAGACAGCCTAGCATATAGCAAGTCTTCAATATATCTTTGTAAAAAGAATGAAGTAGCTTTCAGTCAACTGGCTTTCCCAGAATGTAAATAATTTGAAAGTGCTCAGCAAGGAGCCAGACACATACAGTGCATACAACTAACAATAACTCTTATTTCAATTGGGCTTAATTCAACTATAGTTGTACAGATATGTAGGTTAACTGTACTCTATACTTAAGTAGAGTTGACACAACCATCTGCTTTTAATCTCTGCAATCAACTACTTTATATCCAAAATTTCAAGTCCTTCAGCTCCTCAACTCTTTCAACACATTGCAAAATTCTACTTCAGTGCTGGGAGTTTCAGCTCTTTTTATACAGCTCCAATCATATCATCCTACTCAGTATTTCCTTATTTATTTATTTATTTGTTTATTTATTTATTTATTTTTAGAGACAAGGTTTCACCATGTTGGCTAGGCTGGTCTTGAACTCCTGACCTCAGGTGATCTACCCGCCTCAGCCTCTCAGAGTGCTGGGATTACAGGCATGAGTCACTGTGCCCAGCCTCATCTTACTGAGTATTTTCTAACCATTTAGGATTCTGTGTCATTAAACTCACTTTTCTTTGCACTTGAAATTGCCTTTGTCCTCTTCTTGGTTAGGCTAAAGTAATCCTATTTATAATTGCCTTGTCTGCTTAAAGTAGAATAAATGCTTTCCTTTCCTTAAAGTAGAATAAACCATTCCTACTTCTCTGCACTGAGAAAAATATATTTATATTTTTTTCCATATCACTAAACATGCTGTGTTATAGCTGTTTTGTGACAATTTATCACTCTCTGCCATGCCAAGTTCATATAGAAGGTAGTGAATCTACTCACTTTTCTATCTCTAGAAGTTTGGTGCCATGTTTATGTTAAATACATGATAAATAAATAAATTTGTGGCCTCCCTTATTTTTAACTTCAACTCTATATACTACCTGCTTCCTCAAACATTTAATAATTCCCCTGTTGCAGAATGAAATCTATACCTCTTTACGTAAAATCCAAGTTTATGTAAAATGTTACCTTTAATCGTTTTTAATTGATGTATTCCCTTACTTCTCTAGATGGACAATTTAATTCTATGCAATTGGGTTCAGCATATTGACTTGGTCTTTATTCCCTTTTTTCACTCAGAATGTTTTCTCCTCCTTCTACCTAGCTAAGACCTACTCACTCTAAACTCCTGCATAAATTACGAATTGTAACATTAATTGATATAATGAATGGTGACTTTCCCATTGGTATATTACCAGTCAGTGTCTCTTGAATCCCAAGGGCGTTACACATTGTAGATACTTAATACATGGCTGATGGAAATGATATTGATGGCAGTGCATAGGAGGGAGCCCTGTAGATGAAGAGAAGGAGCTTCTACACAATCTCTTTAAGCCAGGATCTACCCTCCCAAGAATGAAACGGAACAGAGTAGGAGATTGGCAGGAAATGCAAATAGTCCTCGTCAGACATCAACTAGTGATGATGAGGCTGTCGTCTCAAGAAGCTCCGTGGATTTTCTAACAATGTATCATTATCTTCCCAGACACTGAAGTTTGAGTTTTGATTAGAAAAATTTCATAGGTAGATTTAGAAATATAAGTCATTCTGGGTAGATATTCTTTTTTAACATCTTGTGTCTGCAATCTCATAACAACTACTCCTTCTCCCTAGCTGAAAACTAGTCTTTTAAAATATTGCTGGCATGATTATCTTGGATTACTTGTCACTAGACCTTCACAAAATATGTCTATTTTTAGGCAGTACTGATCATGATGGCCTTTGTTCTCCACCTCCACCCCACCACCACAGAGGAGTCTGCAGATTAGTAGGAGATGATTCTTCAGAGAGATAGCATCCCATCTCAGGAACACAAAATTTCTCTGAAATGTCTTTGCACACCATTTGACTTATTTGAAAACTTCTTTCTCTCTAATTTTCTCTAGTCCTGAAGATTTGGAAAATTTAAATAAATCATATATTCATTGTTCTGAATCCGTTTAGGATTTTAACATTTAAAGGGAGGGAATTCAATGAAAACAATATTATTTAAGCATTATGATTATCCCTAGAGAATTCCTACAAAGGATGACAACAAAGACAAAAAAAGCATTCAGTACACACTACCAAAAATGGCAATAGTTGAATAAGTGCAAAAACAAACACAATTGGAAAAAGAAAGAAGAGATTTATCCTGATGGGGATGGGTAAATCTTCATGGAGAAGATTTTCAACAGGGTCTGGATTGATTAGTTCTTGATAAATAGTGATTTAAGAGAGAGAGAGACTCCAAGTAAAAGTTCTGAAAATCAAATTCAAGAAAGCAAAAAGAGTGTTTTGAGAAAAAAAGTCAGCATGGTATATGTAAAGTTTAATCTTTCAACTAGTAACTAATAAGATTTCTGTATGATCTATCATATTTCCTTTGTTAGCATGTTTGATAGAAAACTGAGTTTTGGATTCTATTACATTATCTATCCTCAGCCCTGATTTCTTTATCATAGCTTTTTCTTCATTTCTTTTATTTCTTTGATTTTCATTTCATCCTGCATTAATTTAGTTGCACTATATTTGTACTTTTTTTCTATTATCAGCTTTATAAAATGATGTTCTATAAATAGGAATGTTGAAAAAATAATAAATTTATTTAAAATAAGTTATAGAGATTTGTGCAAGAAAGAAAACTGGGGAAATGGAAGATGGTCCCAAAATATGACTAGCTTTGAATGTCATGTGAGAGAAAAAAAAATGTTTTATGGGTAAAGAAGAACAATTACATTTTTAGTTGTAGTAAAATATCATAAGCATAGTTATGCATTGTGAAGGCAGTAGTAAAAGAGATGAGAGTTGGAGGAAGATTAAAAACAGTCAGGTAAGCAGCAATGAAGTGTTTGAAATAGTTTCTTTACTTTTAAACAAGGAATTCATACAACTCAATAGGAAAACAAAACAAAACAGAAAACTAATAATCTGGCTACAAAATGGGTAAAGAACCCGAAAAGACATTTTTTTCCCAAAAGAAGACATACATATGACTAACAAATGTATGCAAAGGTGCTCTGCTTCACTAATGATCCGGGAAATGCAATTGAAACCACTATGAGATATCACCTCATACTTGTCAGTATGTCTATTACCAAAAAGATGAAAAAATCACAGTTGTTGGTGAGGATGTGGAGAAGGGGGGATCCTTGCACATGCTGTTGGTGATAATGTAAATTGTTATAGACATGAAAACCAGTATAGAAGTTTCTCAAAAAAATTAAAAATAGAACTATCATATGATTCAGCAATCCCACTTCTGGGTATTGATATCAGGATTTCAAAACCAAAGTAACTAGGACCAACAGGGAGTAAGAGAAAAACAGAAAGTAGAGACCCAGTTAAAGAAAACCAGAAACTTTGTGCATATACTCTACCCTAGTCCTTGAACTACATGTGTATCAGGTAGATTGGAAGCTATTTTAAATAATATTTGAGCTGTTACCACCACAGACAAGAGGCAATGAGCACTTTGAGTCTAACCAAACTTATTGTGCACTAAAGTAAAATAACATCATCACTTTTTGGATAACTCTGCGAATCTAGAGTCCCCACAACATAGTATTTCGATGTTTATAATACAAACCAAATTTATGCAACATGAGAGACAAATGTATGGATGATTATCAAGAGAAAAGACAATAAACTGGGCCTGACCCTAAGATTACCCTGAATTTTGAATTATCTGAAATGGACTATTTATGAGTTATTATGAGTAAAGGTAAAAATGACTGTAATTAATTTAAAAATAGGAAACCTCAACAAATAGAAAAAAATTTTAAAGAATCCAATTGTAATTTGCTAACTAAAAAAAGTCTGAAATAAAATAGTTTAGTACATGAGATTAAGAGCTGAATGATTATGACAGAGGAGAGCTGGTGAACTTGAAGATGGATTGTGAAAATCAATTCTGAAGAATACAGAAGTTAAATTTTACAAAATGAACAGAGCCACAAGGACCTGTGGGAAAATATAAAAACTGTAACAATTAAAGTTTAGTGAGACAGAATATATTCTAAGGAAAATACATCTAGACATATAAGCAAACTGCAGAAAAGTAAAGATAAAGATAAAATTAAGAAAGTAGCTAAAGAGAAAGTCATGAAAGCAGGCAGAGAAAAACAAAACATTTCATACAAAGAAAGAACAATTCCAAATTCAAATGACAATGGAGTCTTTATCAGAAGTCAAGAACGACAGAAGAGAATGGAACAGCATTTTGGAGGTACATAAAGAAAAAGTATAAAGGTCAAACAAGGAGAGCTTTCAGATCACTATATACAGTATTTAAACCTGTAAAATGAAAGAGATATGAAGAGTGATGATGCTTCATTAGTACAGCTCAGAGAAATTATCCACCAGGCAAATGAAGAGTCTTAGAGTCATGAATGCCCATTAGAGGAGTCATATATTGGATAGGAATGCTTTGGCTCCATTAAACACATTGTGCTCAGTCATCGGCTGAGAGTAACTCAGACAGAGCTGCAATAAATGTATGATGTATCCTGAACTTGCAGCAGCTGGAAATTGAAAGCTCTCTCTCTTTCATTGCAGTAAATTCTTTCTTAAAAGACATCTAGGCAGCACATTCTCATTACTGCCACAATATGAATCAGAGAATTATATCTCATAATAGCATGTTAATTATTAAAGGCTTGTATCCATTCAAAAATGAAGTTTCCCTTGACAAGTATTTACCTTAAAGAGTGTATTCATGGCCAGGTGCAGTGGCTCATGCCTGTAATCCCAGCACTTTGGGAGGTTGAGGCAGGCGGATCACAAGGTCAGCAGATCGAGACCATCCTGGCTAACACGGGAAACCCCATCTCTACTAAAAATACAAAAAATTAGCCGGGCATGGTGGCAAGCACCTGTAGTCCCAGCTACTCGGGAGGCTGAGGCAGGAGAATGGTGTGACCCTGGGAAGTGGAGCTTGCAGTGAGCCGAGATCATGCCACTGCACTCCAGCCTGGGTGACAGAGCCAGAGTCCGTCTCAAAAAAAAGAGTGTTTTCAATATATACATTCATATAACAAATTACCCCAAAATGTATTAGTTTAATGACAACCATGTTATTTGCTTTCAATACTGTGGCTTAGTAAATTTGACTGGGCTCAGCTGGGTGGCTTTCTGTTGATCTTACTTGGGACAACCATATGGCTGCAGTTACTTGATGGCTCAAGTGGAGCTCTATGGTCTATGGTGCCTCACACTACTATCTGGGTCATCTTTCTCTTGTAATACCTGGCTTCTCTAAAAGGCCTTTTAAGTAATCAAGCTGTAATCAGCAAATGCTCTTCAAGTTTCTTCTTGTTTTACATTTGCTGATGTTTCACTAACCAAAGTAAGACACATGGACAAAGCCCACAGTCAATAAAGGCAAACTATACTTGTGCAGGAATACAGAAAAGCAAGATCCACTGGGGGCCACTACTGTGACAATCCACCATAGTTACTGTATCTTAGAATTAAAAAAAGGAAAAGCAAACATGTTTAATTTTTGCATTGTAGTAATTAAAAATATTATGCTTTTATTGGCCAGAAAGATTTATTTTTAACATAAGAATTTAGAAATATTGGCAATATCTTATCCTGTAATTCCAGGTATTAACCTATTGCTGACATTATATTATTTGCCCTTAAATGAACAAAGTTCCTATGTTTCTAAGCATATCACTATAAAAATGTGTCAAAACAAGGACAAAAGATTGAGTAGAAGGAGCAAAAGAAAAAATCAACAGAGTAGACAGACAACCTGAAGGATGGGGGGAAATATTTGAAACCTATGCATCTGACAGAGGACAGATATTTAGAATTCACAAGGAACTAAAGCAACTAAAAAACCAACAAATAGCCCCATTAAAATGTGGGGAAAAGACATAAATAGATTTTTTCAAAAGAAGACATACAAATGGCCAACAAGCATCCTAAAAAATTGCTCAACATTACTAATCACTAGAGAAATGCAAATTAAAACCACAACGAGATACTGTCTTACATCAGTCAGAATGATTATTTTAAAAAGTCAAAATATAACAGATGTTGGAGGGGACATGGAGAAAAGGGAACACTTACACACTGCTCGTGGGAATGTAAATTAGTACAGCCTCCATGGAAAACAATATGGAGATTTCTCAAAGAACTAAAAATAGAACTACCCTTCAATCCAGCAATCCCACTACTAGGTATCTACCTAAAAAAAAAATCATTATATTAAAAAGATTCCGGCACTTGTATGTTTATTGCAGCACTATTCACAATAGCAAAGAGATGGAATTAAGTATCCATCAACAAACAACTGAATAAAGAAACTGTAGTATAAATGTAAATACATGGAATACTATTGAGCCATAAAAAATATAAAATCATCTATTTTGCAGCAACATGGATGGAACTGATGACCATTATCTTAAGTGAAACAAATCGGAACCAGAAAGTCAAATACCACATGTTCTCACATACAAGTGGGAGCTACATAACATGTACACATGAACATAGAGTCTGGACTGATAGTCACTGGATACTGGGAAGGATGGGAGGATGGAAGGGGGTGGGGGAAGACAAATGACTTAATGAGTCCAATGTATGCTATTCAGGTGACGGCTACACTCCAAGTCCAGACTTCACCACTTTGCAATATGCCCACATAACAAGATTGCACTTGTACCCCATATATTTATACAAATTTAAAACAAAAAGATTGAGTGGAAGAGACTCAGTTAAGCTTCCTCAGAGAAGCTTCCCCATATTCATTAACACTTTTAAACAGAAGGTATCTATTTTTAAATGTTAACTTCTGGATGTGAGTCTAACCTGCTGACCTTAGCTTATATTTTGAACCCCTATCCATCATTCAAATATCCATTGAAATTACTAAAGGATTACATTGCGGGAGAAATCACATCTCTAAGAAACTAGGGAAAGATATATCTTTATGCCTGAAAAATCATTGAATTTAACAAAGACACAATGTAGGTGAACCCACGATACACTGCTTAGAAAGGAAGAGTCATCCTTAGGAACCATGGAAGGAACCACATGGACTCACCAAAGCCCCCTCCTGTAGAATTCTAGACACTGGATAGTGGATAGACACATGGACGTTACCAGAAAGTAAATCTTGACCTTTTCATAATTTCTAAGATACATGCAATGGATGGAGACCACATAGCTGATCGTTTTAATGCAGAACAAAAATGATGAACTGGAAGTGATAGTTTGCTACCTAAGGAAAGTGCACTGAAAACAAATTGACTCCAAATGAGTACACGTAAGTTAGATAAAGGGCTTAAGAATGAGAGGGAGGAGGGAGGTGTTGGTGTATCTTTTGACTCTGATTCCTTTCGAGGGAAATTGTGAGTCTCTTGTATACAAGAACTTTATGAAAGTCTCTTCTAACTTCAACATGCCTGCTGGTAATATTGGGTACATGTTATTACATCTCTCACTTAAATGTTTGCCGAAGTAGTGAGGTAACTCAGAGAGAAAACATTTCATTCTCTTGTTTAGTTTTTCTAGCTTGCTTCTCACTTCTTCTTAATAAATTTGAACAATCCTGGTTTTTAGTATACACATATCATATTTTAGAAAGAAAGGTGATCTTCAAAATTATCCTTACGATAGCCAAGAGGGATATAATATTTATGAATTTTGCTTTGTAAAATTGAAGTATCACAAAGCATAAAATACAATTTTTTTAAGTTATTTTCAAATATTTATTATTAAATATTTAATTACTTTTAATAATATTAAAAATACCGCCTATTAGAAATGGCTCTATAGAACAAGAATAATTGCCAATGTTGTATGAACAAATCTAAGTCACACTTTCACGTAATACCTAGAAAATAACCTGTTTTACTCTCTTTCCTTGCCTTGCCCACTTGCTGTTGTTGTTGGTGGTAGTTTGTTTGCTTGTTTTTAACATCCCTTTCTTATTTCTCATGCTTTCAGAAACAAATAATTTTTAAAATATTCAAATCATTATTTGAATATTCATTTGACTATTTTGAAGCAACATATGGCCTGAGCTCAGAGACTATTTCTCTACCAAATCATTCTGTTCTAAATGATTTGCATGTAGTATCTCATGTATCTCAACAATACTCCAAAATAAAAGTATTATCCCTATTGTGTAGATGAAAGCATTTCTGGACATGTTCACAATGCCAGTGAAAAAAAGAGTAAGGATTTGAGGCCGAAATTCTCTAACCACATTATTCTATAAACCACACAATCAGCCACAGAGTCAATTAGTTACAGATCTTCCCAATTTAAAGCTATCGTCACAATTTTAGATGTTGACACAACAGATTCCACTATTTCCTCTACGTAAAGCTGCCACAAAAATCCCAACTCAGGATGAGAAAATGAGATTTGAGGAAGAAACACATTATATTTCTATAATCCATACAGTTCCTGTGGGTTTAATTTCTCCCTGCCCCCCATTTTCCCCTTCTGGATTGACCACAACCACAAAGTTATATAGTATTTAATGTAGAGCTCAGGCACTATGGAGAAGCCTAAGGTGATTCTAAGCATTCTAAAGTCGGCTGGCATCACTGCGAAAAATTGATTTGGGGAGGGTGGATAAAAGCCCTAAACACTGTGCTGGAATGACTGAGAAATAACCAACTGTTTCACAAACTCCTCCAGCCAAACTGTGAGCTGCTGGGCCACCATTATCTGCACCTGTGGACTAGGAGTGATTGGTTCCCAGACAGCAACAAAAATGCCAACTTTGTAATTTCTAGGTTCAAAACATGCCACCGGATATGCAACAGAACATACCAGCAAAGGAATGCAAAGGCAGAGAGAGCAACCTGCTGTGTCCACCTGAGGTTACTGTGGTGTGGAGCCAGGGGGCTTTGCAGCAGGGACTGCAGGTGGACAAGCAGGGAATGAGAAAAGAATGTTGGAGAGACTTCTGCCTGAGCCCACAGCAAGGAAATTGGATTGACTTGTACGAATTGCCCTTTGCCTACCTGGGCTTGTTACTATGAACATGTATCATATGATAAGCCATATGATAAAATTTAAGAAAAAATCTATCCAATGTAACAAATATTGTGGAAAAAAATGGAAACACAAGCCAGCAACATTTGAGCACCTTCCCAGCCCATTGCTGAATTACCAATGGATCCCCTTGTGCCTATGTCCTCATTTGTAGAAGAGACACTTCTAACCTTATCCTACTCCCAGACACAATGTGGCAATTCAATTATGCAGACTGAACCACACAGAAGTCAAGTTTCTCTTCCTTCTGGCAGTTTTTCTTCTATTTTCTCAGAACCTTAAAGCTGAGAGTGAAAAAAAAAATGAGATACGGGTCATGCATAATCATTTTATCTTCCTAGGGGTTGTCCTAAGTATGTACTCATCATAAGTCATAATATAATGAGATCATCTCTGGAACTTTCTATCTAAGGATGATGAAAAATGTAACAAAGTCACAGGCTTATTAAAATAATTATTAATTCTATCTGGGGCAAATTATGTACCTTTGGGGTATAAACTAGGGAATTTATCAAAAGTACTCATAGTCTATTTTCCTTAGAAGGATATAGAAATAGACACTTCTCTCTCTTTAAGAATATCAACTACCCAAGAGCCATTTGCATAACTTCATTGTTTACACAGTCAGTACACACTTCCTGAGCAGCCACATATCTCAGAGGCTGCTCCAGGCATAGCAGAAAAAAAAATCAGGAATCAAAACGCAAAGTCCTGTCATCATGATAGAAAATAAACAAAATAAATAGGTAAAATATAGAGTATTTTAGAACATAAGTGACATGAAGAAAAATTAAGTGCAAAAAAAGTGGGAGGATTGGGTCACAATTTTAAATAAGTACCCTCAGAAGGTTCCACCTGGGTGAAACAGGAAGGCAGGAACAAAGATGTCTGGGGAGAAGGCTGTTCCACACAGCGGGAACTGCAAATGCAAAGGCTCAGAGGCAGTGGCTTTCCATGTGTTGTCTGCAGCAGCCCCTTGCAGTCCTGCTCTGGCAGTGGGGCACACCTGGCTTCCCACCTCATCATGTCCACCCTCTCATGCTCCATGCTCTTCTCTGATCCACCATCTTCTCTGTCTAGACCCTTCTTTTTTCCCAAATACTTGCCACTATTAGCTCACACAGGCTGGGAAAGTCTCCCTCCAGTCCCTGCCCCAGCCACCAAGATGCCCTCCCTGGGAGAAACCAGTGTTATAAAGGGGATGGGAGTGTCCTTCAACAGATATTTTGTCCACACTTGAGGTTATGCGTATAAATATTTCCTATTTTACACAAATAGAATCATTTTGTACAAACTGTTCTGTTTGTTGCTTTTGTTAAGAAGCTATGTTTTAGAGTTTCAATTTTACTAAAACTTATTTAACAGAAAGTTGCAGGTTCTTTCATACAGAAACTGCGTTTTTTAAACGTTATCATTCTTGGTCCCATTTCTGTAACTTTTACTGTATGCCTATATAATGTGTATAAGCTTAAACCATAATACTGAAGTTAAAATAAAGTCACATCACATTGTTGTTGTTGTCACTGCTGTTTTTAATAAAATTAAAACCTCACTAGGGTTAGAAAATTGTTCAATCCTAATCATGTTTAGCAAGGGGAGGTTCCTTCCTTTCCCTGGCATTGCCTGAGAACCCTAGAGGATTACAGATGTGAAGGTGGCGGGAGGCTTTGCCTTGTGTCCACGGTGATGGGCATTGTGCTGCATACATAGTTGTTAGCAGCACCTGGCATCCTACCTTCCTTGGTCCTGGGCACTCAGCCTTTCAGCTGCAGATCCCTTCCCCGGTGACGAGAATTTAGAGAATTTAGAGCCGTAGGCATCCCCAAACTCATTCAACCCCTTAAGCAAGAGTGCTGTAGGCAAGAGGGACATGGTTTATTTTTTTTAACCATTATTATTTTTACCACTCTTTCGACAAAAACACCAAAACCCAGGTTTGTTTATCTTGTCACTTCACGTTCTACAGCCCTGGAGCCTTCACCTTTCTTGGATCATCCTTGCTAATGTCCCTCAGTGGGTATAAAACACAAAGTGTTTCCTAACTTGCCTCCCACACTGCACAGTCCTCCCCGCATGTGTCAGAAGTCTCCAGAAGTAATTCAATAACACGGAAGCTTGGGCTGTTCTGTTATTTCCAATATAACAAACGAAACCAGCAAGAAGCCATTTTTCTATACATCCTATTAAGTAGAAGCTTTAGGTGGTAGAATAATCATAATCTGGGCTAAGCCTTGGACCTCAGTCATGCTTCACACTGTGTCTGCCTTCTGCTGACTCTATTGTGTTATGTTTCAAAGGTTCTGAATAGATTGTTCCAGAGTCTCTGGAGTTAAAAAAAATTAAATCATGGACTCCTGAGGTCTCAGGTTTTGATTTTCTTTGAGCACAGCATGCATCTGCCCCGCAGTATTCAAGATTCCTGCCCTATCACAACACCCTCAAGAAGCAGCCAGAACAGCAAAGTTGTTCGGCAATTTCCTTAAACTTTAGAAGGATTTGTCTGAAATGGGAAAACATATCACCTATGAAAAAAGTTATTTCTATTTTTGACAAGAAGTTTTCCAATTTATTTTAAATGTATAACAGTATTTCTGTATTGTTTTAAATTAACTTTAGCGGAACATAATTGTAGTAGTTTGGATAATGACCCCTGGGCTAAAAGTTCTGAATGCCTGGGTCCTGTCGATATTGGCTTATATGTCAAAGACTTTGCAAATATGTCAGTGATCTTGACATCGGAAGATGATCCTGGATTATCCAGTTGAGGCTTAAATGTAGTCACAGGTATCCTTACCTGTCAGAGGGAGATTTGATCACACATAAAAAGAAATGTAAAAATAGAACAGAGAGATTTTTAAATGCTGGCCTCGAAGACTGGAGTGATATGACTGTAAGTCAAAGAATGCCATGGCCACCAGAAGCTAGAAGGAGCTAGAAACAGACTGTTTCCCAAAGCAGGGGTTCCCAAACCCTGGGCCAGGAAACAGTACCAATCCCTGGCCTTTTAGGAACCAGGCTGCACAGCAGGAGGTGAGTGGTGGGTGAGTGAGTGAAGCTTCATCTGTATTTACAGCAGCTCCCCGTTGCTCGCATAGCTGCCTGAGCTCCACCTCCTATCAGATCAGCAGCAGCATTAGATTCTCATAGCACAAATCTGATTGTGAACTGTGCATGCAAGGGATCTAGGTTTCAAGCTCCTTATGAGAATCTAATGCCTGATGATCTGTCACTGTCTCCCATCACCCCCAGATGGGACTGTCTACTTGCAGGAAAACAAGCTCAGGGCTCCCACTGATTCTACATTATAATGAGTTATAATTATTTCATTACATATTACACTGCAAAAATAATAGAAATAAAGTGCACAATAAATGTAATGTGCTTGAATCATCCTGAAACCACTCTCCACCCCCAACCGCTGGTCCCTGGAAAAACTCTTTCTCAAAACCTGTCCCTGGTGCCAAAAATGGTTGGGGACTGCTGCCCTAAAGCCTCTACAGGGAGTATCGCCCTTCTGATACTTTGGTTTTGGCTCAGTGATGCTGATTTTGCACTTCCATTCTCCACATATGTGAGAAAATAAAATTCTCTTTGTTTTGGCCACCAAGTTTGTGATAATTTGCTATAGCAACCAAAGGAAACTAATAAAATAATTAAGTACCATATTAAAAAAAAGGAATGCTTCAAAATGTAGTCTTTTGGCTGGGCACAGTAGCTCACACCTGTAATCCCAGCACTTTGGGAGGCCAAGACAGGTGAATCACCTGAGGTCAGGAGTTCGAGACCAGCCTGGCCAACATGGTAAAACCCTATCTCTATGAAAAATAGAAAAATTAGCTGGGTGTGGTGGCGGGGGCCTGTAATCCCAGCTACTTGTGGGGCTGAAGCAGGAGAATCACTTTAACCTGGGAGGCAGAGGGTGCAGTGAGCCAAGATTGTGCCATTGCACTCCAGCCTGGGCAACAAGAGCCAAACTCTATCTCAAAAACAAACAAATAAAATGTAGTCTTTTGAAGGTGCAAAGTTAAAGACAAGGAGAAAAAATTACAGCTAAAGAAAAATTATGCTTTTCAACATTCTAGTTCTTTTTTGCCCTAATTATGTCCCAGAGAAGCTTTCCTGTATTAGGAACTAACACTTGTTGAGTGCTTGCTCTGTGCTAAGTCCCATACAAGTTGCTTAGCATACATTACTCTACTTAATTTACAACAACACTATCCGGCACACAATTATGTTCATTTTGCTTGGAAGGAAACAAGCTTTGATTGAGGGTAAATGCATTGCTCTGGTCACACAGCTGTTGGTGGCATTTCCTGAAGACCATTGTAGGGAACTGGTATCAAAGCATATATTACTATGCTGTGAAAGGAAAATATCTTGGGCCCCCAAAATCACTAAGCTAAAGGGAGAATTCAAGCTGGGAACTGTTTAGGACAAACCTGCCTCCCATTCTATTTAAAGTTGTCCCTCTGCTCATTGAGATAAATGTATACCTGATTGCCTCCCATGGAAAAGCTAATCAGAAATTCAAAAGAATTTCAACATTTGCCCCTCAGCTCCCTGTGAACTGGAAGCACCCTCCCTGCTTTGAGTTGTCCCACCTTTCCAGACTGAACCAATGTTCATTTTAAGTATGTTGATTGATGTTTCATGTCTCCCTAAAATGTATAAAACCACGCTGTGCTCTGACCACCTTGGGCACATGTCATCAGGACCTCCTGAGGCTGTGTGTCATGGGCATGTGTCCTCAGCCTTGGCAAAATAAACTTTCTAAATTAACTGAGACCTGTCTCAGATCTTCGGGGTTTACATTTTGGTAACTATGAAGGGATTCTGAGTGGAGATGCTGTTGACCTTTGAAAAATCACCTATTGGTACTTGGTACCAGGATGAGCTAACTTTATGGCTCAAACCAATAGGACAATTTGCTGGATTCTGGGAGCACCCCTTCCAGAGAATCCCTAATCTCCCCAAATTTAGTCAAGATCTAAAGGATCTTGCTGTACAACTCCTCTTTCTTTTGAAGTTTTACTTGCTTCCAATAAGGAAGACACGATTTCCTGTTTCCATGATGATGGAAGGTAGGTAACTCCTTTATGAAGTTTGAGCTTCCTCCCAGCAGGGCAGAGCAGTTTGACTCTTTTCCTCCTTTCAGGATGATAGAAAGCAGTCTTCAGCCTGAGACCCATTCCTAGGTAAGTAGCTGAATTGGTGTTTTGTCTTGGCTAACACTTAACAACCAGATGGTCCTAATTTCTCTTTACCACTGGAGCGCTCAGTGATCATGTTGTTGGGGTTTTTGTCATTCTTGTGTGTTTTGTCTTTCTCCCATCAGATTTGACCAACTCCACCTGACTTAGTCAAATCTGAGTGAGAATTCTAAATGAAGGTACCAAAGCCTCTCTAAACTGGCCAAAATTCCTCACAGCTGCAAAAGAAGAAACCAAAAGAAAAATATCAAAAAACCATGTGCTTGGTTTCTGTGTTTGCTTCCTGTATTAAAAACAAAAAGTTCTTTAATTTACTTTTCTTCCACCCTATATCTCCTTCTCCCTTTGCCATCTGCAGTACCAAAAAAATATCTAGAGAAGGTGTCTAATGACTTGAACCCCTTTAAAGAATTCAGAAGGGCACCACTCACCTATTTTGGATGTTTCTTTGTGGAGTTCCAAGAGCCATGGACAGAATCTTCTTAGGTATAAAGCTCTGTTTTCTTGTGTTGCATGACCTGATCTTTTTGGCTTTGGGGGTACCAGAGATGTCCTTGCGCTGTGAGAGGATTTGACCTTGGTGTGTATAATGGCAGATGAGAGCTACAAAGTTATGAGTGGCCTAGTGCAATTTACAGGAAGTGGTCTAGGCTATTTTTTTTTCTTTTTTTCTCTTTTAGGAAGTTGTTTAAGGATCCAAATTTTAGTTCAGAGACACATTCTAAAGAGTCTTCTGTATTGCTTTTTTTCCCAAAATTGATCTCAATTCAGTTTGTCTGTGCACATTTGTGTGAGGAACTGAACTGTTGTTTTCATAGGTAAATGAGAGACTGAGTTTTCTCAGCTCTGAAGGGAAAGGACATTTGCTCCTACCAGCTGAAAGGTGCCCCTGGGTGAACAGGGGCCTTGTGGGAGTGTTTGGGGCATTGACCCCAACAACATGCAGTGGCCCTGCAGGGAAATCGTCAACAAAAATTAATTTAAAAAATGGCTCATCCAGAAAACGCATGCAAGGGCTGATCACCCCGTGTTTTGAGCCCTCTCAGAGGTCATAGGCCTCTGGAGGGAGAAACTGACACACATAAGAGGGTGGGAACAACTCAGTGGTGACAGACTGTGGAGTCCTGCCCAGAAGCAGCACACATCAATCCACCACACAAAAACCCTAGGCCACAGCTCAGTTCCTCCTTTATGAAAAAAACAAAACAAAACAAAACAAAACAAAAGCAGGAAACAAATAAACTAAGAAAACAAGGAGAATGACCCCTTTTTGAGCCACTCCAAAGGTTTTGAGGCACCTCTACTTGCCAGAGTAAAATGGGAGTCATATGGTCTTCATGCACATTTACATTAAAGAAAAAGAGCCCTAAGGTCGACCTGCAAACTCTAGAGTTCCCAGAGTCCCTGTTTTTCTATTTTCTTTTTTGCCTGCTTTGTATCTGCTGTTAGTTTTCTACTGAGATAAAAACCGCTGTTTGGATGTAACCATTTTTTGTTTGTTTGCAAGCCAGCAAATTTGTATTTATATCATGGCTAAAGTACTGAAGTAAAAGCTATAGAACCTTGGTGTGTGTATGTGTGTATGTACATGCATGTGTGTATATATTTGAAGGCCTTTATAATAAACTTCTAAAATTTTATGTTCAATTGAAAATTTAGCTGACAACTGCCTAGGGTAAGACTTAAAAAGAAGAAGGCTGGGCATGGTGGCTCATGTCTGTAATGACAGCACTTTGGGAGGCCGAGGTGGGTGGATTGCTTGAGGTCAGGAGTTTGAGACCAGCCTGGCCAACATGGTGAAACCCCAACTCTATTAAAAATACAAAAATTACCCAGGTGTAGTGGCACATGCCTGTAATCCCAGCTACTCAGGAGGCTGAGATAAGAGAATTGTTTGAACCCAGGAGGTGGAGGTTGCCATGAGCCAAGATTGCAAGCATCGTACTGCAGCCTGGGCGAGAAAGTGAGACTCCATCTCAAAAAAAAAAGAAAAAAAAAAGAAGGAAAAAAAGGTCTTTATTAATCTATAAGATATACTTTTATTGGCAGGCCTACATCTACATATTTATGTGTTGTGTACACAATGTTTCACTATTAAAAAGTACATAAAAGAGCTCTAACTAGTTGGCTTAAAAAATAAATAAAAGTGCTTAAATCAGATACTACTAAATAGAAAAAACTAGTCAAATGCTTTTTCAAGCTCATGTGACTTAAAATCTTTAATAAATAAGCTGGCTTTAAAATTATTACTAAAATAACATTAGAAATGTCTTAAGAATTTGCCAGCATACATTTTTGTTTGCATTCATTAATCAAGAAATTTTATACTTATCCCTTCCAAATGCTATAAGTTGTCAAAACTGGGCACAGGGTTTACAAAACTATAAATCTAGCCCAAAGCAGAATGATCTTTGCTTGTGTAATCTTTAACAAATAGGACATGGATATTAGTTTAATAAAAATAGCTGCATCTTAAATTTAGTAAGATTATCATAACTTCTAATCTTGTGACTTTAGGTGATCTAGCCCACAGGCAGTAAGATTTGTTAATGTCTTTGTTTCAAAGCTAAACTATAAACTAAGTTGTTCTCAAAGTTAGTTCAGCCTATGCCCAGGAATGAACAAGGGCAGCTTGGAGCTTAAAAGCAAGATTGAAGTCAGTTAAGTCAAATCTTTTTCACTGTCTCAGTTATAATTTTGCAATGGTGGTTTCATAACTTTAAAAGATGACTATCTCAGTTTTCATAAATAATCTAAGTAAATGATTAAAACAAAATAATTAGGTAAGTGTATAGGATGAATACTTGTAGACAAACTCTTCAAAATTTAGAATCTAAAGTTATATTAAATTAAATAATAGATATTTCATTATTTGGGTATATTTCCAATAAAAATACATTTGTAAGAAAACATTTTTTCTTAAAAAAAGTGTGTCCTTTTAAAAAAGGTGAAAGATTTTTTTTCTGTTTCAAGGTTTATTTAAAGGTCATGTATAAAACAAGGTAAAAGGAACAAGGAAATAAAAGAAATGTTGTGGGGGCCATGACTGGGAGGCCTCCCCAGCTACGTGGGATGGTGGGTCCATTAAAACTCTTTTTCTCTATAAATCACCTAGTCTCAGGTACGTCTTGATCAATAGTATGAAAACATACTAATACAGATATAAAGAATGTTATAACAATAAAAGCTTAAAGAGAAATAATTTCATATGATAAAAAAATCTTATTTGGTAAATTTAGTCCTAGAATAAAATGACTGGTTGTTTAAGAAAGGAGGATTTCAGGAAAAAACAGAAAGTCCAAGCATGTCATGAATGGTCTGTGTAAGTCACAATAAGAGGATTCATTAAAAAAAACAAAAACTATTTTATGATCAAGTTTTCATATTATTATTAAGCTTTGGTTTGCTTAGAAAAAAACTGAGATTAAAATTTTCTTTTTTAAATTAAAGTTATTACATCCATGTATCTCTCTGTATGCACTTTAAAAGTACTTATTACATTGAGTTACAGGGTTTTGACTCCTGGGTCTAAAAAGAACACCAAGTCCTGCTAAATGTTAAACAATGACAGCAATTAAAACCCCATCTTTAGGCCAAGTAGAAGATGCCTATCAAAATAAACTGCATTCCTGAAACACAGGGCCAGAAATTAAAGCTATTCAACTCCCCAAGGCCCAGGGACTAGCATGGAAGAGGTGGGTGTGTGAGATTATAAGGGCTGATTTTGAGAGATAAAATAAGTTCAGTTTCTCTATAAATTAATCATTAATGTCAAAGGCACATTCATGCAAGACCAGCGTAGGGACCTGTGTCAGATTAACAACGTTTTCTTGAAGCATTAACTGACCCTTAAAAAAAGGCTATAAGGGTTATGAAAAGCTTATGAAAGTTATATTTTATGGTCTAGATAAAAATTTATAGAATATATACAAAATTTTGAAAAACAAATTTAATTGTCTTTATACTGTTTTTATTAGAGCTTATTGATTGGAAAATTAAGTCTTCTCTCTCAAAAAATGAAGGTTTTTCACCTTTTCTTCTAAAATCCTTGAGCTATCACTTTGGTCAAATGAATGACTTATTTTACAATGACCTGTGATATCAAGTGTTTTAAAACTTTGATATTTGACAAAGTTTCCAAAATCAAATTACAAATTATGTCTTTTTCTTATCTAATTAATCCTTTAAGATATTAGGTTCCCTAAAGTCCAAAAATGACATAATTTGGCTTACTTGGTATAAAAATTGTACAGGAAACATTGTCACATATGAAATGGTGTTTGGTTTTCTTTAGGCTGTATTTGTGTAAATACATTATTGGTACATGTTCCAAAATCATGGGGAACTCCTATAATTCTGATATGACTTAGTGTACATTATCAGTAATAATTATAATTGTTTAATTATTGTGTATCACAGAGGTAACCAATTTTCTTGTTAATTGTGTATTTGACTATGGCTGTCCTCAAACATTTTGTCATCCACAGACAATCGTTGTCTTGTTTTAGTCCTCCATAGAAGGTGGTTTTGTAATCTAATATGGAACTCTAACAGATGTTCTTAAATGCAGGTTTCTGGTAACTTTGGAGATTGTGATATTAGAATAGAGAAAAAAACATTCACGACTCTCACGGAGAGCTAAAATGTTCATGAATGTCAAGCAAAACAGGAGTTAACTGCATGAACTGAACTAATAGAAGACTAAAGTAATCTTTATAACTTTTAGCTTAAAAAGTTGCGATCCTTTGTTTTGTTTTTCAGAGTCAAGAAGACTTTTCTTTTAAGCTATTTACACCTTTTAACAATTGAGTAAAGTATACTCCTATAAACAAATTTTAGAGCATATGTATTTCTCTCTACCTGATTTCTCCAGAATTTGGAAACTATTTGTGAGTATTCTTAACTTATGACAATACAGTTATTTACATAAGTGCATAAGAATCTCTTTTCATTTATTACAGGACACAACTGGAGAAGCTGGCTATTTTGCCAAGGCTTTGACTGGAATGGTGTGCTTTCCTTTAAGGAATCAAACTTGACTTAAGAAGTCATTAAAAGCCCCTTAAAAAACTAGCCTTCTACCTTTGTCTACACAGCCCCTGTACAGGGCTCCTGACCTCTGGTAGGTAAAGAATGTCACTTTCTGAGAGGCCCAGGAGCCTCAAGTTTATCTTGGAACCTCAAGAGGAGAGGATCACCCAACTCATAGGTATTTGATGGCACAAATCCATGGCTGGGTTAGGCTTTAAAAAAGTCTTATCTGAGATTTGTTCTATGGAACAAAGTTTCATCAAAGCCAATTTAAAAGCCTATGTAGATATATAACTATTCTTGCTTTACTGTATACAAATAATTAGGCCAAGTGTAATAAAACAAAACAGTCCTACCATGATTTTTCTTTAGTAAAAATGGGAATCTGGAGAGAGAAAAAATGTTCCCAAAACTATACAGTACACTTGTTGTTAGATTCCAGTCTTGCCTAATGTTTTTTAATTTTTATTATGTTCTACTGTTTGGACCTGATTCTAATTTTTCTTGGCTACAAGCCTTAAAAATAATGTTTTCAATTCTTTTCCTTCTTTTTTCCCATTTTTTTTTCTTATTTAGAGTCACTGAAAACTATGCTGTGCCTTCATAAAGCCCTGTGAGCTGAAGCAAGACAACTGAAACTTCAGAATATAACAGCAACCTATTTACATAAATAAGCCACTTTCATACCTGCCTACTAATGTATGGACTTCAGAGTAACGGGGCCTATATCAATTTTCCAGGATTGTTCTTTTGTTTATTGTGTTTTTCTTTCTTCCTCCCCCTATTTTCTCTTCACTGGATGTGAGATTTCACAACCTTTTTAAAAATAAGATTTCCTAATAACTTGGGACCTACTTGTCTAGGAATAAACCATCCTAGCCATGAGACAGCAGACAAAACCTGGGACCAGAGATTTGTTTTCTTCTAAAATGCTTTCTCCGAAATATTTTTAAAAAGAAAAGGGGAGAAATGTGAAAGGAAAATATCTTGGTCCCCTAGAATCACTAAGCTAAAGAGAAAATTCAAGCTGGGAACTGTTAGGGCAAACCTGCCTCCCATTCTATTCAAAGTCATCCCTCTTTTGAGATAAATGCATATCTGATTGCCTCCTTTGGAAAGGCTAATCAGAAATTCAAAAGAATGCAACCATTTGTCTCTTACCTACCTGTGACCTGGAAGCCCCTGTCTGCTTCAAGTTGTCCTGCTTTTGCTTCAAGTTGTTCTAGCTTTCTGGACAGAACCAATGTTCATTTTACCTATGTTAATTGATGTCTCATATCTCCCTAAAATGTATAAAACCAAGCTGTGTTCTGACCACTTTGGGCACATGTCATCAGGACCTCCTGAGGCTGTGTCATGGGTATGCGTCCACAACCTTGGCACAATAAACTTTCTAAATTAACTGAGACAAGTGTCAGCTTTTCAGTGTTCACAATGCACAGAGTGGCTTTTTTATGGTAATGTTTTATAACAACACAAACGTACTTTGTCTTAGAGCCACTTCACATGCTAAGACTTTATAAAATGCCATACTGAAGAGATCTCTTTAGTTTGTCTCTTTTGATATCCAAGAGTGGTTTTTGTATAAAGCTGTTTTATTACATAATATTAACCTCAAAAAGCTGGGAATGAGAAAAAAATAATGAATACAAATTAAGTGTGGAGGACCTATATGTACTGGACTAAGTATTTTGGAGGGACATTTAAAAAGACTTGAAGAAGAAACAAACCAGATTTCTTATGGAAAGAAAAACATTGCAAATATGTGGCTTTTTCAGAGGTAACTTACACTGATAAAGCAACACTATTTAAAAATATGATGAAGTACTTTTTGACAAACTACAAGATGATTTGAAAATTTAACTTGAAAAATAAATTAAGATGAATAACTGAGAAAATTTTGTAAAATATCAATAAGAATTTTCACAGATAATAAAAATATTAAAATTTTACCACAAGTGAAAGATAATTATTGGTGTTTGAATAGACAGAAAATTGAAACAGCAAAGAAAGTCCAAAAGTGCACCCAAGCACATATAACAATTTAGCTGATAATAAAGTTGTCAAATGAGTTTAAAAAAAGATGAATTATATAGTAAATAATCCTAGAATAATTAGTACATATTGTTTCACAACCAGTCACACACATTAGTCTTCTTATTACTCAAATTTGCCAAGCATTTTATGCATAAATTTGCTTTTCTCTTTTCCCAAAATGCCATGCCAATGCACATGGCTGCCTCATTCTTTTCCTTTTTTCTTTTTTGAGACAGGGTCTAACTCTGTTGCAAGAGCAGTGTCACAATCACAGCTCACTGCAGTCTCCACCTCCCTGGCTGAAGCAGCAATCTTCCTACCTCAGCCTCCCGAGTAGCTGGGACTACAGGCATGTGCCACCATGCCTGGGTAATTTTTAATTTTTTGCAGAGATGGGGTCTTGCTATGTTGCCCAGACTGGGCTCAAAGTCCTGGATACAAGCTGTCCACCCACTTCACCCTCCCAAAGTGCTGGGATTACAGGTGTGAGCCACCACACCTGGCCATGGCTGCCTCATTCTTATCTTTAATTCAAATGTCAACTCTTCAGCACTTCTGCTTACTACCCAATTCCCCCACACCACTATGACCAAGTCAGCCTCTTTTCCTTTTATCTGTTTTTCGTTATAGCTATTATTACTATTAGAATTTTTATTTCTTGCTTCACTAACTAAAATGTCTGACATACAAAAGCTGGTCAATAGATATTTGGTTAAGGAATAAACTAATATTGAGGAGAAAAGACAATTTTTAAAAAATTTCTAAAAATCTCAAAATTTTATGCCAAATATCATAACAATTAAGAAAAGATAAGAGTGAAAAAACATTTACAAACATAGGAAACTAGCTATAGGTTTAAACTTATAATTAAAAATTATTAGCTTCCCGATAGAAGAATTGTGAAAGGGAAAAGTGGGTAATTCCCAAAGGAGTAAAAACAAATATCTATAAAAATACAGACAAAATTAGACAACTAATAAAAGAAATGAATATTAGAACAAGAAAATATTTCTACTTGCCTTTACCAAATTGACAATGACTCTGTCAATTATTTTTATCAATTGTAGCCAATCAAATGGACAAATATTTCACATATATGTTATGTGTGCTTGATTAATTTCCTGTTGCTTATCAAGAAAAGAATTCTATTCATTCTTCCACCACATGTTTATTAAACACTTAAGTCTCAGAAGCACCATTTAAATGGTGGAAATTTAATAAAGAAACTGAAAATGTCCCTGCACTAAACTATAGCATATATTATATGCTATATACATTATATAGTGAGACTTACACTAAATAGATGAACATCAATCAGTGAGAAAATATGTGTACAGAGTAGTAAAATATTGAGAAGTGATAGAAAATGATGAGAGCAGCTACCTTAGATTGGATAGTGAAGAACAGCCTCTCTGAAGTGGCATTTAGGCTAAAGCTGAATGAAGAAATTGGCTGAAAGTGCAGCCTTGGAAAGATCAAAGTGAGGACCTTCCACTCAGAGACTGCTAATGCAGGGTACATGCATTATGGAAAAGCTTAGTGTATTAAGAACAAGAGAGCAAATGTGCATGATAGGTTGATTGATACTTAGTGAAGTCAGAGAGATTATGCAGGATCCAGGTCACGTAAGGTTGTCTACACCAGGGAAAGAATATTAGATACTAGATGAAATGAGATGAAATCAGGAGATTTTTAAGTAGGAGAATAATGTACTTAATTTATGCTTTTTAAAAGATTACTGAGACTGCACAGTGGTGAACTGGAAAGTTACACAAGGATAATGAAATCAGCACAGCCAAGCGGGAGGATGCTGTAGAAATTCAAGGAGGTGATAATGACTTGTATTATTAGGGTGGTGCGCGGGGAAGTGTATAAAAGTAGATGAATTTGCAGTATTGCTTTGAAGGCAGTTGAGTGGGTGTAGTGATAGATTTATAGGGAAAGGAAGAAGCATTAAGGAAACACCTAGATTCTTGGCTCAAGAATTCCTCAGAGCAGAAAAGGATGGACCATCTGACTGGAGAATGGACAGGTGGGCAGAGAGCCCAGCAGATGCTAGTGTGAAGAAATATCTGTGCATGTGGACCAGGCCAGAAGCTGATGCATTTCAGATCCCGCCGGTGTGGACAGGTTAGGGGCTTCTTCCCCAGTGCTGTGATGCTACTACCTAAGCCTATCAAATTAAGCCATCACTCCAGGGAGAAAGTGGATAGGGAAATCCATTGCTCCCAAAATTGAGGTTTACCCTGAGTTGATAAAAGCTACATTTTCTGCCATGAGGCATATGGAACCTTGAAGCAGAAACTGTACTATATAGACAATTCGGTTGGTGTTTTTAAAATGTCATGCTGTGTATGTACCAAGAGGAATATGTTCCTGCTAAGCTCCATTTATCACGTTTCCTCTGTGTGCTGAACTACAGTAACATATTTACATGTGTTAGTCACTTAGTCCTTACAAAAACAATCCAAGATTATCCCCATTTTTCAGATGAGAATCTTGACTCTCAGAGGGGTTATGAGATTTATTACTCAGTTTGAAGTGAGAGGGCCAAGATTAAAATTCTGTCAGGACTGAATCAAAAGTCCACAGATTTTTGCATCTGCGGCCCACCTCCATGAACGATCTCTCATCACACCATCTCTTACTGAGGAAGTGACTCAACCTGAATCAGTGGAATGTGGTTATTTTCTTCTTATGTCCCTGGGGCTACGGAGCATTTCATTCCTAAAGCTAGGCGCTTTCTAGTAAGCAGGTATGCTCTTTTCCTGTAGAAGAGGAATGAGAAATTATTGTGCTCATAGTGATTTTAAAAGTTAGAGCAATGTAACTTCTAGTGCTGTTCTTCCTCACCTTTCTCTTCTCCTTTCCCATTTTTGTTCTCAGATGACAGCCTTGCCTTTTAGTTGATTGAATACAGTGAAGACATCAGACAGAAAACTCCACCAGTAGCTGCCACCATGTCAACTTGCCCACACGCCCTTGGACCCAGAATTCACCTTTTTCTGTTTGAGAAGAAATGTTTGGCTAAGGAAAGTTAGAGAAGGTATTGAATAGCCTCTGATTTGGACTGATTGGTGCGAGTGTATCTCTGTGTGGTGTGGTGTATGTGTTTGCATGTGTGTGTGTGGTAGATAGTATGTTCATGTGTGGTGTGTGGTAAATATGTGTGTTTGTGTGGTGTGGCACGTGGTGCTGTGTGGAGAGAGAAAGGGAATGGTTGACTACATGAAGAGCTCACTCGAGGTGAGTTAGCATGAAATTCAAGTGATCCCAGCCTCTATGGTGGAGCACACTGTTCTAGTAGAGTTTGGCTGCACAACTGCATGCAGTGTAGACAAAGAGTTGTATCTAACCAGGGCTATGGGTGAGTCGACCAGGATGGGAAGAAAGGGAGCTGAGTATGAATTCAAAGCATTCATTTTAAAACTTGACTCTGCATCACTTCCAGCCCTACCCCTACCTCATGTCCAGTATGACCCAATTTCCAGCTGTTCCCTTCTCCCTCTTGCCCAGTTCACTGCAGACACACTGGCCTCCAGGACTGCTCCCAGCTCAGAGTCTTTGCACTCACTCTTCCCTTTGCCTGGATCTCTCTAGCCCCCTCCTTGTCCTCTTTCTTCAAGTTGTCACACAAATGTTACATGCTGCTGCGGCCTTTCCTGGCCACTTTATAGAAAATCCACTCCATCTGACATCCCATGTCTGCTTTATTCTTTCCATTAGCCTCACCACCTGAGCATCAGTTTAATTTACTTGTCTTATTTATCTTGTTAATTGTTTATGGTGAATGTAAGCTCAATCAGAGTAGAGATATTTGTCTTTCTTTGACATAGTTCTTTACACTAGTTTCCCTTCTACATTCTGTCTTTGCTCTACATGGCTACTTAATAAAGCAATGATATTTGTTGAAGAAATGAGCAAATGAATGAATGGATAGATGGATAGAATTTTAGCTGAGTAAGGAGTAAGCTATGATAGGGATGAGGGATGGTGAAACAGTGAAAGGCTTAAAGACTTGTAGGGCCCACTGGGGAGCTAGGAATTGTTGACATTGAGGTATCAGAGGGATAGAATGGGGAAAAACGGAGGGGATGATCATAGTATGGGATAAAGCTATAGGCAAGACAAGGTTTTCAAGGTATAATTATGGAAATAAGGTATTGAGAAGTGAAAAGTATTAGCTCCTTAGAGGAGAGGAGGCCAAGGAGGACATATTTCCTAACTACTGAAATCACCAAGAACAGGCTTGGATTTGGAAGAATGACAGTGAGACAGGAACTAAATCTTCAGAGAATCAGGGGAGTGATATTGAGTTAAGAGAGATTGTGATAAGGAGAGAAGGTGCCTGGTAAGCCTCATAACATGAGGTTATGAGTTTTAAGAAAGGGAGAGGATATGGTTTGGAAGTGGCCCTGTGAAGCAAAGAGAAAAGGTATAGGAAAGAAGCACATGGCCTAGAGGGCTGTGGAGAAAGTTGAACCTGCAGTGTTGACTGAGGACTTCTCTCCAGCTGGGGAGTTTTTTTTGTTTGTTTTTTGTCCCCACCATATAGAGAAATTTATATCAGAGGTAATGTACAGATGGAGACGAACTAAGGAAAAAAGGGTTCAACATAAAACCCCAAACCTTAATAGTGCTTCAGGTCTTAGTTATGATTTAATTTTTAAATTAAACAAAATAAATATGTTTTGTGTATTTTCCACATTTCCAATAATAAACATATATTACTCTTTAATCAGAAGATGACCCAAAAAACATGATGTTTAAATTACCATCGAAGGCACGACCGTATATACTTAAAAAAAAATTACCATTGAGGCTTTATATCAAAGCATCCTTGTTGATCTTCAGCAAATGCAAATCATCCAGGGGTTTGTGACTCCACTTTGCTGCCCTGTGCGAGCTCTGCTGTGGCATTTCCAGATACCCACTTCCCTGCTATTCCTTTCACCACTATTTTCATGTGTACCTGCCTCAATGCAATTAAATGTTGAGAACCTGATTAGGCTTTCCGGAGAGCCGTCACCAGGCCACAGCACTGCCCTGTGCTAGCATGCTGACCTGTGATACCATGCTGACCAGCGACATTTTCAGACTGAAATCCAAGGCCATTATCAACTTTTATCTAAAGCTGCTAACTCTAGTGACACCTTCTAATCCACTTTGATTACAGACATTTTGGTGTATCACCCTCTTTCACCTTGATTCCATTATTACCACCAGATTAAATATATTAGGAGTTTAATTGAGCTCTAATATTAATTAACAAACTTCAAGGTCTGGTCCCTGCATTTCAAACTAAGGGTCATACAAATTCAGCAATTAACCCTGAATTTAAATAGAGAAACTGAGTTAATAAGTATAATATATATTTAGTGTTTTATAATTAAAATACTTTTTAAAATACATTCGTTCATTCCACCATCAAACTAATTTAAACTATTTGCCTTCATTAGGAGATAAACTTAATATTGGTTATGGACTCTTGTTTGCCTGACCATTAACTTCAGCAATAACAAAACTATTTAGCATGCACAGCACATAATGTAGGAGATCAAGGTAATTAAAATTATCATTAACTGGTGGGATAAATTTGTCCTTTCTCCTTTTAGCCTCCAGCAGCCCTAAAAATATTGTGCAATTTGAAGTCTGTAAAAGGGACAAACATGTTGACTAGACTGTGCCTGGTGGAAAGAATTTAAAAGCAAATTTTTTCACTTGCTTTCTATCCAAAATAGTGTCTTGAAATTTTAATTCAAAAATGTTGTGCTTGAGCTTTTTATCTGCTTTAAATTTGTTTTTCTGCTTAAAAATAAGGTGGGGATGTTTTCATAAAAAAGTGACAGTGTTGTGATTCAACCAGAAAGGAATGTAATCTGTAAAAATCTGTCTTCAGAAAAACAATTGCTTCCCTTCGGATGGTATGTGGCTTATTGGTTCCAATGCAGGCATTTTTTTGTGTATAGCTCCATGACAGCCAGGTTACTCATCCCTCTTCTCCCTCCACCTTCTTGATAATGGAATTGTCTGATTGCTTTTAAAGCTTTATTGATGTATAATTGATATATAAAAAGTTGCACATACTCTATGTATACATTTTAATGATATAAGCATGGACCTATGAAACCATCACCATAACCATGTTGCTGAACATATTTGTCACCTCCAAAAATTTCCTTGTGTTCTTTTGAGTGTGTTTCTTGTTTTTTTGACTTGGCAGGGGTTGCTGTTACTGTCTATTTATGGTAAGAACATGAACATGAATTAATGTGAATTGAGATTTGTTATTAAATGTAAACTAAGGAACCTTTAAAAGTCTAAGACCAGAAAGGAGACTGAACACCCAGCGGATCAAGTGCATGGCCTTCCTAAACAGAAGAGCAAATAACCCAGCAGTGACAATGCAAGATAGCAACTCCCAGGGAAGGGGTTACATTTTATCCACAGCAGCACTAGAAACAGTTCCTGGGCACATCTTGCTTTTTAAGGCTGCTCTTCAGAGGAACAGCCAGCGTCTGTCACCCAGCAGATTAATTCCTGGGAGTCTGGAAATGAAGTGACCATAATCTGCCTAAATCAGTAAAGTGTGTGGCTCACTGTGGGGGGAGCACAGGGAAATGTGACTTGGAGTGAGAAACCAGGACAGGCTAAGAATTCCTGCTGCCTCTCAGAAATGCATTCTTTAGAGAGTCTGGTGAACTCTAGGGAGATTGTAAGTACAAGCACTTGCCTTCCAGGCTTTCACAAATACATTAAGTTCTGTAACAAGAGAACCTTTGAGGAATTCATTGGTGATACCCTTTATGTGCTACTGTACATTTCTCAGCCAATAAATGAAAGATTAATTCTCTATCCTACGTCACAGGGTCAGATGAGCTGTTGAGTCCCTGGGCGACTCAAAATTCTGGTAGGATCTGGCATGAGCTTAGAGGATGATTGTCAGGGAAACAGGCCTCTGAACCTCTCAGATGTCCAGGAAGTCAGGACTTTCTCAGAAAGGGCAGGGTGCTGGGAAAAGAAAGTAGTCTATTTTTGTTGTTGTATCAAAATACCTTAGACTGTTATATCAAAATACCCAAGGCTGCTCTTGAGAGAAGCAAGAGAAATAAACTGTGAGAAATGTATTGCTCACAGTTCTGGTGACTGGGAAGTCCAACATCAAAGCACCAGCAGATTCAGTGTCTTGTGAGAGTCCATTCCTCCTAGATGGCACCTTCTATGCATGCTCACATGGTGGAAGGGGCTGGGGAGCTGCTTCAGACTTCTTTTATAAGGGCACTAATCTCATTCACAAGGGCTCCACCCTCATGACCTGGTCACTTCCAAAAGATCCTGCCTCTTAATACCAACACATTGTGTATTCAATTTCAACATATACACTTTGGGGAACACAAACATTTAGACCATAGCAGAGAGGGAGGGCCCAATTTTTTCCAGCAGCAGAAAAGACTGCTGAAAAAATAGCAGAGGGGCAAGCACACAGAGAATAGTTCCTTATGGCTACTGATCAAGATAACCTTCATGTTCTCAGCTTGACTACACCCCAGAGGGGCTTCTCCCTACTTCTAGGAACTGTCCTCCCTCTCACCCTGCACTTACATAATCCAGTTGCCCTAGCTCCAGCGGTCTCTCCCTGACTTTTCTTAGAGCATTTACTTTAGGCACTTGCCATTGTAAATTCATTTTCTGCCCCTTTGAGATGTACATTTTTAGAAGCCTTTTGCCAGTTTTGCAACCCAGGACTGTCTTTCTTAAGCACCTTGGAGTCATCCTTTTTCAATGTAATCATCAAGATTGATGATGCCCTTCTCTCCCAGTCTCTGTGAGAAGGTGATATAGTTTGTATATTTGTCCCTGCCCATATCTCACATTTAATTGCAATCCCCAATTTTGGGAGAGGGAGGTGACTGGATCATGGGGTGGATTTCTCATGAATGGCTTAGCATCATACCCTTGGTGATGTCCTGAGTTCTCATGAGATCTGGCTGTTTCGAAGTGTGTGGTACCTCCCTTTCTCTCTTTCTCCAGTTTTCTCCATGTGAGATGCTTGCTCACCCTTTGCCTTCTGCCATGATTAGAAGCTTCCCGAGGCCTCCCCAGAAGCCAAGCAGATGCTAGCGCCATGCTTCCTGTACAGCTTGCATAACTAAGTATAAACCAATTAAACCTCTTTTCTTTATGAATTACTCAGTCTCAGGTGTTTCTTTATAGCCATGCTAGAATGACCTAATACATAAGGTGGGAGCCTAGCTTTAGCGAGAGCCCCACTGCAAGTTGTAAGACTACCCCTTGTCACAAAGATAGGAGAAAATTAGCCTTTTTAAGATAAAACCAATTAACAAACACAGATGATCTAAGACCCCACCCCCGCTCTAGCTGCTAAAATCTGTCCTGTCCTTTATTTCAGGGGAACTTAGCATCTAGAATTGGTTTGTGCTTTCTCCCCTATTTCCAGCAATAGTAAGGGAATAACATCAAGTTTTGTTTGCTCATCCTGTCCAGCGAGGTTTTCCTTTAACAATAAACACATGAGCCATAAGCCCTCTTATGTGACTTATGTGGAGAGAAGAAAGGGAATCCCTAAAGAACAAAGGATAGTAGCATTCTCTTTAACCTTTGCAATTAGTGATTTCTGTTTACTTAGAAGAATAAAGGAAGGTGGCCATTCTTGCAATTATCATGGAGCCAATTGTAATCTCTACATATATGTTGTGTCTTTACCTATACATATAGTGAAGACATCAAAAAGCAAAAACTAAGAAAGAATTCAACAAAGCAGATGGACAAATGTAAGGTTTTTTTAAAAAAAATGTTGCTTTATGTTTTTAAAATTCATTTCCAGTGGTTAACATTCTTTTGAACTTCGGCAAAAGTTGGTATTATAAATATGAATAGATTAGCACAGAGCTTACTACAAATGAAAGCAGACTGAACATGCAATTGAGGTCTTCCATAATACTGTATCAGTATCTACTTTTTCTGTAGTATGTACATTTATGGGAAATGCATTCTAAAAGCTGACATATTGGAGTCTGCAGGATGAGGTGTTTAATAGTCGTACTGAAGAAGCATCATGCTGAGTCACTGTGAGGAATTCCATTTTCAGAAACTGAGTCCAAAAGGAGCATAAATGGTCCCTATATTGTTGACAGGCAGAAGAAAGCTCTGAGAAACAACTGCAGAGATAAAAAAAAAAAAAAAAAAAAGACAGAGTCAAAGACAGAACATAAGCAAAGGAGAGAACACTCAGATTAGAAAAAGCACCTTTTGGTGTAATAAAGGAATGAGAACATGGAATTAGAAAAACATAGAAAAGAAACAAATGTTTATTAACCTCGGGGAATAAAGATTTGAACTGAAATTTAAACTACTGCCTTAACAAGATCTGTGACAGGTGATGATGACACCTGGATACAAATGCATCAAAGATTCTAAAGCAGACTCATGCCAAGAACTGTGTGTGAAGTCCAAAAGAGAACCAGTAGGACCAGAGATAAGAGGAATCCAGAAAAGAAGAACAGAGAACTGGTTCTTTTTGCCTCAGTAGATATTGCCAGGAAGGCACTGGGAAGGAGCTAATAAGTTAAGATGAGTATCCTATGTACATATTCATAAGGTTGCATGTAAAAATATTCTATGGCTGCTCTACAATAAAATTAACCTTCAATCTCTTTTTATGTAGTTAATTTCAACTTATTATTTAGTTGTTCTCGTAAAGACTATCAAAATAAAAAAGAAATAGAAATCTTCATACTCTACAGATAGGAATATTCATTTGTGTAGCCATTTTAAAAGTTAATATAATAGTATTTAGTGAATTAGTTATGTCTATAGCCTGGATGTTTACCATAGAAACACTTTCACACAGATGCATTAAGACATATGTATCAGGAAGGTGATCATAGGCAAGCGAGATCAATACCTACCTACGAATAAAGGATTGTTGACGGCTGATGTGATACCTCAGTTTTTGTCTTTTTAGTTAGAATTTCAACAAGAGATGCACAACAAAGGAAATGTAGCTGTTTGTTTTTAGCGTAATTTATTGCAAAACAAAAAGTATTTTATTACAAAAAAGAGTAATTTGTTGCAAAAGAAAAAGAATATTTTAGAAGTTAAGTGCAGAATAAACAGTATACCCAGAGAGAGAGAGGATTCAGGGATGGCTGCTCTTCAGGATGAGACAGCACAGACTGGCACAAGGAGACTCCCTTTATGGGAGTCTTACATGGTTATTCATAAGGAGGTGGGAAGATGTTACTAGAAAGCTAGGTGCACGTGTGCAGTAGTTGTACGTGCTTGTTCATATGTTGCATGTCTCATTAGCATCTTAAATCTCTACCTAGGGGTGTGTTCTTTACTATTAAAATGAGCAAAAGGTCAATCTGAGGACAAGTTAAATCAAATTGCGCACGCTCTCTAAAGGGGAAAGTCTCTACTGAAGATAGCTTTGCTTGGATGTGCTCAATTACAATGCGAATGCTGTGGTTTATTGTGTTGACTGTACAGTCACCACAGTTGCTGTGTCCCAAGAACAGGGTCACTTCATTGATTACCTATCCTGCCTTAAATTGGTAAAATATGATGTATGATGGAATAATGTATGGGGTGAGAAGACATTAATTTGAGCTTCACAAAACAATGTGGATAAATCTCTCAAACATGGTCAGTGTTTAAATGTATAAACACATACATAATAATAAAATGATATTTACAGATTGACATATATGTAAAGGGTGTATTGGTAGGATGCACCTTAAATAAATATATTAAGAAAGATTTGTGGGATAGGAAAGGAGAGGTGAAATAAAAATAAAATAAAATAAAACCAGAGATAATTCTTTTGCAGACAAATACTAACATAAACTATAAAGTGGTTTACCTTAAATTTAGTAAGAATTTTGAAAACTATTCTGAAAAATCTTGAGCTGCCCTGAGGGCAGTTGACAGTTTCCCTTTGTGGATGAAAGAATTAATACCCCCCGCTCCATACACTCTCCTCAAAAATAATATATATCCATGTTGATAGAGTTTGGATATGCATCCCTACCAAAATCTCATGTTGAAATGTAATCCCCAGTGCTAGAGGAGGTGCCTGGTGGGCAGTGATTGAATCACGGGCAAATTTCCCTCTTGGTACTGTGTCCTGATGATAAGTGAGTTCTCATGAGATCTGCTTGTTTAAAAGTGTGTATCTCCTCCCCCACTCTCTCGCTGTTGCTCCTGCTGCACCCATTAAGAAGAGCCTGCTTCCTCTTTGCCTTCCACCATGACTGTAAGTTTCCTGAGCCCTGCCCTGAAGCCAACCAGGTGGCCTGCATCATGCTTTTTATACAGTCTATGGAACCATGAGCCAATTCAATCTCTTTTCTTTTTCTTTTTCTTTTCTTTTCTTTTCTTTTCTTTTCTTTCTTTTGTTTGTTTGTTTCTTTCTTTCTTCTTTCTTTTTCTTTTTTTTTCTGATGGAGTCTTGCTCTGTTGCCAGGCTGGAGTGTAATGGTGTAATCTACACCTCCTGGGTTCAAGCAATTCTCCTGCCTCAGCCTCCTGAGTAGCTGGGCCTACAGGCGCATGCCACCACGCCTGGCTAATTTTTGTATTTTTAGTAGAGATGGGGTTTCACCATGTTATTCAGGATGGTCTTGATCTCTTGACCTCATGATCCGCCTGCCTCAGCCTCCCAAAGGGCTGGGATTGCAGGGGTGAGCCACGGCACCCTGCCTCAATCTCTTTTCTTTATAAATTACCCAGTCTCAGGTATTTCTTCATAGCAATGAGAGAACAGACTGATACATTCTAGTTCCTCAACCCTGTCCATAAGTCATGTTACATGGCAAAGGGAAATTAAGCTTACAGGTGGAACTAAGGCTGAATAATCAGCTGAATTTTAGAGTAAAGAGATTATCCTGGATTATCCCTTAGGTCCAATGTAATCACAAGTGTCTTTAAAAGATAGAAGAGAGGGGTAGAAAAGCCAGTGTCTGAGTGAAGCAATTTGAGAAAGGCTTGACTGGCCATTGCCAGCTTTGAGATGAAGGAGGGCCATAAACCAAGGAGTGCTGCGGACTCTAGGAGCAGAAAAAAAGGTGAGAAAATATATTCTCCCTGAGAGCCTCCATTAGAATTACACAGTTCTGCCGACACTTTGAGTTTAGCACAGTGTGACTCAGTTAAGACTTCTGACCTCCATAGTTATACATTTGTGTTTTTTAAGCCACTAAATTTATGATGATTTGATACAGCAGCAAAAGGAAACTACTACATCCGTTTTTGTAAATGTGTGTGTGTGTGTGCACACCTCAACAACATTTGCAAAATTGAAATCTTCAATGTAATTATTGGAGTTCATCTTAAAAGACAAATACACACATTTCCAAACTGACATGCTATAATTTGCATTGTTCCCAATCCCCAGTAAACTGAAAAATACTCTTGGTACATCCAAAGTGATATGAAAATGTCCATCTGTAAAGACAACTCTATAAGTTATATTTTATCTTATTTTATTTTTTGAGACAGGGTCTCACTACCTCTCCCAGGTTGGATCATGCCTGGCTAATTTTTATTATTATTTTTTGTAGAGACGAGGGTCTCACTATGTTGCTCAGGCTGGTCTTGAACTCCTGGGCTCAAGTGATCCTCCTACCTTGGTTTCCCAAAGTGCTGGGATGGCAGTCATAAGCCACCATGCCAAGGCCAGTAAGTAGTATTTTAAACAGACCATATGATATTCCATACCACACACTTACCATAAACTAAATGTAAATTTCTATAAAAATGTGAAAAGTACCCAATGCATAATTTCAAAACGAAACCATTTAAACTAACTGAATTTATTAAGGAGAAATTAATTATAGTAAGAAGAAAGGGGTGTGACATTTTGAAGACCTCTAAAACGCCCTTTGTTGGCCTATCATAACATAGATTTTTACATTTGTTGATGAGAACGAGTGAATAGAAATGACTTTAAATGACAGTCTAGTTATTTCTAAGGAAGCAGATGAAAAATTTATGCTCCACTGGTATGCATCTGATTAAGATATAGCCCTTTGAAATAGTAATAGACTAAAAAGCCAAGCATGCTATGTTTTCATATCTTTTCATGCCGTACTTATTGAGAACCCTTAGGACAGCCATTAAATATCTAAAACTAAACATCAAAACTATTCTGAGCAGCAGGATGCATCAGACTCTTCTTCATTACTGAAGAGAGCACAGTTGAAATAATTCTGGAACGGCAGCAGACACCAATGTCAAACTTGAGCTCTGGTTAAAATCCTTTGCCTATCTTTAAATGAATCTTTTAGCATCTTTTTTTTTTATTGTCTTAAAAATTAACAAAGAAGAAAGGAGATGATACTGCCCGAGCCCAGGGACCAGGACTACCTGCTGGAAATCTACTGGATGGAATCCAGAGCTGTAAGGAAATTCCATAGAAAACAGAAAAAGGAAGAAAATTCAGGTTTCTCTTCTTTGACCCTCATATCTTCTTAAAATGCATCTCATTGGCTGGATATACCTAGAAATCAGAGGACAAAGAAGCCTGGGAAATACATGTCTTTAAGACACAGATGAGAGCAGGGGAATGGTAGAGAATGAATTTGAGAGGAAACAGAAAGGTGATTGATTGACATACCAAGCTGTGTCACAAAATACGTGAGAAAGGATCCTGCTACTTCTCCCTCCATGTAGGTATGGCAGTATGTGACATAGGTAAAGCAACGTTTACACCTCATTTTATTTCCACTGACTATGAACACATCCACAAAGACTCACTGGTGTAGATGGGGTAGTAATTGCACAATTAATCATTTGGATTTGCTTGTGTAGATACAATATTTTACCTAAACAGTACGACTAGATTTGAGTCATATCTTTTAGTCACTTTTCACACACAGTGATGAAAACCCCCACTGTATGCTAACTCATCTTGTGTATTGGGTGAAGAACACTGCTGTTTATTATTAGATTTTTGCCTTGTTTTCATAAATTATTAATAATTCATAGACATATATTTTCAGTCAATTTTAAAGGGCAAATCTGTAAGTCACAGAGGGTGGGATGGAGGGAGCTTATTGCTTGTAATCCAATCACACCTTTTCACATAGTGATACAAAGAATTCAATTTTGGGTAATTCCGAATTATTTCTAAAACCAAGACTCTAAAATAACAAAATACCAGAGGCACTACTTAAATTGGTGAAATTATTGTTTATACATAAATTGTTTCCGTGTTCATTATGAAGCTAACAAGGATGGATTTTAGACATAGCATAAATAAGAGAGTTTTAGGAATAAAAAATAAGACAGAGAACATTTTTATTTTTTTAGTTGGAAGATTCAAATGGAAAGTGATAAATAATGTTGAGTGTCTCTGCCCAGGGCACTTGTTAACTATCTTCCTGATAATTGGCATCTCACTCTCTTATTGCCACTGTGAACCATCGTGGTCTCTGTGAACATCTCATACTTTTGGTCGTGTCTATAGTAGTGAGAGTATTGGTTCTGCAAATAAATGCTTAATCTCTGAAAATTGTGACTATGTTATGTTACATAACGAAGGAGATTTTGAAGGTGCAATTAATGTTACAGACCTTAAAATAAGGAGATCAGTCCGGGCGTGGTGGCTCACACCTGTAATCCCAGCACTTTGGGAGGCCAAGGTGGGTGGATCACTTGAGTTCAGGAGTTTGAGACCAGCCTGGTCAACATGGTGAAACCCCGTCTCTATTAAAAATACAAAAATTAGCCGGGTGTGGTGGCAGGTGCCTGTAATCCTAGCTGCTCAGGAGACTGAGTTAGGAGAATCGCTGGAGCCTGGGAGGTGGAGGTTGCAGTGAGCCAAGATCGTGCCATTGCACTTCAGTCCCAGTGACAAGAGCGAAACTCCATCTCAAAATGCAACACAACAAAAAAAACCCCAAAAAAACAAAAATAAGGAGATCATTCTGGATTATACAGATGGAACCACTAAATCCCATGTGCCCTTAAAAGCAGAGAACTTCCTCTGGCTGGGGTCAGAGAGATACAGGGAAAAATTAGAGGTTGGATGCATCAGAAGGATTGGATGTGATACGATGTTATGGCTCTTAGATGTAGGGATCCACATATAAAGGTTAGGTAGAGGCCTGGAGCTCATGGCAGACTTGAGAAGGAAAGTGACAGCCTATAGGAGCAAAACTGTACTCTGGTTGACAACTATTGAGAAAACAAAAACCTTAGCCCTACAACTACAAGAATAGAATTTGATCAACAACTTGAATGAGCTTGGAAGTACATTCCCCAGAGCTTCCAATAAGGAACACATTCCACATTCCAGCTGCATCTCTGCCATGTCTGTGTTTTGTTCTTTTTCCCAAGCACTCCAGGCCCTATCATCTTCTCACATTATTACACACAAAGCACTTGCTAAAATGCCCCACTTCCCACCCTGAGGAAGGCCCTCTCATCTTTAAGACATCCTCATGGATTTTACTTCCACTCTCTTTGTTTTAAGGTTCTCTCATATTGCTTTAATCGTATTCCTGTTTAGTTGTCCAATCAATACTAGCACCTCTGTTGTATCCAATGGTCAACTAAGTGTATATTAGTGAATAGCACAGATACTGTGCAGATTTTCTATGAAGAAGTTGGAGGATAAAGAATAAGGAGATGAAGAAATAGAGCGACTCCAATAGGCTTATGGCATTTTCTAGTCAAATATAATGTATTTCTTTACATGCATATCTCTCCAACAAGCCATTGAGCTCATGGAAAGCAAACGATATGTTATGTGTCATTTGATGAAGGAAATTATCCTCAACATATCCTCAACATCCTCACATATCCTGTGTTGGCTGTGGCTGACACAGGAATTATGGATGGCTTCATGGACCAGACCAATTCAGACAAGAGTTAGAAAACTAAGGAATCAGAAGCCCAGGAAAAAAAAAAAAAATCCACCTTTCCTGGGAAACAAGTTATACAGCTGAGTGCATAGCCAAGTGTATTAACTGACAAGCTATCCATTTTAACAAGGAAGTCATATCTCAAAGGGATGCTTGCTGACATTAGGATAGAGCACCAATGGGAGAAACAGAAAGGATTAAAGGAAAATTAAAAGTCCAAAAAGGGAAAATGAATATAAATGTATTTCATTTAGTACTCTTGGAGAAAACTCACAGTTGTGTATATTTAGGTTTGCCCCCAAATATGCTTGCAACAGTGGCAAACAATAACGGGCTTAGATCAATACATTTAGCAGGATTCGCTTGTAGTAAGCCTGTTGCTTGATGCTGTTTTGCCTGTAAACCTGTTTGTATGAACACTTCGTGTTTGGCAGAAACTATTTAATGTAAGTTTTTTGTTACAGTTTCCTTTTACTTTTCCTCTATCATTCCCCTCTAGTTGTGTGTAAAAAGATTAAATGGGCTGGGCACAGTGGCTCACACCCGTAATCCCAGCACTTTGGGAGGCCGAGGCAGGTGGATTACCTGAGGTCAGGAGTTAGAGACCAGCCTGACCAACATGGAGAAACCCCGTCTCTACTAAAAATACAAAATTAGCTGGGCGTGGTGGTTCATGCCTGTAATCTCAGCTACTCGGGAGGCTGAGGCAGGAGAATCGCTTGAACCGGGGAGGCTGAGGTTGCAGTGAGCCGAGATCATGCCATTGCAGTCCAGCGTGGGCAACAAAAGCAAAACTCCATCTGAAGCAAAACAAAAACAAAAACAAAAAAAAAACAAACAAAACAAAAAAAAGATTAATGATTATTCTCTTTGGGTATACTTATATTTTCTGCATTTTCAATGCCACTATAAATGTTCAAAAATGAGGTGATATAAAATCTCTTGAAAAATTTATTTGAAATGGTTAAATTCTCACTAGAGTTCAAATATACTCTCTCCACTTCTTCAATGATTCATTTCTTAACTTAGTTTAATGTTTAATCTTAGCTTTTTAAAGCCTTTCCCTAACATTGCCAATTATTTCCATGTTTTAGCTCCAGTTGGAATTTGTCAGTCCTCATTTTCGTTTTCCTCTTCATACTGTTCAACAGTTCCTTCCATTGGCTTCTAGGATATTAATCTCTCCCCATTTCATTCCAACCCCTTTAACTGTTAGTTTTCTTGTTGAAGCTTCCTCTCATATCTTATTTTCAAATGTATGTTTCTTCTTGGGCTCAGTTCTGGCTGCATCTCTCAATTCCTCCCACATTCTATCTTGAGAATTGAGACCCTCTTTGGTGATAGTATTTAAATAAAACAATAGATTACCTGTGTCAAGAAGACTTCGTTGTTTGCCCAGAAAAAAAGAGATGCTTTATAAAATGTCCACAAGTCAATTTATTGGAGACTGTACTGTTCACCTGTACAAACGACTTGCTTATCAACCACAGTATACTTATTGAGAATCACTTCAAAGTCCTTACTTCTCTGTGGCCAGCAATCTTAAACTATTATATCACAAAGTTGACTCATTCCTGATCAGTTCCTCTGCTTTAAAAGATCTGCCTTAAGCCACTGGAGCTCAGCCCAGAAACTGCTATAAAAAATATTGCAGCAATTCTTGCTTCCCTTTCTGAGACACTGTCAAGCATCCATCAAGGTGGTGTTGTCTCTTCCCGCAATAAATTGTAGCTTTGCTTCATTAACAGGCTACCTGTTATCTTTTAAGCAATTCACCACTCACTAGATGAATCTCCAGGCTCATGATTTAGGCTGCTGTCAATTTGTTGGTTTTCATGTATTATGTATGTTTGTGTCTCTATGTCCAAGATATATCTCTAGTCTGCCCTCTTCTTTCCATTTCCACCAAGACCACCTTCAAACAAACCACCATCACCTCTCACCTAAATCACTACACAATCTATTGTCCGTAATAAATCCATTCAGTCTTTTAAACTTTGAAAAAAATCGTATTTTTATTTTTATTTGAGACAGGGTCTTGCTTTGTCACTCAGCCTGGCATGCAATGGCACAATCATGGCTCACTGCAGACTCGACTTTCTGGGGTCCAGGCAATCCTCCCACCTCAGCCTCTTGAAGAGCTGGGACTACAGGCGCATGCCACCACACTCGGCTATTTTTTTTTTTTTCTTTTAGTTACCTATAGAGACAGAGTCTCCCTATGTCGCCCAGTCTCATCTCAAATATCTGAGCTTAAGCGATCCTCCTGCCTCGGCCTCCCAAAGTGCTAGGATGAAGATCTTAATCTTGATTGATAATTAAGTTAATAATGATTCCTAAGAGTAAGAAATATTTATCTCTAGTTCAGCAACTTGGTTTCTAGTGCAGTATTTTTTTAATTACTTAAATGTAAGTAAGAACACATTTTTAAAATTTAGCTTGTATAATCACACTTTAAATAGAAGTATTTTATCTATACACATAAATATATCTATTCTATCATGTATCGATCTATGCATAGAGGTTTAATGAATATTCACTAAAGGTTAATGATGGGTTTTTTGTCCAGTGTGGGAAGTTTTTAGGATTATTTAGTATTTTTTGTATGTCTGATTCTTTATCATAATCTTATATATTTTTTGAGGTAAAGTTTGTTACTCTGAAAATTAGTATACACTCACACAAAACAATTTTTAAAGTATGGTTTTATTATGACTGAATTATAATCCGTGAAGACAGGTTATTCCCATCAAGAAGACTAAGGAAAGTTAATCAAATTAAGAGTCTATGAGCAGTGCAGTGTAAAGTTATTTCTGACTTTTATAAGCCTGTGATGACAAAAAGCACGACTCTATTGCAGACATAAATCTTCCAAACCCTAAAATACTTACTTTTGTATTCAGTTCATATTTTTAGGTAGCCTTTGTTTTTGACATTCCACAAATTGTCTCTATCATATTTTAAAATTGATTCTCCTTTGCTCCTGGAGAACCCTTTCTCAAAACCATTTCTCCTCCCCTTTCAGCCTGGATTGCTCCTCTCTGTAGTCTGTGCACTTAACTTTCACCATCTCACCATCCTGAGAGTCTTCCTCACTGATCCCCAGGGCTGAATGCATGGTTTGTCTGATCTCACTTCTTCTTTTTACCCGGTATATCATATTTTTCAGCAAGCACCTTCCTTGTAAAATGGAAAAACATTTTTCTATGCCCTTGTGGATCAGACAATGTGTCATTGTAGATGCTTATTTTAGCTGGATATTAACTTTTGATTAGAAATTATTTTCTTTAAGAATTTTAAAAGGAACTGCTCAATAGTTTTCTAGCATCCAATGTTGTAGGCAAAAAGTGTGAAGACAGTTGTTTTTCTCATTTATGTGTAAATGACATGTGTCCCTACCCCAAATCCCAGAAACTTTTAGTATCACTGACTTTACCCTTTGGTATGACAGCAAGTTAAAATTGTATATCTAGTCAATATCCCATTGTAAGTATTATGATTCCAAAATATTTTTTAAACATCAAGAACAAGATAACTCTACAGAAGATTTATTTTCTTGAATAGATAAGCTACTAAATAATGAATCAAACAAGAAACACTGTATCTCCTTCCTCTGGCAGATGAAAGTGCATTGAAGATGAAGAGCTGTCAGTTTAAGCACTGGATACCAACATGGTTTGAGCCAGTACTGGCCTTAACCCCGCTAATGCTGATGCATTTCATCTAAGGTGTTCCTGGCATTTGGAAGAGTGAGGAATGACTTTGGACTGAGATACATAACGATGACTAAAGATCTAAGCTCAAACTATCCAAAAAGTATAACCTGAGCCACATAGGTAATTTTAAATGTTCTAGTGGAGACATTAAATAAGGTAAAAATAGACAGGTAAAATTAATTTTAATTAATTTTTATGTAAACAAATATATCCAAAATATTATTACTTCAACATTTATGAAAACAAAATTATAAGTGAGATGTTAACATGGTTTTGGTTTTTATACTAAGTATGCAAAATTCAGAGTGTATTTTATACCTACAGCTCATCTTGATTTGCCCTAGACACATTTCAAGTGCTTGATAGACACATGTGTTGGTCAGTGCAGATCTAAAGAAAGAAATCAATTGTAAATTTCTTGACTATAATCTCTCTGCATTATTTATGGAATATATAGATAGAAAGATATTGTTTCCTCTGAAGTTTTACTTTGTAGTAAAAATAATAAGGAAGAAGAGAAAAGGGAGGAGGAGGAAGAGTAAGATTGGAGGGAGGAGGAGGGGGAGAAGCTCTGCTGTCATTCTCTGCACATCCTGGCTTATGTCTGGTTCCCATCCTTAGTGTTTTTTCTTACAAATTTTCCCACTGAGAGCCTTTATCTAATGCCATTGGCTAGAACACAGAACCTGGTCGATAACCAATTAACAATTTTATTGAATTCACTTATTTATGTATGACTTAATTTATCTATTGCTAAGAAGCTGGAGATGCAGTCCATGAGTGTTTGACTGTATTTTGGCTTTGGGTAAGAGAATATCAGGTTAGGATTGGCTCTAGTGTGCTCTTTCATCAAGTTCAGTTTTTATTTAAAAGGCACCTAAAGTGAACCTAGATACTAAAGCTTATTTTAAAAAGTAAATATCTTGGAACCTCCATAGAGCAATGGTTCTCAAGCTGTGGTCCCGATCAGCATCTCAGGGGATCTTGTTGGAAATGTGCATTCTCAGCTGGGTGTGGTGGCTCACAGCTGTAATCTCAGCACTTTGGGAGGCCGAGGCGGGTGGATCACCTGAGGTCGGGAGTTTGAGACCAGCCTGACCAACATGGAGAAACCCCTGTCTCTACTAAAAATATAGAAAATTAGCCGGGCATGGTGGCACATGCTTGCAATCCCAGCTATTCAGGAAGCTGAGACAGGAGAATCACCTGAATCCTGGAGGCAGAGGTTGTGGTGAGTCAACATCGCACTATTGCACTCCAGCCTGGGCAACAAGAGCAAAACTCCATTTAAAAAAAAAAAAAGAAAGAAAGAAAACAACAACAACAACAACAACAAAAGAAATGTACATTCTCAGGTTCCACTCCAGACCTTCTGAACCAGAAACTCAGAGGCGACGGGCAGCATTTGTGGTTGAAGCAACTCTTCAGGTACACTAATGTTTGAGGGCCACAGTTGCAGAGCTCAGGGCAAATGCACTTTATTATTGTTTTATTTTATTTCATAGCTCATGTTTGAAAACAGTAGTTATTAATTGTGGTTGCTTGAAGGATTTCAATGCACAATATGTGACAAATTTCCTTTGGTCTCAGAATTAGTGAAAGCTTTGCTCTTGACAAAAACTAGTACTTTTTTTTCCATAATGAGAAATTTTCATAGTGACTTGCAGTTTCACTTTGGCTACTGATAATTTCAGAACCAAATGTGAGGCTTATTAAAAAACAGCCCCTCACTGAATAGAAGGATAAATAAATTAATCTTAACATTAGGTAAATAGTTCCTCTACACAGGTAACAAAAGTTGAAGAAAATGTACAACCTATCCAAAAAATATTCCCCATTATACCCAAACTCATCAAATTCTGTAGTTTAATCACTTCATTAAGGTTTAAATATTGGTCCCACGAAGAGCACAGAACAATGATCTTTTGAATTAACTTGATTTGAAATACTAGGAACCAAAAGATGCCCCATGTTTCTTTCCCATGCCCCTGACCTTGTTTAGTCACGTGGCAATGGAGGTTATAATTTATAGTGTGCTTATCAAAATGCATCATTTTAATGGGTGAAACAGAATTGGTGTCTGTTATTTTAAAAAACATAACTACAAGGGAGTCAAGCATAACAGGGCACACATTAGCCAAAGCTCTACAAGCTTCATGTAGTTTCATTCAAGGCCATCAAAAAGGCTGGATAAAGATGAAAGTACAGAAATAGGGAAGAGATTAAAGAAATGTTCCCTTGAATGATGTATTTATCCAAGTTTTCTAAGGCAAAATTCCATATTAATATTTGGGTGCCAGGGAAATACATTTAATTGCAGGGGATGGGGTGGGGGATAGTTAAATGGCTGTCTTCTTATTGTGAATATTATTTTGAAACAGTGGCATAGTCAAACATGACTGAAATTCACAGCAAATGTGGCTCAGAGAGTTTCTTTTACTCAGCTAATGAAAGACCTCCAGAATAGGGAATGTTTTTCATTATAAGGGCTACTTAAATGGTACAGTGGTCTCTAGGTGGCTGCTAATCTTGGGTTCATTCTCCACACCACTACAGCAGAATTAAGAGTTAAGGCATTCTATGGAAAACGTAGGGTAAAGGGAATATGGAAGACAGGAATGAATCAGTGGAAGTTGATAAACATTTTACATTTTCTCCAACAGGCAACAAAGAACAACATAAATAAACAACAACATCTGTAAATGCCATTTTACACATTGCCCTTTAGAATCAAATGTTAATGCTGTGTGTTATCACTTATTTCCTGAATTTTTCAAAGTCTTCCCTCAGTGCAGTTTCAATTTCGATAAGGTGCTTATACCTGTGTTTTCCTCTGCTGCTGATCAAAGACCTGCCAAGAGAAATTTTGTTCTACCTCTGGCCCTTCTTCCAGGTACTGATCATCCATTTAGTTCTGTGACTGAGAGGTTATATTCTTGGACCCAGGATTATACTCTGGTCCCACGGACATGATTACCTGAGCTTCAGGAAATGGTAAAATGCTTGGAAACATTGTGGAAAATGCTTGGAAATATTCTATGTAATATTTCCTATGGCTCTGCCAAGTAGGGTGCTCTGATAATGCATATAATTAAACAATAGCTAATTTAATTATGAGTGGAATTGGGAGATAAATTAGTACCAAGTATCTCTTTCATCTTAACCACAAAAGAAAGATTGAAAAAAATCTGCTAAATCCAGTCCACAGAATCAGCAATTTTTTTCTGGAAGCGTATTAGTTCATTCTCACACTGCTATGAAGAAATACCCGAGACTGGATAATTTATAAAGAAAAAGGTTTAACTGACTCCCAGTTCAGCAGGGGTGAGGAGGCCTCAGAAACTTACAATCATGGTGGAAGGTACCTCTTCATAGGGAGGCAGGAGAGAGAATGAGTGCCAGCAGTGGAAATGCCAAATGATTATAAAACCGTCAGATTTCGTGAGAATTCACTCACTATCATGAGAACAGCATGGGGGAAACCGCCCCCATGATTCAATTACCCCTCATCGTGTACTTCCCATGACATGTGGGGATTATGTGGATTACAATTCAAGATGACATTTGGGTGGGGACACAGCCAAACCATATCAGGAGGATTGGGAATGCTAAACCTATGCATTTGATGAGTAGTTTTCAAAACATTGGCATGAAATAGGAATTACTTTTCCTAAAGAAAAGTATTTCATTCCCTTCCTTTTCAGAGTGAAATGTGTCTTTATTCATGAGTACAATAAACTACCTGGAGTCATGACATGTACTTATGGGATTTATATAGAGCAATACATTTGAGCATCTGAAATAGAGTTCCAAACGACATCTTCTTAGGAAAAATTGTTTTGCTTACATATTCCTGTGATCTTTTATTTCTACATTGCTTTTCTGTCTGCTATCACCCCTCTCTCCCTTATCCCAATCCCCTCACATATCACAAAGCTGCCAACTATCAAGATTGTGTTGCCTCCTTTTTTTTTTTTTTAAATAAGGTTTCCATCTTCAGTATCTTTATGTCTTCGGTCCACTTTATTTAATCTTTTATTCATTTTTCCAGTTCAAGCTCATAAGCAGCTACATTACAAGTCTTAGATACCATCAACATACTATGTCATTATTTATAAGGAACCGCTATGTCTCAAAAACCTCATCTGTTTCATTCAAAACGGTTAATATCTGCCATTTCTGTCCTATTTCCTCAATCTGCCTAGTTCTCTGGCTCACCTCCTGGGTATGACCTCTCATTCCAAAACTCCCTCCCATCTCTGATTTTCCTGACTTGTAATGAAAGCATATGCTCAAACACTCAAACACCTGTTGGTTATAAGAAGCCAGTCATTGGGAGGCCGAGGTGGGTGGATCATGAGGTCAGGAGATCAAGACCTTCCTGACTAACACGGTGAAACCCCATCTCTACTAAAAATACAAAAAATTAGCAGGGCGTGGTGGCGGGCGCCTGTAGTCCTGGCTACTCGGAAGGCTGAGGCAGGAGAATGGTGTGAATCCGGGAGGCAGAGCTTGCAGTGAGCCAAGATCATGCCACTGCACTCCAGCCTGGGCAACAGAGCAAGACTCCATCTCAAAAAAAAAAAAAAAAAAGAAGAAGCCAGTCAATTTACCAGACAATCAACATACATTTAAAAATAGAAAATTTACTTTTGTCAGTGTAAAATAAAAGAAAAACATATTTTTTCAATGATATTACCTATAAATTTAAGGAGTTTGGTAAAAATATGTACTTCAGTCTTAGTATATCTCAGGGTTTTGTAAAACAAGGTTAAAAATCTCAACACCTCTAAAAGTGAAGATAGATTTTTCATAAATAATACTAGTTGCTTAAATTTCTGCCATTTTTATAGCCTTTGTGGTACCTCTACATACTTTATTGCACGTAGTTTCCACAAGAAGCCTATGAGATAAATGTTATTTTGACTGTACAAAAGTAGAACATGAGATTCCCAGAGCCAACTGGCTCACCCAGTTTTCTCACAGCTAGTCTTTCCCCACCTAATATAGTGGCTAAAAAAAATAGGAAGGAGGGCAAGCATTTTGTTCTTACGGGGTCGCACTTAATTGGTACACAAATGGTCATATTGCTGATAAGCACCTCGATGTCTGGAATGACAACTTATTCACCTTCCTGCACATAGCAGTACCAAGGTGTTTGGTGGAATTATGCTTAATTTAGTAATATATTAGAATTTCAAAAATAACTCAAAACATAAAGTAAAATGAGAAAGACTCTTCCAAAAATCATCCTTTGGGTTTTACTTTTCTTCAAACACACAATAATTATTCTCAAGATTTAAGAAAGGTGTTCTGATAATATGTAATATACTTTTTAAAATAACCCTACTGTGGTTGCTAATCTTTTTGATAAAAGATTTCACTCTTGTAAACATGAAAACTTTACCGAAAGCCAAGGCTTATTAGGATTTTTGACAAAGGTGGATAATAACATTTAGGGTTAAAAACTAAGAAAGTTTACACAGTAGTAAAATGGTTCTTCTTGCATGACTTATTCATATGTTCTAAGGCAATTTTCCAAGAAAATTATTAAAATGTTCTGAGCCATAGCTGTATGGCCATTTAATTAAGTTTCTAAAATCTTATTATTTAAATGAAGTCTCTCGACATTATTACTTGAGTGCAATCTGAAAATATATAAAATGTATTCATGAACTTTGAATTGGAACTTTTGTCCTCAACTGGAATTTCTCGTAAGAAAATAAAAATAATGCACACAAAGTTTAATGTACAAGAATGTCAATCGCAGCACAGTTTGCAAAGTCTAAAATCAATGATAAAACTTAAATGTCTCTGTGGAATATAATGAAATAAGTTGTAAGGAATAAGAAATAAAGTTATAAGGTGAACTAATCATATTATACTTCTTAATATAATCATTTTATTAAAATTGAAATTATTTATAATATAGCCTTAAATAAAATCAGAATGTAAATGTATTTATTTAGCTCTTAATATCATAATTACTGGATGAGTGATAATACATCAAAATAATATCAACTGAGTTTTAATATCATGGATAATTTAAACTTTGTGATTTTGAAAACTACAATCACCTGCATCAACACAACATAGCCATTAACACTAAGAGCCAGGACCACCTAGATCAACATGACTTTGTTATTTATTCCAAGAAACCCTTACTAAGGAAATTGATGACTGTACACCAAAAATGACTTCAGTGTTTCCTTCAGAAAAAAAATCTCTGGGAAGTTGTTTCTCTGAGACAATAGTTTGCTCACCTGGGCAAATACGTCATTTACCAAAGCACAGTTTAGTTTTTAAGATTCTCTTCAGGACCCTCTCCTCACTAAGTCTATCAATCCTAATACATTACTTTTCAAACTTTAACCAAGCTAGTTTCCCTCCTTGAAACTACACGTTCTAATGCTCAGAAGCTCAGATAACAAAGTCCTTTAAGTACCCTTCTGACTTTCCCCTTCTGTGACACAGCTAAGCATTCAGTCCATTCTAAGAAATAGCTTTGCTTTATTAACAGATTGTTTGTTAAGACTTTAGAAAATAAACAACTGGCATTATTCATCACATTTTATCTTAAAGATATATTATTTTTATTAGGCAAGGTTTTAGTTTTCTGGGCCAGATACAGCCAGTGAAGAGTAATAATCCGAATTGTAAAAATAATGAGTCAAGCTATGTGAACCTTATAATACTCAGTGAAAGTATTCATCATTCTCGGCATTTTCATATATTAAGTCATTTAATTCTCACTACTGCCCCGTGAGATTAGTAGTGTTGTTACCATTTTGTGCCTAGTGTCACAGGACTGCCCCTTAGCAGAGCAGGGATCACAGCCCGGGCTGTCAGGCCTGTTAACTGGCCATGGTCACCAATATGTCGTGCTACTTCTCATACAGAGATATTAATGTTTTTCTGCAAAGAATCAAGGCAAAGAAGATTGAGAAGGATTCAAAGGATTGAGAGCGTTGGATTCAAGGACTCTACTTATGTTTAAAATATCCATAAAGAGGTCCGATGTGGTGGCTCACGCCTGTAATCCCAGCACTTTGGGAAGCCAAGGCCGGCAGATCACGAGGTCAGGAGATCAAGACCATCCTGGCTAACACAGTGAAACCCCATCTCTACTAAAAATAGAAAAAAATTAGCCAAACATGGTGCCCTGTGCCTGCAGTTCCAGCTACTCGGGAGGCTGAGGCAGGAGAATCGCTTGAACCTAGAAGGTGGTGGTCGCAGTGAGCCGAGATCATGCCACTGCACTCCAGCCTGGTGACAGAGCAAGATTCTGTCAAAAAAAAAAAAAAAACCTAATGCTAGATGACGAGTTAGTGGGTGCAGCGCACCAGCATGGAACATGTACACATATGTAACTAACCTGCACAATGTGCACATGTACCCTAAAACTTAAAGTATAATAAAAAAAAAAAAAAGAAAGAAAGAAAGAAAAGAAAAAATATCTGTAAAGAATCTAGTGAGGAAAAGTTTCTCTTAGACTTTCTTTTCCTCTTTCCTAGTAATAGAACCTGGAATCTGATAAATTACTTCATTTAGTCTTCAGATTTATTTATCCTAAACACTGCCTCTGGTTTGATTTTAATCTAAATATTAATATTTCAATTCCAAGTGGAAAATCTCCACAATGTGATAAGATGGGAATCCTAGGAACAATATCACCTCTTGTGCAGGATGCTGTTCTGTGGTTGTTATATAACACTTTGGTAAATATCACAGGCATATTATACAGTTCAACTCTTACTGTTTCACTCTGAGACAAGATGGAGTTTACACACATACACACACACGAGAGAGAGAGAGAGGGAGAGACAACTTTTGTCAAGCTTGAGTGTATAAACCCTCTTCTACCCAGTATTTCTTGTGTCTGTATCAATACTGCAGAGCAAACATTGATGGTCCATCAGCATTTTCTCTGGAAAGCCTATGCATACTCTGAACACCTTATTTGAAATAGCAGCTATTCATAGAAATTACCATCATTTACACATGGAGCCTCACCAGAAGCAAGTTGTTTCTAGGATTCTACCCTGGAAAGTTTAGTTAATTCCCAATTCCCAGCATGAAGGATTCAATGTGGTGATTTAAAATTGGGATCTGGCTACATAGCTACTTCCATGTTGCCCAGTTAATATTCTTTCTTATTTACTTCCTACCTTCCCACCAAGAAAATATCCATGGATATGACCAAAGCAGATGTACCAAAAAGCACTTGTATATTTACGTTCAGACTTTTAAACCAGAGTCCAGCTGAAGCATGTGTGTGATCGAGATGTTGAGATTAGAAAATTTAACAAAATATTTCTATCAAAGCAGTGCTTATTTTCACATCCTAGATGAATAGAAAATTCCTTGTAAAAGATTTATTTTTGAGCTCAGATTTTAAAAGCCACTTTCTACCAAACAGACAGCACAGCGTTGACCTTGAAGTAGGTGTGATAAACACAGCTCTTTCAGATCCGGCTATTATTACAAAATGACTGAGCACAAAGGAGATCTGAAGGCAATAATATCCATTGGACAATAAACTCAGTGGAAGACAGGATGCTTGGGATAAATGGCGTGGGAGCTGAAAAGGATGTTTGATTTTCTAAATGGTTACATACTTGGGTAGAGTATATCTTCTTTATCTAATTCTTTCAAAAACATGTTATTTCCCCATTAGTATGGCTCTTTATACAAATAAAGCACAAAGAGCATATTTCTTTCTTAAAGAACGTTTAACAGGGTGGGGCACAGTGGCTCACGCCTGTAATCCCAGCACTTTGGGAGGCCAAGGCAGGCAGATTGCCTGAGCTCAGGAGCTTGAGACCAGCCTGGGCAACATGGTGAAACCCTGCCTCTCCTAAAATAGAAAATAAAAATTAGCCAGGCATGGTGGCTGCACCTGTAGTTGCAGCTACTCAGGAGGCTGAGGCAGGAGAATTGCTTGAATCCAGGAGGCAGAGGTTGCAGTGAGCTGAGATTGCACCGCTGCACTCCAGCATGGGCGACAGAGCGAGACTCCATCTCAAAACAAAAACAAATAAACAAACAAACAAACAAAAAAGAACATTTATCAAAATGATCACAAGATTCTTGAATTGCTGTTCTTATTTTAAGCCATTAGGTACTTCTCTTATACTGTGAAAATGTAGTCTGAATCTTAACTATTAGTATATGTAGCAGTAGAGATGTCACAAAAAATCCAAATTTATACTGTAAAAATATTTATATTACTGGTAAAGTAACATTTAAAACACCAAAAAACTATAAGAACTTATTGTAAGTAAAATGCCCACACATTTTTCTTTTTAGATGTAGTGAGTTGTCACAGGTGTGTAAAGTGTTTGAAAATAACCCAGAATTATCTATCCACTTCATAAAATCATATACTCGTACATGTATCTCCCAGTTTCACAAGTAGTAGACAAATTTAAAATGTGATACTCAATAAATACCAACTATGAGATTCACCAAAAGCAATCGTATTTATGATGTGTGGGGTTGAATTATTTTCGATTATTGGGACATCATAAAGTACAATACTCTGTACTTCTAGTGTACATAAATAGTTTTAGTTCACTTGCTCAGAGGAAAAGAAAAATTTCATCCATATTTTTGAGGCTACAGTGACTTTTAAACCCTCTTTTGTTTTTGGACTTTTTAGGTTTTTATCTCTCTCTTCAAGCAAGCTATCTTTTGATCAAATAAATGTGCTAATTTGTTAATAATTTATTCTAAAATATGTATGTTAAACTTTAAAATACCTTGGAGGGAGGAGCCAAGATGGCCGAATAGGAACAGCTCCGGTCTACAGCTCCCAGCGTGAGCGATGAAGAAGACAGGTGATTTCTGCATTTCCATCTGAGGTACCGGGTTCCTCTCACTAAGGAGTGCCAGACAGTGGGCGCAGGTCAGTGGGTGCGCGCACCGTGCGCGAGCCGAAGCAGGGCGAGGCATTGCCTCACTTGGGAAGCGCAAGGGGTCAGGGAGTTCCCTTTCTGAGTCAAAGAAAGGGGTGACGGACGGCACCTGGAAAATCGGGTCACTCCCACCCGAATACTGCGCTTTTCCGACGGGCTTAAAAAACGGCGCACCACGAGATTATAACCCACACCTGGCTCAGAAGGTCCTACGCCCACGGAGTCTCGCTGATTGCTAGCACAGCAGTCTGAGATTAAAGTCCAAGGCAGCAGCCAGGCTGGGGGAGGGGCGCCCGCCATTGCCCAGGCTTGATTAGGTAAACAAAGCAGCCTGGAAGCTCGAACTGGGTGGAGCCCACCACAGCTCAAGGAGGCCTGCCTGCCTCTCTAGGCTCCACCTCTGGGGGCAGGGCACAGACAAACAAAAAGACAGCAGTAACCTCTGCAGACTTAAATGTCCCTGTCTGACAGCTTTGAAGAGAGCAGTGGTTCTCCCAGCACGCAGCTGGAGATCTGAGAACGGGCAGACTGCCTCCTCAAGTGGGTCCCTGACCCCTGACCCCCGAGCAGCCTAACTGGGAGGCACCCCCCAGCAGGGGCACACTGACACCTCACATGGCAGGGTATTCCAACAGACTTGCAGCTGAGGGTCCTGTCTGTTAGAAGGAAAACTAACAAACAGAAAGGACATCCACACCAAAATCCCATCTGCACATCACCATCATCAAAGACCAAAAGTAGATAAAACCATAAAGATGGGGAAAACACAGAACAGAAAAACTGGAAACTCTAAAAAGCAGAGTGCCTCTCCTCCTCCAAAGGAACGTAGTTCCTCACCAGCAACAGAACAAAGCTGGATGGAGAATGACTTTGAAGAGCTGAGAGAAGAAGGCTTCAGACGATCAAATTACTCTGAGCTACGGGAGGACATTCAAACCAAAGGCAAAGAAGTTGAAAACTTTGAAAAAATTTAGAAGAATGTATAACTAGAATAACCAATACAGAGAGGTGCTTAAAGGAGCTGATGGAGCTGAAAACCAAGGCTCAAGAACTACGTGAAGAATGCAGAAGCCTCAGGAGCTGATGCGATCAACTGGAAGAAAGGGTATCAGCAATGGAAGATGAAATGAATGAAATGAAGCGAGAAGGGAAGTTTAGAGAAAAAAGAATAAAAAGAAATGAGCAAAGCCTCCAAGAAATATGGGACTATGTGAAAAGACCAAATCTACGTCTGACTGGTGTACCTGAAAGTGATGGGGAGAATGGAACCAAGTTGGAAAACACTCTGCAGGATATTATCCAGGAGAACTTCCCCAATCTAGCAAGGCAGGCCAACGTTCACATTCAGGAAATACAGAGAACGCCACAAAGATACTCCTCGAGAAGAGCAACTCCAAGACACATAATTGTCAGATTCACCAAAGTTGAAATGAAGGAAAAAATGTTAAGGGCAGCCAGAGAGAAAGGTCGGGTTACCCTCAAGGGGAAGCCCATCAGACTAACAGCGGATCTCTCAGCAGAAACCCTACAAGCCAGAAGAGAGTGGGGGCCAATATTCAACATTCTTAAAGAAAAGAATTTTAAACCCAGAATTTCATTTCCAGCCAAACTAAGCTTCATAAGTGAAGGAGAAATAAAATACCTTACAGACAAGCAAATGCTGAGAGATTTTGTCACCACCAGGCCTGCCTTACAAGAGCTCCTGAAGGAAGCACTAAACATGGAAAGGAACAACCAGTACCAGCCGCTGCAAAATCATGCCAAAATGTAAAGACCATCGAGACTAGGAAGAAACTGCATCAACTAACGAGCAAAATAACCAGCTAACATCATAATGACAGGATCAAATTCACACATAACACTATTAACTTTAAATGTCAATGGACTAAATGCTCCAATTAAAAGACACAGACTGGCAAATTGGATAAAGAGTCAAGACCCATCAGTGTGCTGTATTCAGGAAACCCATCTCACATGCAGAGACACACATAGGCTCAAAATAAAAGGATGGAGGAAGATCTACCAAGCCAATGGAAAACAAAAAAAGGCAGGGGTTGCAATTCTAGTCTCTGATAAAACAGACTTTAAACCAACAAAGATCAAAAGAGACAAACAAGGCCATTACATAATGGTAAAGGGATCAATTCAACAAGAAGAGCTAACTATCCTAAATATATATGCACCCAATACAGGAGCACCAAGATTCATAAAGCAAGTCCTGAGTGACCTACAAAAAGACTTAGACTCCCACACATTAATAATGGGAGACTTTAACACCCCACTGTCAACATTAGACAGATCAACGAGAAAGAAAGTCAACAAGGATACCCAGGAATTGAACTCAGCTCTGCACCAAGTGGACCTGATAGACATCTACAGAACTCCCCACCCCAAATCAACAGAATATACATTTTTTTCAGCACCACACCACACCTATTCCAAAATTGACCACATACTGGCAAGTAAAGCTCTCCTCAGCAAATGTAAAAGAACAGGAATTATAACAAACTGTCTCTCAGACCACAGTGCAATCAAACTAGAGCTCAGGATTAAGAATCTCACTCAAAACCGCTCAACTACATGGAAACTGAACAACTTGCTCCTGAATGACTACTGCATACGTAACGAAATGAAGGCAGAAATAAAGATGGAAACCAACGAGAACAAAGACACAACATACCAGAATCTCTGGGATGCATTCAAAGCAGTGTATAGAGGGAAATTTATAGCATTAAATGCCCACAAGAGAAAGCAGGAAAGATCCAAAATTGACACCCTAATATCACATTTAAAAGAACCAGAAAAGCAAGAGCAAACACATTCAAAAGCTAGCAGAAGGCAAGAAATAACTAAAATCAGAGCAGAACTGAAGGAAATAGAGACACAAAGAACCCTTCAAAAAATTAATGAATCCAGGAGCTGGTTTTTTGAAAGGATCAACAAAATTGATAGACCGCTAGCAAGACTAATAAAGAAAAAAAGAAGAATCAAATAGATGCAATAAAAAATGATAAAGGGGATATCACCACCGATCCCACAGAAATACAAACTACCATCAGAGAATACTACAAACACCTCTACGCAAATAAACTAGAAAATATAGAAGAAATGGATAAATTCCTGGACACATACACTCTCCCAAGACTAAACCAGGAAGAAGTTGAATCTCTGAATAGACCAATAACAGGAGCTGAAATTGTGGCAATAATCAATAGCTTACCAACCAAAAAGAGTCCAGGACCAGATGGATTCACAGCCGAATTCTACCAGAGGTGCAAGGATTAACTGGTACCATTCCTTCTGAAACTATTCCAACCAATAGAAAAAGAGGGAATCCTCCCTAACTCATTTTATGAGGCCAGCATCATTCTGATACCAAAGCCAGGCAGAGACACAACAAAAAAAGAGAATTGTAGACCAATATCCTTGATGAACACTGATGCAAAAATCCTCAATAAAATACTGGCAAACCGAATCCAGCAGCACATCAAAAAGCTTATCCACCATGATCAAGTGGGCTTCATCCCTGGGATGCAAGGCTGGTTCAATATACGCAAATCAATAAATGTAATCCAGCATATAAACAGAGCCAAAGACAAAAACCACATGATTATCTCAATAGATGCAGAAAAAGCCTTTGACAAAATTCAACAACCCTTCATGCTAAAAACTCTCAATAAATTAGGTATTGATGGGATGTATCTCAAAATAATAAGAGCTATCTATGACAAACCCACAGCCAATATCATACTAAATGGGCAAAAGCTGGAAGCATTCCCTTTGAAAACTGGCACAAGAGAGGGATGCCCTCTCTCACCACTTCTATTCAACATAGTGTTGGAAGTTCTGGCCAGGGCAATTAGGTAGGAGAAGGAAATAAAGGGTATTCAGTTAGGAAAAGAGGAAGTCAAATTGTCCCTGTTTGCAGACGACATGATTGTATATCTAGAAAACCCCATTGTCTCAGCCCAAAATCTCCTTAAGCTGATAAGCAACTTCAGCAACTTCAGCAAAGTCTCAGGATACAAAATCAAAGTGCAAAAATCACAAGCATTCTTATACACCAACAACAGACAAACAGAGAGCCAAATCATGAGTGAACTCACATTCACAATTGCTTCAAAGAGAATAAAATACCTAGGAATCCAACTTACAAGGGATGTGAAGGACCTCTTCAAGGAGAACTACAAACCACTGCTCAAGGAAATAAAAGAGGATACCAACAAATGGAAGAACATTCCATGCTCATGGGTAGGAAGAATCAATATCATGAAAAAGGCCATACTGCCCAAGGTAATTTACAGATTCAATGCCATCCCCATCAAGCTACCAATGACTTTCTTCACAGAATTGGAAAAAACTACTTTAAAGTTCATATGGAACCAAAAAAGAGCCCGCATCGCCAAGTCAATCCTAAGCCCAAAGAACAAAGCTGGAGGCATCACACTACCTGACTTCAAGCTATACTACAAGGCTACAGTAACCAAAACAGCATGGTACTGGTACCAAAACAGAGATATAGATCAACGGAACAGAACAGAGCCCTCAGAAATAACGCCGCATATCTACAACTATCTGATCTTTGACAAACCTGAGAAAAACAAGCAATGGGGAAAGGATTCCCTATTTAATAAATGGTGCTGGGAAAACTGGCTGGCCATATGTAGAAAGCTGAAACTGGATCCCTTCCTTACACCTTATACAAAAATCAATTCAAGATGGATTAAAGACTTAAACGTTAGACCTAAAACCATAAAAACCCTAGAAGAAAACCTAGGCATTAGCATTCAGGACATAGGCATGGGCAAGGACTTCATGTCTAAAACACCAAAAGCAATGGCAACAAAAGCCAAAATTGACAAATGGGATCTAGTTAAATTAAAGAGCTTCTGCACAGCAAAAGAAACTACCATCAGAGTGAACAGGCAACCTACAGAATGGGAGAAAATTTTCGCAACCTGCTCATCTGACAAAGGGCTAATATCCAGAATCTACAATGAACTCAAACAAATTTACAAGAAAAAAACAAACAACTCCATCAAAAAGTGGGCAAAGGACATGAACAGACACTTCTCAGAAGAAGACATTTATGCAGCCAAAAAACACATGAAAAAATGCTCATCATCACTGGCCATCAGAGAGATGCAAATCAAAACCACAATGAGATACCATCTCACACCAGTTAGAATGGCAATCATTAAAAAGTCAGGAAACAACAGGTGCTGGAGAGGATGTGGAGAAATAGGAACACTTTTACACTGTTGGTGGGACTGTAAACTAGTTCAACCATTGTGGAAGTCAGTGTGGCGATTCCTCAGGGATCTAGAACTAGAAATACCATTTGACCCAGCCATCCCATTACTGGGTATATACCCAAAGAACTATAAATCATGCTGCTATAAAGACACATGCACACGTATGTTTATTGCGGCATTATTCACAATAGCAAAGACTTGGAACCAACCCAAATGTCCAACAATGATAGACTGGATTAAGAAAATGTGGCACTTATACACCATGGAATACTATGCAGCCATAAAAAATGATGAGTTCATGTCCTTTTTAGGGACATGGATGAAATTGGAAACCATCATTCTCAGCAAACTATCGCAAGAACAAAAAACCAAACACCGCATATTCCCACTCATATGTGGGAATTGAACAATGAGATCACATGGACACATGAAGGGGAATATCACACTCTGGGGACTGTTGTGGGGTAGGGGGAGGGGGGAGGGATAGCATCGGGAGATATACCTAATGCTAGATGACGAGTTAGTGGGTGCAGCGCACCAGCATGGCACATGTATACATACATAACTAACCTGCACAATGTGCACATGTACCCTAAAACTTAAAGTATAATAAAAAAAAAAAAAAACAAAGTCACTATGATCTTCATAGGGTTTCTCAAGCAGCCCCATCAACTACTTGTGCAAACAATGGTGCCAATGCCACCGAAAATGCCACCTCAGTGGTCAAGACAAAGTTTGTCTACTTCAGTTCCCTCACAGGAAAAGTGATATCAATAGAGTACCACTAAAGCTTTGATGTATTGGTAGGCTTTCATAGTGTTAGGTTACACGTTTCTATGAAACACATGCTCATTTTGGTTACTGCCTATAACAACCAGAAAAGTATGCAAACAGCGTTTATGGACCCTTTTTATAACCAAATCCACTTTTGGTAAACTAAAGATGCCTCATGCTTTTCCAGAGAATTACAGCTGTAAGGGTGCTCAGGTACCATGATGTGTGCAGGAACTCAACAAAGACTGAGAGATGCTTCAATGTATTTTGAGCATAAAACAGACTCTTGTAGTGTCAGAGGCACTTATTTTAGAGGGCTTGGATTTTTTAGGATCATTTCTCTCCCCTCCATTGACCAGGCGGAGTCTTGTAGAAATCTAATTAACCTGCATATAGAGAGGGATTTTAATATATTCTATAGCTCCCAGGAATAAGACAATGAAGAGTTATTACATCATTACATTTTTCTAAATTCTTTGCAAATAATATTATTTTGGTGGGCTGGAGGAAGAAGAATTAAGCCAAACTTAAGGCCTCTGGATACAATGGAGGTTTTTCTTATCTGTTTTGCAAGAAAAAGAATAAATGTGAATTCAGTAGTGATAATGGACTGAATTTTCTGAGCTGGCAAAATGTATATTTTAAACTGATTTTCTGTTGTGTGAGATCCAATTACTTCTGTTAAACTATTTTAAAATTCAATATAGCTTCCTCCTATCCATGACTATTAGAAAGAGGGAAAGCACAGAATATGTATTTTCTAAGAATTCTTTTCCTAGTTATGTGAATCATAATAAAGAATTCATCACATTACATTGATAATTATTACTGATAGTAAAATTTAAGAGAAAACAAGAATCCTACTGTTTTCCATACTGGTGAATACAGCTTATAAAATATACATACGTGAGAAACTTGAAAAATGAATTACATGATCATACTATCCACAGAAAAATAATGAGCTGAAAATAAATAATTCTTATTAAATAGCTACACAATTTCAAAACAAATATGTAAACACATCATGTCAATTATTTAAGAAAACTACTTTTTCTTCCTCAGTTGAATATCTTAGAGGGAATAAAAATTATCCATAATATAATAATATAATAAAAAGTCAGAGGATTGATAATACCAGTTAACATACTTTTAAAAATCATTTTATACAGAAAAATCTTCCAAATATACTGCTTGTTCATAAGCCTCTTTGCAATTATCATTCAATACATGCATTTCTATTAAATTCAAGCTAAACATGAAAAATAAATAAATAAATAAAATACCTTGGAAATGTTTTTCTTTATGGAGAACATTTGTTTCATGAAATAAATGTGCTAATTTATTAATAATTTATTCTAAAATATGTATGTTAAACTTTAAAATACCTTGGAAATGTTTTTCTTTATGGAGAATATTTGTTTCATTTCTCCTATCACTCTTGAGTTGGTAATAGGGTTATCAGAAAATGTGTAAATGATATAAGTTGAGAAATAAACATAACATAAAAGGCAAAAGCTAAGATGTACAAATAAACAGCTTAGTTCATTCTGGTTTTATACACATGGTGCCAAAATGGCTATCAAATTCAGGGTTGATTAGCTGTCAGTCAAGGACTGCAGAGAGTTAAGCTAGTAACCACACAGTCAGGAACATTTAGGCCATTTGGAAGACATCCAGACATGCTGAACTAGTTTAATGACTTGTGTTAGAAATAGTAGGTGACATTTTTCTCTATTCAGTCTCTTGATCTCTACCACTAGTTACAATAGAATTGTATGAGAATGTTGAGGTTCTGGTGATTTAATGAGGTGTCACTGCACAATTTTTATTCTGCTACAATGACAGTTTTGGAACTTTTTTTTGCTTCTCTCAGTCTCTAGCCATGCTGGCTTTTGTCATTAAGTGGCCATTGTGATCTTTGATGTATAATGATGGGGAGTGCTGTCAAGAAGCAAAATCATGGTTGTTACATGGTTTGGGTCAGCCACAGCAGTCAGTTTTTTTTTTTGTGTACAGCAATATTGGCTATTGTTGCCATAAGAATGGTGGAAATGATTGGGGTAGGAGAATGAATTGCAGCCCAACTGAAGAATAATAAGCCACCTCTTCAATTTTAACCTGAAAATGACATTTTTTTTAAAAAAAAAGTAGGTTCATGCACTAAGATTAGAAAAAACTGAATACCAAATTCATACAATTTGACTTTTGCTTTAACTATCAAATATCAAAATTCAAGTTAATACAGATTCAATTTGTGCTAAATATTTCACTTTAAACCCTCTTTTTCAAGAACACTTGGCATCAGCAAAGAGTGAATTTGGTCTTAGTTTCCCTTTCTTTTTCCTTCCCCCCACCAAGTCTAAGAACTGGTAAAATTCTTAATCTCATGTCAATGGAACACTTTTAAAATTCCTATTTAATGTGTCTTTCTTCGCCTTGTAAACCAGAGACTTCATTTTGTGTTCAAAAATTTAAAAAGACCAAACACAGTAAGCTGCTTTATAATTCTTTTTTTATTCATTGATGTTTGTGAAATACACACTATCCGTAACTATTGGGAAATGTGACGTTTACATAGCAGAAAACCCATCTACACTGACGGACATAGAATTTAGAGGAATCCAAATTTTTGTTTGCCAAAATAACAGATTAACTGTTTATCATTCCAATTCAGCAGAGTCTAAAGGGAAGCATTTAATGGGAACGATCTAATTTCTCTCCAGAGCTTTTAAGTCCCTGCACTCCCAGAAATACAATCTTTTCTCTCCCTACCACTGAGGCATTGCATAGACAGTGCATATTTCACATGAGAACATTAATATCAAACACTTCATATCAAGTATAGCACATAGTAGGCAATGGATAAACATCAGCTATAATTATTTAGTGAAAGTTGAAATCATGCCTTTCCTTCAAAGAAACTGTGTTTCATAAAATATTTTAGGTGAAGATTAATATATACAAATCCTTCTCTTTTTTTGAAATTGCTGAAAATTCATGCAAAGTCATAAAGCAAACCAAGGCAAGCCTCATGCTGCCTCTAAAATATCTCATTTAATAAAAATCATCAGGCTGGGCGCAGTGGCTCACGCCTGTAATCCCAGCACTTTGGGAGGCCGAGGTGGGTGGATCACAAGGTCAGGAGATCGAGACCACGGTGAAACCCCATCTCTACTAAAAATACAAAAAATTAGCTGGGCGCGGTGGCGGACACCTGTAGTCCCAGCTACTTGGGAGGCTGAGGCAGAAGAATGGTGTGAACCCGGGAGGTGGAGCTTGCAGTGAGCCGAGATCGCGCCACTGCACTCCATCCTGGGCGACACAGCGAGACTCCATCTCAAAAAAAAAAAAAAAAAATCATCACCAGCATGAAACTTGGCAGAAGTGAGACTTGATTCCAGTGCTTGTTTTTGCTACAATGTTCTGCAATTTGGATAGCCTATTAGCTGCGAAGCCCTGTCATATCTCCCAGCAAAGCAGATATAGATATTTTATCAAATATTTTGTTGACTGATTTTTAAATTGTTTTATTGTAACACATATAATAGATTGTGAATTCATAATGAAAACAGGTATTTTTTCCTTTCTTTCCAAATGATTACAGGGCTTGGTACCAGCTGACACATGTGGCTGACAGCAGCTGATAATGAAGCCTTTTCTCCCTGATAAAGGTTTGAGGTTGAAGCCTTTGTTTCTGTGAACTTTAAATTTCAAAACCTCCTTAATACTGAAAACTTTTTTTCCAAAATAAATGTTTTCCCTTTGAAAAAATATATTGATTTAGGATTAAACTTTTCCAAAATATTGTAAATATCTTCAATATCTGTTAAGACATGTATTTTCCTTGGATGTGGTGTGTGTGTGTGTGTGTGTGTGTGTGTATTTAACCAGCTTACTTGGAATGAGAGTTTATTTGCCTTAAACATACATGTATTTCAAAATCTTTTTTTCAATGTGCTACAAAGGTACAAAATATTTTATATATGATTTTGAAGAATGAAGTGTAGATTCACTTCCATTATTTTAGATCATCACCAACAAATGATTATGTGTGCAGCCAAACATTCTGCATTCCAGTTTTGGTGAAAAAAAAGGATATTTACTTTTATTATGATAAAATATAGTCTCAAATGTATAATTATTATTCTAATTTTTTTTTTTTTTGAGACAGAGTCTCACTCTGTTACCCAGGCTGAAGTACAGTGGCGCAATCTCGGCTTACCACAACCTCAGCCTCCCAGGTTCAAGCGATTCTCCTGCCTCAGCCTCCCAAGTAACTGGGATTACAGGTATGCACCACCATGCCCGGCTAATTTTTGTATTTTTAGTAGAGATGGGGTTTCACCATGTTGGCCAGGTTGGTCTCAAACTCCTGACCTCAGGTGATCTACCTGCCTTGGCCTCCCATAGTGCTGGGATTACAGGCTGAGTCACCATGCTCGGCCGTCATCCTAATTCTTTATCAGATTAACTCACATATATATTTTAAAACCCAAATTGTACCACAAGGTTTATGACTAAAAACACAAGTAACTATCCAGCCACTTCAAGTTTTTGATTCCCACTTTCTGTTTGTGTGTCTTTTTCACCTTTTCCCCCAACTTTTTGGAGGTACGGTTGACAATTCAAATGTATACACTTAAGGTGTCAAAGTTGATCATTTACTATATGTATACCTTGTGAAATATTCACCAATCAAGCTACTTAACATACCCATAATCTCAGGTAGTTACTTTGTGTGTGTTTGTGTGTATATGTGTGTGTGTGTACGTGTGTGTGTGTACATGTGTGCCAAGAACACTTAAAGTCGGCCCACCTAGCAAAATTGAAATATACAATACAATACAATATGGTTTACTATCACCACATTGTTCTATGTTAGAGTTCTAGAATTTATTTATCTTGTATAACTGAAATTTTGTACCCCTCGACTAACATCCAAAGACAAACACTTTATTTCAGCTGAACACATTCATTTACATTTCTATGTAACGTTTCTTGATTTTTTTCTTGATAGTCCTTATCTTATCATCAAACATATATATGGTGAACATGGTGTCTCTCCTCTGATCTTCTGACTGTTGTGATGTAATAGTCATCATTTACATTATTAGACTATTATGGTGACTTATGTAAATCATAAATCATGTTATTTATTGTTCATGTTATTTATTGATCATTTCTGTTTCTCTAATGTTTCTGTTCCCTCTTTCTGAAATTTCTTTAGTTAGTTGCTAGACATACTGGATCCTATAATTATGTCATTATTATTCTGCAATAGCTAGTTGAAATAGCTTTGGCTTTTTGTTTTACTTTCTGACAATTTTTTATCCTATTTTGCTCTCTTACTCTTCTTCATATGTTATATCTGCTGGACTTTTTAATTGTGTTCTTCTTAATTTGTTTCAGGCTCACCATTCTATTCAATCAGTAAATACTGAGTGAGCTACTTCTATATTTAAACACTCTTATAGGTCCTGAACTACTTCAGTGAAGAAAATGAACGGTGTCCACTACTCAATAGAGGTCTCATTCTAGAAGGAGAAATAGAACAAAAAATAAAAAGAGGAAATTATATATGAAATCTCCAGAGTGGAGAAAGTTAGACATTTTAGTCAAGGTCATGAGGAAACACCTCAGTGAGAAGGGATGGAATGTGGCTGTCCAGGCAAGGAGCTTCTTAGGCAATAGAAAATCAGTCCTCTCCTGAACTGCATCTTACTGATAATCTCATATATTGACTTAAAAATGTAAGTATTAAATATGTTTTTAAATGTAAATATGAAATATATTTTTACTCTTCTAGAAGTTGCATTTTATTCTTAACATTTGTTTGCCATTTCGTAGTCTTTTGTGCCTTACTCATATTTTTATCACCTTTTTAATGTTATAAATATATTAAACATATTTATTTTATATGTTTATGTTGCTTTATATCATTGAATGTTCTATTACTTTTTACTTTTTAAATTTCCCCATTCTCCCCGTTTTTAATTTCTCCATTCTCTCCATTGTCTCGCTCTCTCTCTCTCGTTGAAATTCATATTTCTTGGAAATCAATCCACGAGAATTCTTTTAATTCAGCTTTGAAGCTGAGCTTTTTATTCTTCAGGCACTTTGGGGCACTACCAGTTCAGGACTACTTTAAACTAAAGGCTTGGCTAAAGTCACTTAGGAGCACCTCAGTACTATCAATTCAAAATTCAAATCATCTGAGAAAAACTTTGGTTACAAATTATAAAGGAAAAAAAATCCCTTCAGTCATTCACTAATTGCCGAAGCTCTTAAGAGGTAACCTATGAGGATTTTTGTGTGGGATTTTGTTTGTTTGTTTGTTTTGTTTCTTGCAAGCCTCTGATAGGTATTTGCAAGACAGAATGATAAGTGTACGGGTAGGTAGAATGGGGAAGGAGAGGGTTATTTCTAGTTCATTCTTTACCCTGAGGATGTAGCCTAGAAGATGCCTCATATGGACATTTTCTGTCATGCTCATAACTCATGAAACTGTGATAATTGAGGTTCAAATCCATCCGTGTAGCAAATACCCCCAAGATAAAAACTGGTTTCAGTTTTTACTCCCTTCTTTAATTTACTGTGTTCACTTAGCTTTTGGCCTTGCTAATTTGCAAACTCATCAATGCACTTAAAAATATACATTTGAAAATATTTATTCAGCATGTTAATTGTTTCATTTGGGAGTTTCTTCCATACTACTGGAAATAAAAGCTGCTCCTTTTTTAATGCATAAACTGAGTTCACACTGCATCTTTAGATTTTCATAGTATCACATGTACTATGATATTTTGTCAATGTTCTTATTCACCTTTTAATATATTTACCATCTTTGCTTGATTGAAAATGCCTTTATTTTGCCCTTAGTGTTGGACGAAAGTCAACTGGATACAATAAAATTGTGTAACTGTTTTTGCGCTCAACATTTTGAGATTATTCTTTTATTCCCTTATGGCATCTAGCATGCTGTTGAGAAATAGGCTGGCAGTTAAACTGACATTGCCTAAGTCAGTTTTCTTATTTGACACTTTTTAAGATGGCTTCTTTAGGTTTCATATTTTCAGTCTAGTCATCATGTATCTAATTGTAAATTAGAATTTGCTTTTAACTTGAAGATTTATGTCTACTATTCTAGAAAATTCTCTACAATGATCTTTCCTTCTATTACCTTTCTGCCATTCTCTTCCACTCTTTTCTTCTAATACTTGTATTACATAAATGTTGCTTTCTCTTTATCTAGCCTCCTGGTTCTTAATTGTGTTTTCACATTTTTAAAAATGTTGCTTTGCTCTACATTATATGTGAGTAATCTAGTGTTAATTTCCAATTCATTAAATTCATTCATTAATTCACTGAGTCCATTGTAAAACTTTTCTCCTCCTTTTTTTTTTTTTATAATGACTGTATTCTTTTTCTTCTCCCAAGATCCCCTGATTAAGTCTCACTCTTCTTGTTTGTGGTAACAGGAATTGTTGCTTCACTTTAATCCCATAAAGTAAACTCTTGTGATTGCAGCTGAGAGCTTTCTCTGGCAAAAGGACCATGTTCAGTCCCTATCAGGACAAGCAAAAACTTCTTGGGGTTAACATTCTTGTGAGCAATGCTTAGCAATTAGAGATGAAATCTGATGGACATATACCTCAAACTTCTTGCCCCTCAGGGGGACAACTTTGAGGCATGTTTGCCCACCTCCCAGGAGTCCTCAGTGGTATTGGGCGCCAGGTGAGTGCAGTGATACCTGATCCTTAATGCAGTATCTTTTGGCTTCTAGTCCTCCTGCCTCGCTTCCCAAGTCCTGAATGATAATTTCAAGAATACTCCCATCTTCCAAGTAAGCTGCTTTTACTCAGATTCTGACATTAAGATCAGTTTTGGGGAAAATCAAACTTCAAATGTCTTCTTTGTTTATTAGTTTTTGTTGTCACACTTCCACTTATCTACTTGGCTAGGTGCAAAAACATTGTATTTAAAGTCTTTGTTTAATTCATAAATTTATAAGATTTATGAATTTTGTTCACAGGAAACTGCTGTCCCAGTTATAGAAAGCTCATTTTAGTAGGAGAGCTTGTTGTGTCCTTTTGTTGCCTTTTTACCCCCTCTCTGCTCAGGTGTACATTCCTTTCTTTTCATCAGTCTGACATCTTTATAGCCGGGACTCATTAGAAAAAGGTTTGATATTTCTATTTCTGGCCCAATATGTTTTACATTTTGTTTTATACATATATATATATATTTATCTCTTCATGACACCTTCTGAGAGAGTTTCTCAGTGAAGATTTTCAGCTTACCAATTTGTCTTTGTGTCCACTTAAATCTCTATTCCTTGATTGCTTTATCTCAACAATTATTTTATTCATATTAAATATTTTCAGTTAGTTCTTCATAACCACCCATTGCTGTTACTCTTATCTTTTTAAAAGTCTTTGTTGTGCTTGTTTTAAATTGTTGTCCTGGCTAATAGGTTCACTTCCTCTGGTGTAGGGTCTTATTTCTTTTACTGTGCATATAACATCTGTTATTACTCCATTCTCACGCTGCTATAAGGACATACCTGAGACTGGGTAATTTATAAAGAAAAGAGGTTTAATTGACTCATAGATCTGCAAGGCTGGGGAGGCCTCAAGAAACTTACAACTATGGCAGAAGAGGAAGGAAACACGTCCTTCTTCACACGGTGGCAGGAAGGAGAATGAGTGCCCAGCGAAGGGGGAAGCCCCTTATAAAACCATCAGATCTTGCAAGAACTCACTATCCTGAAAGCAGGGTGGGGAAACCCAGCCCTGATTCAATTATATCCACCTCTTCCCTCCCACAACATGTGGGGATTATGGGAACTACAATTCAAGATGAGATTTGGGTGGGGACACAGCCAAACCATATCAACATCCTTTCTCTCTCTCTCTGTCTGTCTTTCTCTCTTTCTGTCTCTCTTCCCCAGAGCTCATCTTTATTCCCCTGAAACTGCCCTCTACCTGGGTTTGGAATGGCAGCCTTGAAGGAAAACAAAAACTGAGCGTTTGTGAAAATTTGTGGGTCCAGTAGGATGGGCCTTCTTGCTGACTTTATGAACTCTGGGATTCAGCATATACAGCTTTTGTTTTCCTGGGTCTCCTCGCCACCTCATTTCCCTGTCCCAGGCATTGCTCTGCTCTGCTCTAGGGATGAGTACCCTCCTCTACCATTGTCTAAGGGGTCTGTAGGGAATCCTCAGGGTGTTACAGAACTATTATCACCTATTCCTCACCTCAGTTCTGACACAAACTCATGTTCTTCTCCTTTTGAACAGCACTGCTGCATTCCAGCTAATAGAACAGCTGCAGCAAAACCTGGGGATCAGAGCCTTAAGATAATGGCTTATTGGGACCAAGAATCTTTTGTGCCCTACTTGCATGCCTGGCCCAGCCCAGCAGCACTTGATAAATTCCCCACACATAGTGGTAGAGATGACAGTTTAGGTGCAGTTCTGCCCCATCCCGTTCAGGTGGAAACTTCTGGCCACAGCTCTCCAGGGGCAATGAGACTTAGCCACATCACCCTGATTCTGTCCTCAGTGTATCTCCTCTATTTCCCCAACCTCTCCTCTAGTCCTCCCCCCGACCTCTCTAGGCCACCAAGTTTCCTGTATGTCAGGCTCTATGTGCCTTCAATCTCCCTGGGGTTTTTCACAGTTGGGCTCCAGTTATTGACTTGAACTTCACATTGAGTCCACCTTGCTTGGTAGAAGGAGCTGAAACCCAAGCTGGATTCATCTTGGGAACTGGAAGCCAAATCCCCTCTGGGATAAAAGTACTTAATTAAAAAACCCTGTTGTTTCTTCTCTTGAAAATGATTGGGAATCAAGAATATAAAAGACAATCCAAGCATGAGATTTTATTTAATATATTTTTTAAAGTTACCAAAAATTTATTTCTTAGAATACTTTGTTGAATGACAGTTGGTTAATTTCTTTGTATTTTTTAAAAATTGTCTCATCAGTTAATTAATGATTTTGGAATAAAATGATGGATCATCTTTCACATGTAACTCTATGAAAAAATGACAGATAATTACAAAAAGCTAAATTTAGTATCAATTATCAAAAATTCATATGCAAAACCTAGAATATAGTAATAAAATACTGGCACTAAATATAATTTTAAAATCATATTATAAGAAGTTATAATTTAGAGAAAAGAACAAAAATGACTAAATGGCTTTGTTGCCAAAACCTTCTAAATTAAATAGAATTTAGAATTTGAGCTTTTGCAAAGCTATAAATGCTACAATGTATGCAATTTTAACCAAACATAGAGATAAGTGAAAGATGAGAATCATGCTCACAAAATATGGTTATGACTTTCTTTGGTGTGACCATTCCCAGCTCTTCTAATGGTTAGAACTTTAAAGAGTATGATTGTCTTGGGAGAGGAAAATAAATTTGGGGACCTGAAGTGGTAAATAGGGAAAAGGAAAACAATTACTCTGTAGAAGAAGATTGTGTAAATTACAGATTACAAACAACAAGATAGGAAGAGAGAGGAATTAACACTTTATCCCTTGTCTCTCCCCAATGGCTGGCTCTTCATGTAGGAAGAAGGCATAGAATCTTCCAAATGCCTAAAGTCTAAATTGACCGCCTAAGTATTTACATGTCATTACAATTCTGTTCATGCATCAAATCACTTTGATTGATTTTGAATGGTTCTGATATAATCAGCATTTTTTATTTTTATTTTTTTATTATACTTTAAGTTTTGCTGGATTAAGAAAATGTGGCACATATACACCATGGAATACTATGCAGCCATAATCAGCATTTTTTAAATGACATCAGTTTACTGGGAAGAACCATCCTTGGGCATGACCAAGTCAGCCCTAGCATGTCCCTCAGTTTGACTACACTCTAGATAGGCTTCCTCCTGCCTCTAGGCCCCTAACCACTTTCCCATCCTGCCCTCGAAGCATCCAGTTGGTCTGAACACAGAGGAGCCTTCCCTCCCTTTTCTTAGGGTATTTACTTTAGAAAACTTATTATGAACTCTTCCTCTGACTTTTTGAAATGAAAATATTTTTAGAAGCTTCTTTCCAGTTTTACAACCCAGGACTGTCTCTCTCAAGGACCTGGGAGCCGTCCCTTTGAAATGTAATCATCAAAGAGGCTAGCATCCCTACTGCCCAGTTGCTGTGGAAAGATAGGAGCCTGACCTAGTGGGTGCCTTGCTCCAAGTGCAGAAATTACCCCATCATGAAGATAGGAGAAAGTTTACTTTTCCATTGAGTGAGGGCAAACAGATGGCTTGTGATTCCCCAACCTCAACCTTCAAAACTCTTGGCCGGGCGTGGTGGCTCACGCCTTGTAATCCCAGCACTTTGGGAGGCTGAGGCAGGCGCATCATCTGAGGTCAGGAGATCGAGACCAGCCTGGCCAACATGGTGAAACTCCGTCTCTGCTAAAAATACAAAAATTAGCCGGGCGTGGTGGCGGGTGCCTGTAATCCCAGCTACTTGGGAGGCTGAGACAGGAGAATTGCTTGAACCCGGGAGGCGGAGGTTGCAGTGAGCCGAGACTGCACCACTGCACTCCAGCCTGGACAACAAGAGTGAAAGTCCTCCTCAAAAAAACCAACCAACCAACAAACCAACAAACAAAAAAACTCTCTCATCATTTGTTTCAGGGAGCTGAACTCGGATTTTAGTGTTGTGGCATCTCTCCTCTATTGCAGTAGTCTTAAACATTTTTTTCCCCTGTTTAACTTTGACCATTTGGCAAACAAATGTTAAGAATAAAATGCAGCTTCTAGAAGAGTAAAAATATATTTAATCTTTACATTTTTAAGTCAGTATGTGAGATTATCAGTAGTTAGATGCAGTTCAAGAAAGGATTGGTTTTCTGTTGCCTAAGAAACTCCTTGCATGGAGAGCCACATTGCTATTTTTCTTTGACAAAGCAGTATTGTGGGAAAATCAAGTTTTCTTCTTTTTCTTTTTTTTTTTTTTTGAGATGGAGTTTCACTCTCGTTGCCCAGGCTGGAGTGCAGTGGTGCAATCTCGGCTCACTGCAACCTCCGCCTCCAAATGTTGCTTTTTGCTATACTTAAAAGTTGGAAATTTGATTGTCAAATGTTTAAAACCTTGTTTGATTTGAATTCAGAATTAGGGCAAATAATTATAGTGGTTTATTATTTTTTGTACAGTAAATACGAGACAGACAAGGAATTAGGACATTTGGAATCCTAGATCCTCCCACATTAAATGATCAGGGGGAAGTTATCTAACCTGTTTGGACCTCAAATTTTTCATTTATAAAATGAGAAGTTTGGACAAACTCACTTCAACTCTAATACTATAAGATTATTTGATTATCTTTTTGTCTTCAAGACTTTTTGATCCTAATTAAGGCTCTTTCTCAAATCCTGATACAATCATTAGACCACATGGTATATTTAGTTGGTAACAGACTCATCATAATGTGAAAATGTGTGCACTGCAGTGAGCCCATACACCATGAGTAGCTAATGAACACCCCTTAAAACAACATTCCTAAATGAATAACAAAATTGGTGCCAAGAAACACAGATACCTCACCAACACTCCAGCTGTTGATTTTAATCTTAGTTCTATTGCCGCCTAATATTCCAATGATTTCCCTTTCTTACTTGAAATTAATCAGCATTTATGAAGAAAAGAATATCAAATTATAATTATAGAAAAAATGGTCTGGCTTCTTAATCTTCCTTCTCCATATTTCATCTCCATTTTCATATAAATCTTTCCAAAATGCTTTTCAATGTCCTTTCATCATCCGTCATTTAGTCAAGTAACTATTATTGACAGAACAAAAGGGTTTTTCCCCTTAAATTGTCACATCATGGTTAAATTATTTATATTTGAAAACATGATGTGTATCAGATGTGTGGAAACATGAAGCTGATTTTTCATATTTATTGGTATTTTCATATGTTAGCGCATGTTGGTCCCTGGAGACCACCTGGCGTGACTCTTCTGTGATTCTTCCATTCACAGAGGTCAACACCTTTTTAATAAGGGAATAGCATTCTAGAAGAGATTTATTTAGATATCTCAGATTCATTAAAATACAGAGTGTGGATTTTATAAATTATTTGATTAATAATTTTCTTTTATTGATGAGAATATTGAGAGATTTAATTCACTTGTGCTATTCAATTTGTACTTTGACCATTTAAACTACTTGTTAAAGTTGCTTTGAAGTTACTTTTTTGGTTACTGTTCTAAATACGTTATTAGTGCCTTGATCGTGAGTGATTGATCCAACATTAGTGGAAACCTTAAGTGGAAAATAAAATCTTCTAAGCAGAAATCCTGCTTAGTAGGTCTTCCTTCCTGCTATCCTTTCTCTCAAATAAGAATTTTTATTTTTTGACTCTCAGGTCAAAAGAATTGGATTAATCATAATCCTTGGTTTGCGATCCAATATTGTAATTGTTCATTGAAAAGAGTCATCTTTTAAAAAATATTTCTGCATGTTTAATAATTTAATAAACACCTTAATCCAAAGCAGAAATTGGTATTATCTCACCACTTGGTCTTCCTTCTCATCCCCTGCTTGTTCCTAACAAGCTAAACATACTGAATACTTTCTTCTTCTTTTTTTTTTTTTTCTTGAGACGGAGTCTCGCTCTGTCGCCCAGGCTGGAGTGCAGTGGCGCTATCTCGGCTCACTGCAAGCTCCACCTCCCGGGTTCACGCCATTCTCCTGCCTCAGCCTCCCGAGCAGCTGGGACTACAGGCACCCGCCACTGCGCCCGGCTAATTTTTTGTATTTTTAATAGAGACGGGGTTTCACCGTGGTCTCGATCTCCTGACCTCGTGATCCGCCCGCCTCGGCCTCCCAAAGTGCTGGGATTACAGGAGTGAGTCACCGCGCCCGGCCTCTTCTTTCCTTCCTTTTTTCTTTGTTCTTCCTGTGCTGTCTTCACTTGCTAATTTTCTATTTTTTTAGCAGTTTGATTAAGGTATAATTTATATGCCACAAAAGTCACCCACTTAATGTGAACAATTCAATAGTTTTTGCATATTTACAAAGTTGTGCGTCTATAAACGCTATCATTTTTAGAACATTTCATTACCCTAAAAACAAGGCTGGACTCCTTAGCTGTCATTTCTTAATCTCTCCACCTCCTCCTCACTCCCATGCCTCCTAAATCCTAGGAAAATATTATCCTGCTTTCTGTCGCCAGATTTGCCTCTTCTGGACATTTCATTCGATGGAATAATACACCGTGTGGTCCTTTGTGTCTAGCTTCTTTCACTTAGCATGATGTTTTCATGGTTTTTCCACACTGTAGCATACGTCAGTACTTCATTCATTTTATGACTAAAGTATATTTTTTGTATAGATATGCCACATTTTATTTATTCTTCCATCAATTCATGGATATTTGGGTTGTTTGTACTTTCTGGCTCTTCAGAATAATGTGGCTATGAATATTTGTGTACAAGATTTTGCGTGGCCTTATGTTTCCAGTTATCTTTGGTACGTGTCTAGAAGCAGAATTGTTGGATAATCTGATAACTCTATATTTAGCAGTTTGAAAAGCTACCAGACTGTTTTTCTAAGCAACTGCATTATTTCATATTTCCACCAAAAGTGTATGATGGTTCCAGTTTCTCTACATTCTCACCAACACTTGTTATTATAGGTATTTTTTATGAAAATCATCCAGTTGACATATATGTTATCTCATTGTGGTTTTGATTTACATTTGCTCGATGACTAATAATGTTGAGTATCTTTTCATTTACTAATTTTTTTGACTTAATTTATGCTAGTCTGGTATTTACCTTTACTCACCAATAAAATTTATCCGGATAAGCACTCCATTGACCTTCATAACTGCTTTTGCCAAATCTAGTGGTAGTTCCTTTTGACTCATCTTATGCAATATCCAAGTAGAATTCCACCACTTTAAATACCTTATATTTCTCAAAACCCTTTCTTCTCTATGCTGCTGGTGTCCGTGCTACTTTCTACTGGTGTACATACTACATTTCTACTTTCATAGTGTTTCTCCTGCCTTATTGTCCATTTCTACTGAGTCTCCCCATTGACTCTGTGGTCTTTATTGACCTGACTTTGTTCTTGCAAATCTCTATGAAATCTACCCTCTAGATGATATTAGATACTAACAGTTCAGTGAACTAAAATACTATCTATATACAGGTAACACCACAAATTATATATCCAGCTTGATATAGAAAATATTACAGTTTATAGCCATTTCTAAGGCAGCATAATCCCCTAATTCTATACTTCCTCAATCGGTCTATCTTCCCACCTCAATTTCCCAATATCTCTAAATTACAACATAACTAATTATCTGCCTGGTAAAGCCCCAAGTTTAGAAACTCTTTTTGATTCCTCTCTCAATCCTTACATCCAATTAATTACCAAGACCTGAATACTTACACTCCCCAAATACTTAAGTACCCTCAATCTTCTCCATCTTAGCTCCCACCACCTCAGTCCAGTCAACTCTCACCTAGTCTATTACAACAGAATCCTAATTGATCTTCACATTTACACTCTCTCTCCTCCCACCCAACCCTTCCAATTCATTCTCCAAGTAGTAGTAAAAGTTGTCTTTAAAATAAGAATTCACTCATGTCACTTCCCTCTCCAGATCTTTTAATGACTTCATAATACATCAGAAAAAACAATTTGAACTCCTTGCCATTGCCTAAAAGATTTTGCATGTTTTGTCCCTTCTCCACCTCTCCAAAGTCATATTGCTCATCTAGTCAAAGCTCACATTGAGCCAACATTGTATTTATTTCAATTGCTTGAAGTAGTCAGCTAGGTATTTCTTAAGGCTTTTGAGTGTGCTGTTGTCTACTTCTGTGTCTTTATCTACTAAGCTGTTTTCTTTTTACTCTTCAGGCTCAATGTAAATACCATCTTTTCAGAGAGGCCTGACCACCCCTATATAAATCAGGACTCTGTTTTTCTCTTTGTCTGCACGCTGATTTTTTTTCATAGAATTTGCTATAATTTACAGATGATGTAATTTATTTTTTAATTTATTTATTTCCCCTCCCTTGGCATCTTCTCCTGGTGAGAATGTAAGTTGTATTATGGTAGGGATTATGTGTTTCCTATTTCTGTTGTCAACACAGAGCTTGGCATTTAGAAGTTTTATTGCATTGATAAGATTTATTTAGAGGTAAGAAGAGAGAGAATTAGGAAGGGAGAGGGAAGGAACGAGGGAAGGTGGGAGGGAGGAAGGAATAGCTGCTACATTTTATCTATTAGGTTAGAATTTTCTTTGTATTCTTTTGTAATGGAGAAGTTTTTCACTTCCCTTTTGTTAGAAAGAAATCCTTCATGCTTAGAGTCCAAAATGAAACTGTAACATCCCATTAAGCAGAAATATGAACCACTCTTTGTGCCACATCATTAACCATCCCTATGGCAATGGTATGTAGTACCTTTCAATTTTACCAATCCATACCTAATACAATGTAGGTTAAGACAGCTAAAACGAAAGAAGTATATCTGCATCTGGAATTGAAAGCACTAAGTTCCAGCCCCAGTTCTGCCATTCATTAGCTCTATAACCTAGGACAAATCGTCTAACCTCTTTCTATCCAAACAGCTTATCTGAAAATGAAAATAACATGTCTTTCCTATTCACTTTCAAGATTGTGGTAAAAACGAAATGAAGTAATATACAAAAGGCTTTTATAAACTTGAAGTACTATTTTGAATGTTATATAATTTTTGCTGAAATTAGGGTTAATGTCTTTTTTGTTTTATATTTTACTCTCAGTCCAGTTCTATACATATAAGACATGCTTAATGCTATATCAACTCACATATTTTGTGTTCTTTATTTCAAGTAGCAGTTTCTATCTCTGTTTATCACTGTAATGATAATATCGGCATATAATCGTAATGGAATTCTGTGCTTTCTTCATATAGTACCTGTTAATGTGGGCATATGTCATATTAAAAGTATTCTATAAATTATAAAATATAATTATCAAACTATCAACCATAGAAATTTACGTTGTTAAAATTAAAACAGAAAATGTTTAAATAATAACTAAGAGATCTAAGCAATGAGTTCCCTGTTTAATTAAATACAATTTGGAATTCAAATAAAAAGATACAAGCAAATAGCATATTTCTTTTTAACTTTTATGACAATGATGAGAACTTTGCACTTATTAAATAGACCATTAGCAACCTATACTTATATCAGGGATCCAAGACAACACCATAGTGTTCCCCAAGGTTAACTGAGATTTATGTAATGATCCAATTAATTTCTTTGACATAACTATCTCAAACTTTCATGTTGACATCTGAGCCTTCTAAATGACTTTCTAACTGTATGAAAAATCCAGTCAGGCTACACCCATGTCCCTACTGCCCTTCTTTGTAAACAGGTTGTTTTGGTAAAGTAAAAAGCTACATTCTTTTTAGGCATGATGGTATGGCTTAGACTTCTCAAAACTTGCTTTAAAAACATGTTAATTAATATTCAACATATATATTCAGAAGAGGGTTTTTTGCTACCACACATCGAGTTAAATTATACCCAAATTGCCTATTTGGATATAAATGTTGTTGTCATTTTCATCAAGGGTATCTCAGGTAGTTCTCTTTTTCACATACAATTGTAATAATCCAATTACTAGGATAATGACTTTGCAGGACTGATTGATTGCAAACTGGAACACAGTTTTTCTCTTTGTAAATATAATTGTTTTACTGTAACAGGCTTGAAAGTCTTTTGCACAGTGAAAGGATCTCAATTCTCCATTCCATGTGCAAGCAGCACACAGAAGCCTAAAGCAGGCTGAGTCAAAGATTCAGCAGCTACATGGAGTAAAACATAAATTCACTGTGATGTTGTATTAAAGGTGGTTAATATGAAATACTCTTCTATCCTAGGTGCAGTATATAGATTAAGAAATGTAAGAGTTTATAGTCTTCGAATCAGTGTACCTAGAATTTCCTTGCTCCACCACTCGTGTTGGGAAAATTAGTAAGTTCTCTATGCTTTCCTTTCCTCTTTTGTAGAAGATGAGTAACGGTAAAAATTACCTCACAAGACGCTTGAGCATTAAACATGAGATAATACGTGCAAAGTGCCTGGTACAGAAGTGAGCAAGCACTTAATTTCACCATTGAATCAAATTCTAATTTGTGAATTTCATTCAGTTGCTTCTATGCCACCTTTGAAAAACCCTGAAAACCAGTGAGTTTTGGTAACTTAATATGCCCCAATTTCTTTACGGGTAGAAGGGATCCAAGATAGATCATAGGCAAAATTGTGGGCTATGACACAATTTTCTTTTGCAATTTTCTCTCTTTTTTTTGGTTCTATGAACTTCCATCCTGTCAGGTGTCTGCTGAAAGTCATTTCTCCAAAAATAATTTTTGTTGTTTGCCAACATTGGGCAAAACATTGTACTAGAGTTTTAAAAAGAGAATGAAATATGTCCTCTTTTCTCAAGAAATTGACAACGTAATAGGAAAGAAATGATATTGGTTAAGTTTATGAAACATAAATAGGAATAAATAAATTATAGTGGAAGACAGTAGAGAAGATATCACCATATAAGCATGACTGATATGCAAAGTCCCTTTTCATTTGATCCTTCTGTTAATTTGGATCAAAAGGAATTTGTCTATACTACGTAATCTGAGTTTCCACAAAAATGCCTATTATGACATTTTTAAATCAAAGTGATCTCGTAGACACTTCTTTGGAGTCCCTAAAACTCATGGAGCATTGACTGGAAACCAGTATGGAGAGGAAGCATGGTGTTTCCTCTTATAAGAACTGTCTTACTCAATTCTAGAATGAATGCTTTGCGACCCATTAGGAGACAAAGCTAGATCCCCTCAAGACTAGTGCATGTTTATTAAATAAAAGACAGTGCCTAGACATAGTTGGGTGCTCAAAAAGTGTATATTTAATTAAACACCAGACAAACCTTCTGATAGTTAATTTTATGTGTCAACTTAAATGGGTCACAGGATGCCCAGATGGGTGGTTAAACATTTCTGTGTATAGACGTGAGGGTGGTTCCAGAAGACCCTAGTGTTGGACTTGATGGATGAGTAAAGCAGATGCTTCTCCCCAAAGTGGATGGTCATCGTCCAATCTGTTGAGGGCCTGAAGAGAGCAAGAAGGCACACGAAGGTTGCATTAACTCTGCCTGATTTATTCATAGCATCAACCTTCTCCTGCCTTCAGCATTTCTGGTTCCCGGGCCTTCAGACCCAGACAGAAGTCTATAGTACTGACGGGCTGGCTCTCAGAGATTTGAACTATACCACTGGCTTTCCAGGGTCTCCAGCTTACAGACTGTGGGGCTCTCTGCCTCTATTATCCCCAGAGTCAGTATTTTATAATTAAAACACACAGACACACACACACAGAGACACACACACACACACACACAATCTCCCGTTGGCTCTTTCTCTGGAGATCTCTGATGAATACAAACTCCCATTGTTGTAATTCCCTGTACTAGCACAAAAGAGAAAGAAAATAGAAATATAATAACTTGATCAGTAAGGCACTTAATAAAATGTGAAATTTTTCTAATTGACTCTGGAGAAATAAAGACTGGAGAGAAGTTGAGATAGGGGAATTTGTAGTTGGTGAAAAAATGTAGCTGAAGATTTTCAGTTAACAAGTTGGCAATCAACTTTAAGAAAGCCTCTAGTGAGCTCACAGCATTCTGCCCTTTGTCATTTTCTTTTAGTGGTTTATGACCCTCTTACAAATAAAGGAGACACTTAGGAAATGTGTGGCTGATTTCAAACTTGAGATAGGACAATAATTCATAGCATAGCAGAATAAATATCCAAAACATTCTCAACAGGCTGGACTAGAAGTCAGCATTTGTCACATGAAATTGAATAAGAATAGATTTAAAATTATTCATTGCAGTTCTCACTTTGAACTCTATAAATATGGAACTGAAGGAAGACAGTGTCTGTCTTAAAGTAATTAGTGTAAAAAGAACCTAAGGGTTTTGACTGACAGTAAGATTAATATGAAAAGACTGTGATGTGGCTGGCAGAAATGTTAATGGTTTCTTAGATTATATAAATAGAAACTTAAAGTCTAGGTAATGTGTGGCACCTCAGAATCACTTTGGATACTTGCTAAAATGCAGGTTCGTAGGTCCCATCCAACATCTACTGAATTATCCAAGGTCTGGGTGTTGTGCCCTGGAATCTGTCTTTAACAGTGTCCTGAGGTTACTTTGATGCTGAGATCCACCTCAGTGGATTAGTGTGGATAATAATGGGATAATAAAAATAAAAACACAATGTCTTCACAGAGTATAAATGCTCAATAAACCATAATTTTAAGTATTCTTTAGGGCCATTTTATTTGTTATATTGACACTTTTGTAAAATTCTTTATCTGGATCTAACTTTCTGTTAATCTTACAAGGGTGGCCTTTCCTGCCTGCCTTCCAGTCTTGTAACTTTCCTAAATGTGTCCTTTCTGATTGCAACATATGCTAATTAGAACCTACTCTGTGTAAGATATTATCCTTGGCCATGCAGAGATTTTTTAGATGCCCTCAGTCAATATATCCACCAAGTATGGGAGTTTTGACCTGTATATAATTAACTGTAAGAGAACTGAAGTGCCCTAGGGCCTGAGCAAACTTTCTAGAATTGCCTGTACCCTAGCAGTGCTGTGAAAATACACGATGCAGTAAGATGCACAGAAATAAGCATTCATCTTCTGCTTTCTCTTAACAGAGGGCACTTTCTTCAACTAGGAGACCTTTGCCAGAGCATGTGAAGACCTTCTTGGCAAACACCAGCCATGCTCACTTCTCACCATCCCCCAGTGCCACCTACTCTCTGCTCAACACTCTCCATGCCCCTCCTAGAGCCATTGATCCCGTTCCACCAGAAGATCACATCTTAGAAATGGCCCAGACATCGTTGGACATTTCTTCATGCTTCATGAGCTTCAAAATCTTTTAAAAATTTAATGCGCTTATGAATCTCTAACAAGCTCCTAAATAACTTGCATGCTATTGTTAAAAAACTCCAAATATTAATAAGTATTAGTAAAATGTTGCTGTTAATAGTAAATCAGCTAAGCGTCAAAATGCTACCTGGAAAAGCAAGCAGAATAGACATTCCGATGTTAAAGGGCATCAAGAGCAAGACTCTTAAAGAACCTATGAAACCATTTAAGTGTGAGATAAAAAGGTTGGGAATTTCATACATATTTAGCATTGCCTGAGAAATGTCTCTAAGTTTTTTTTTTTTCACTGTAGAATATTACCAAAGCTGCAGTTAATTACATTTCTGCTGCTACAAAAACACTTTTTTCATGCCTCAGTGATTCATGAATCTTCCATTGTGTGTATTAGGCAGCAGCTCTTGTAGACAATGACAGAGAATAAAATGCTTCCAGAGGAAACACGATTCAGGTGTCTGTTTTTGGGTTATGCGGTGTCAGATTGGTCCCATTCTGCTTCAGAGAGCGTTTGTTATTTTGTGATATGGCTACAGACAGGTTTAAGATCCAGATCATCATCTTACTTCAAAGAGTGTGAATAAATGATTCAAAAAAGAAAAGTAAGAATGGAGTATTTGGATAATAATATATTCTCAATTTAAAACGGTTTATGAAGGGAACAAACATACCATGCAAATGAGAAGCAGTTTTAGAAGGGGAAGTGTTGTGCTTCATCACAACTAATTATTACTTGAATATTTATTAGTAGTATGAGAAACTCAATGTCTATGGCCATACCACCCTGAACATGCCGGATCTCATCTGAAAAGGAAAAAATAGCTTCTACTTTCAACGGTGAGATATAAACAAAAGTTCTTTTTCATTACGCTTAACAAAAAATGTGCATCTTTAAATTTTTTTTTTTTTTTTGAGATGGAGTCATGCCCTGTCACCCAGGCTGGAGTGTAGTGGCCCGATCTCAGCTCACTGCAAGCTCTGCCTCCCAGGTTCATGCGATTCTCCTGCCTCAACCTCTCCAGTAGCTGGGACTACAAATGCACACCACCATGCCCTGTTAATTTTTTTTTCTTTGTATTTTTAGTAGAGACAGGGTTTCACCACGTTGGCCAGGCTGGTCTTGAACTCCTGACCTCAGGTAATCCACCCACCTCGGCCTCCCAAAGTGTTGGGATTACAGATGTGAGCCACCATGCCCAGCCTGAAATATTTTGTTTCAATAAAAAATATAAATGTATTTTGAGTAAAAGACCACCATGACAAACGGAAGTCATGGACTTGACTAAGAAAGACCAAATGAGCAAACTGTGTGCTCTAGATATCATTTATCCCTGAGAGTATCAGAAATAAAATCATAATAATGGCACCATGGCTTCAAATAATGGACTAGTAATGTTTCCAACTCAGAATAATAAATGCTCCATTCAGAATTATCTTTTAAAACTCAGCCAGTAGTAATCATTGCACATAGTTTGTTACATACTACTTATAAAAATATGGTGCCTTTTTATCTGTGAATCTCAGGAATATTGCCCAGTTCCCAGTACTTCGACAGTTTTTAATAAATATTTGTCTCATAGTGCGTGATTGCAGAATGTCTGAAATTCTAAGAGTTACAGAAAAATACAAATGACATAGGGAAGAGGTTGGTAAACTTTTTCTGTAAAGAGACAGTAAATATTTCGGCTTTGTAGGTCATATAACCTCTCATACACAATTCTGTCATTGTAGAGAAATCAGCCATAAACAAGTAAATGAATGGGTGTGACTGTAGTCCAATAGAAATTTCTTTACAAAATCAAGATGTTAAATGGTAGGTTGTAGTTTACTGACTCTAAATAGAACAAACTTGGTCATTGTCCTCAGGAAGGTGTGGTAAGTGAAGAAAATAGGAAAACAAATATCAAAAACTCTGAAAAGGGTTTTTTCTCCAACTAGGATGGAGTAGGTGGAATTCAGCTCATAGTCCTACTGAATGAAGTCCATAGTTTACATTACGGTTTACTCTGTCGTACATTCTGTGGGTTTTGATAAATGCATAATGTCGTGTATCCATCATTGTGCTATCATATAGAATAGTTTAACCACCCTAAAAATTCCCTGTGTCTCATCCACCTAGTTTTTGTTTCCCATTTGCATGATAGATCTTTCTAGAACCCTTTACTTTTTGTGGGTGTCATTACATGTGAGATGGGACTCGAACACCACAGAAGGACGGCTTTTGTTTTTTTAAATCCAATTTGCTATTTTACACCTTTTAAGTATAGGATTTAGGCCATTTATATTCAAAGCTAATGTTGAATTAGCCACCAATCACCATAAGCTAAGTGAGAGAGTTTCTCTCTGTTAGTCCATTCTCACATGGCTATAAAGAAGTACATGAGCCTGGGGCCGGGCGCAGCGGCTCACGCCTGTAATCCCAGCACTTTGGGAGGCGGAGACGGGTGGATCATGAGGTCAGGAGATCGAGACCATCCTGGCTAACACAGTGAAACCCCGTCTCTACTAAAAATGCAAAAAAATAGCTGGGCATGGTGGCGGGTGCCTGTAGTCCCAGCTACTTGGGAGGCTGAGGCAGGAGAATGGCATGAGCCCGGGAGGTGGAACTTGCAGTGAGCTGAGATTGCGCCACTGCACTCCAGGCTGGGTGACAGAGCGAGACTCGTCTCAAAAAAAAAAAAAACCTACATGAGATACGGTAATTTGTGAAGAAAAGAGGTTTAATTAACTCACAGTTCTGTAGGCTATACAGGAAGCACGGCTGGGAGGTTTTTTCTCCAACTAGGATGAAAAGGGTTTTTTTCTCCAACTAGGATGGAGTAGGTGGTATTCAGCTCATAGTCCTACTGAAAGAAACTGAAAGCTGTATTGAGAAACAAGAACAAACCCCCCTGCTGTTTGAAAAGACTGGAAAGCAGCAAGTGCAGCCAGCACTTGGGGTACAAAACCCAGAGTGGGGGAAATTCATCCAGGTCAGCTGTAGGTTCCTATTAGTCTCTCCTTGTGGTGTTAGACAACTAAACAGTAGGCAATGTCCTAAGACAAGGCTACCAAAGTGTGGTGCAAAGGGCCTCTGTAAACTGTTTACACCAATATGTATTATTGAGATAATTATGGCATGTGACAAATTTAGAAATATTTATAATAATTTAACAGAGCAATTTTGGGTGCATTTTATCTAGTAATTTTAAAAGCAAGCATATTTTTATGTCCTTTATGTCTTTTATTTAGTAAATCTTTTCAGTAATTCATACTTGCTGTATTTTATGGAAGTGCTATGTAAGGACAAACAAGGCTTTTTTTTTATTTTTTTTAATTTTTTTATTTAATTTTTTTTTTTGAGACGGAGTCTTGCTGTGTTGCCCAGGATGGAGTGCAGTGGCACAGTCTTGGCTCACTGCAACCTCTGCCTCCCGGGTTCACGCCATTCTCTTGCCTCAGCCTCCCCAGTAGCTGGGACTATAGGTGCCCACCACCACACCTGGCTAATTTTTTGTATTTTTAGTAGAGACGGGATTTCACCATGTTAGCCAGGATGGTCTCGATTTTCTGATCTCGTGATCCGCCCGCCTCGGCCTCCCAAAGCGCTGGGATTACAGGCATGAGCCACAGCGCCCGACCACAAGACATTTTTTACTAGTAAAATTTGAGATGAGCCAGCCTAGACTGTACAGCGATCTTAATGGAGAAAGGAAACAAAGTGGAGCTCAGAGCCACAAGGAAACCAGGATGGGAGGGTCCAGGGTCCCAGAGAACTAAAAGAACTAAGTCCAGTATTCTGTATAAAATGTACTCTTAAATTTGTCAGACCCTCAACTGCAAAAACCCGGAGTGAGAGGTTGAGAAACCAAGCAGAAAACGACAGCTTAGAAACCAAAAATGCAAAAAAGGAAACTGGCATTTTCACATTGGAGATAAAAGTCAGAGCTCTAGACCTGACAAGGAGGAGAAGATCCTGGTAAGCACTGCAAACTTTCATTAGAGACCCAAAGAATAAAGGCAAACAGGAAACACAGAGAAACAGCCGACAAGAGAACAGGAAGTGAGCCAAATCTCCCGCACAATTCACTTTCAGAACCCTTCCTGCAAGGGAAGCTTGGAAGTGTGGACTTTATCTTGCTAACCTCTCCTACTAGAAGGAAGTAGTAGGACAACAAGAACAATAAAAAGCATCAATATAAAGAACAATAAAAAGCATCAATAAAAATAGTTTGCATTTTGAAAAGTTAAACAAAGTCGATAAAACTTCAGTGACAGAAACTGAGAAAAAAAAAAAAAAGGAAATCCAAATAAGTAAAATCAGACATTAAAAAAGAGACATTACAACTGATACTGCAGATATTCAAGAGCTCATTAGCAGCTACTATGAGCAACTACTTGCCAGTACACTGGAAAATCTCAAGGAAATTGTTAAATTCTTAGACATGTACAACCTACACAGCCAGATCTTGTGAGAACTCACTCATGAGACAGCACTAGGGGAATGGTGCTAAACTATTAGAAGCCACCCCCATGATCCAATCACCTCCCACCAGGTCCCACCTCCAACACTTGGGCTCACAATTCAGCATGAGATTTAGGTGGGGACGCAGAGCTAAACCACATCACTCCCTTAGAAGTCTCAGAAGGAATCAACTCTGATGACACTTTGATCTTGAACTTCTAGCTCTCAGAACTGTGAGACAATAAATTTCTCCTGTTTAAGTCACTCAGTTGTGGTACTTTGTTATGACAGCTCTAGCAAACTGCTATAGTGGGAGCAAACAAAAACTACTATAGTGGGAGTGAATAAAGTCATTTTCCTTTCTAATATTTTGTCCCTGGAACTCTATACTGTGGTTAAGGGAGGAACAACATCATATATTGGCTGCTGGTTTAGTACATTTACTGCAGCTTCTACAACCATACTTGACTCTCATGATACATTTTCTCCCATATGATGTTGATTACTTAGTAGATCATTCCTCCATATTATATGAGTAACTGCTTCTGGAGGATGGCATGCATATTAAGATCAGTGAGTCACATAGACATGACCCTCTTGCCTCTTGAACTCCTTGGTCTGAGGTAATATTGCATGGAATGTTGTGATGGTGAATAAGCATTTAATGACTCTACAAATGATGGTTCTGAATAGAGCATTATAGGAATAGATAGAGGCCAATCTATGTGAAAAATAATTGTTTGGCCTAAAGAGGGGGAAAAGGTTTCCATGTAATCAATTTTCTGTTAGCTGAATGGCTGTTGCCCTGGAGTATCACACCTTTTTAGGGTCTCGATATTGGTCTGTATATTGGAGACTGAAAAGTCAGCAGTTGTGTTAACCAGACCAACCTTGGTTAAGCATATAGTTGAACTCATATGGCACCACCACACCTGCCAATATGTCCCTCTAAGAAAACACTGGCATGACTGGGGAAAGAAGCTCACTGACATACAGAGAGTAGTGTACCTATTCTGAGTACTGAGTACTAAGTATCTTCAGAGTGTACATTAGAGACAAAAATTCTAACACACAAATTGCTTTGACTCTGCTGTCATTCTGAGAAGCCTATTTACATGCCACTTCCCCAGACCTTGTTGTCAGTAACCTTGTTTCTTCCAAACATCCAACCATCTTGCCAAGCCATCAGCTTCTAATTAATTGCTATAGATCTACATATCTAGATATTTTTGTTTCCCAGAAATAAAAGGAAAAACAAAATGAACTTCTTGTAGGTTTCCTCAATGGGAGGACTATTTTCTCCACTGAACTTTAGGGCCACCCCTAAGTCTGACAATATTGTTTTAGAACTCCATTTCCAGAAGGAATAGGATATTTTGTTAAATCATGTTTTTCAGGACTTAATTTTTTCTTCCTCAGTCTACAGTCCTAGTAAATGCCTCAGCGGCATAGGTGTGGGTGGAGGAAGAAGTGGCAATATATCCAGAGTCAATACTGCAAGTCATTAGCTCGTGCAACTTGTTTATTCCTCCAGAACCCACTGGAGCTCGCTCATTTATTTTAGCTGTTCTACTTGATAATGGAGGGCTTATGAACACACCAAAATTGACAGCTTGGGGAATCAGATAACAATCATCCCATAATAAGCATCTTAGGTCACATGGCCACTTGATGCACCTAATTAGTGGTGTGTCTTGTGCATCCAGAACACTAGCTCAAGAGAGTCTAGGAAATGTCATTTAGGCCTTTGAAGCTTGGCAGCAAGAAGGAAGGTTGAATGTTATACTGATGTTCTGTTTGACATATGTTGTCTTTAGGTTTGTAGTTCTGCAATTCTACCTTACAAACTATTGTCAGAGTAATCTACTTAAAGTACAAGTATGACCACACCATTCATGGTTCCCTATAAGTTACAAACAAAAGTTCTATAGCATGGCATACTGTTTTTAAATGGCATGAACCCAGGATTCCTCTCTAGTCTCATCTATTACTGCAAACACTCTTTACATTCCAGATAAAACAACTTAGACTTCTTTAGGGCTTACAGTATATTGGGCATTATTCTAAATTGTTTGCATATATTACATTGTTTAATGTTTAGAACATTTTGAGATGGTGCAATGGTCAATTTTATGTGTCAAGTTAGCTGGGCCATGGTGTCAAATATGATTCTGGGTGTTTCTGTGAGTGTGTTTCCTTGGATGAGATTAACATTTAAATTGATGGGCTTTGAGTAAAGCAGATGGCCTTTGGTCTTGAATTCCAACATCAGCTCTTCCCTTAATCCTTAGACTGCTGGCCTATCCTACAGAATTTGGACTTAGCCTCCATAATTGCATGAGCCAATTCCTTTAAATACATCTCTCTATATTCACATTCTCTTGCTTCTGTTTCTTTAAGAATGCTGACCAATATAGGCAGATAATAATGTTAGTGTTCCCATTTTTTAACATGGGAAGATTTAACCTCGGGGTTACCAAGCTAGTAAATATTAGGCCTGCTGTGGATATATAAACAGTATGGTTCCAGAGTCCATGCACTTAATTATCATCATCTACTGACTGTCATTATAAAATAGTGTTGAGTTCCAGTTTCCTGTACACGTCATGTAAACTCAAGTTTTCATGCCATTCATCATGCTGTTCCTTCTTCCTGAAAGACACTCCTACTCATCCTGCAATATCCACCTTAGTCATTATTTCTTCCAGGCATAAATCACTGCTCTCTGCATCACTCTGGATGGGGCTAAGTGCCCCATATAGAGCTTAGACGGTGGTTAACACCTAAAAAAAAAAAAAAAAGCTCAAGAAATGCTTTTTGAGTTTAATTAGATTTGTGATAAATTATCCATGAAGTTAGTAATTTAGTAAAATATAATGATTTACCTTACTTATTATATTTTGACAGCTAGATTTTATTTTATATATTTGAAAGGTAGTTAACCACATGGCGAGAATGCTGCTATGACATTAAGACCATCATCCTTATAGGAAATACTGCACAAGAGACTAGATACTCACTTTAACTAAAACCTAAAATCATTTCTGAACTTTATTGTTAACATATGTGTAAGCAACTAAGACTAATTAAATATATCCAAGATTAAAAATATTTTTATATACTTCTAATAAGTTTCTTTATATTTTATCAAAAGTGAGAGTTCAAAAATATAGTAGACTTTTCAAACATGACCATCAGATAGTGGAGCTAAGTTCCCAGAAGGCAGAAGTGAAAATTGGAGAGAAAATGAATGAATGGGTTGCTCTCAGAAAGCATAAACAGTCACATACCCCACTCCTGGAGTAGGGAGTCAGGTGCGTGTTTCCAGATGGATTTCAGAATTAGTAAAGACCACTGACTATCTACTTCTCACAACTCTCTTTGTACAGTGAGCATTGGGAAGTTGGGGGGGGGGGGGCAGATAAATGTATTTTGTTTATAGATATAGACGAATAGCTATACCTGAGGAGCTTTATTACATTAAGATCTGATTAAGATCACAAGGATTTGGAAGGTGAGACTTATACTAAAATTGAAATAAGACTTTAGTGGAAAACTATGGTACATCTGACATGATAGAAAGATGTGAATTATTGTAGTAAGAGGGTAGACTCTGGAAAATTGCTTTCAAATGACCATAACAACTTTTCCCATCCTTGTATACAAACCCTTTGCCATGTGACTTTGTCATATCTTCCATTCAGAGGTGGAGTCTATTTCCCCACTCCTTTAAATATGGGATGGTCTTATGACTTGCATTAACCATTAGAATGTAGTGGAGTGATGTGTGTGCAACTCTTAAGGCTAGTCCTTAAGAGGCCTCATTGATTCCACTTTCACTGTTCTGGAATCCTGACACTTCTGTGCTTTCTTGCCTACTGGAGGATGACAGCATCACCAAGCTGTCTCGATTGACAGTGGGCACCAACGCCTGACCATGTGAGTGACGTCATTTTGGACACTGAACCCTAGGCAAGTCATTAGATGACAGGGAGTGCATGAATATTCCCAGGAGATAGCAGCAGATGAATTGCCCAATCTACTGCCCTCTTCTACCTCCCAAATTGTGAGAGATAATAGATCATTGCTGTTTCAAGTCCACTGGGACTTGAAACAGCAATGATATGTTATTATTTCGGATTGTCACGTGATATTAGAAAATTGAAAAAAAAAGAATGTTTACCTAAATTTAAAAAATAAGTGGATAAATTTGTCATACCTCTGGGTGATTTGATACAATTAAGAACTACTGGCCTGGTATGGTAGCTCAGGCCTGTAATCCCAGCACTTTGGGAGGCTAAGGCAGGTGGATCACCTGCAGTCAGGAGTTCAAGACCAGCCTGACCAACATGGTGAAACCCCATCTCTACAAAAAATACAAGAATTAGCTGAGTGTGGTGGCACACACCTGTAATCCTAGTTACTCAGGAGGCCAAGGCAGGAGAATCGCTTGAACCCAGGAGGCTGAGGTTGCAGTAAACTGAGATCATGCCATTGCACTCCAGCTTGGACAACAAGAGTGAAACATAATCAAAAAATAAAAATAAGTAAATAAATAAGCTACTGGTGACCATTTCGTACCAATATTTAGTAACTGGACAAATGAAGTACTCAGTAAATATTTGTTAAATAAGTAAATCAATGTAGGAAGTTTTAGTTTTTAAATAATCAACTTAAATTTCATTAGTAAGAATTTTATGTATTAGAATCATATTAATGCTTATTTCTTCTAATTAAGCATCACAGTATATCAATTTATTATTTTGTGTGTTTTTCTTGAATTTTTTTCACTTCTCTGTGAGCCAAAATGCAAAAGTGACAGTGAAAAAGGGGATAAAAGCTAATAAAGGTTGTAATCATAGTTTTAATTACATAATGAGTTAATAGGTAATAAAATATCTCAGAGATTTTTATAAGCCCCAAATGTCTTTTCATCTAAATGAGAGGATTATAAATAAATACTGGGGAGCTGGTTTGTTGAAGTATAATTAGCATGGGATTTAAAATAAAGACCTGATTCAACTTTTAGTGGGGTTGGTGATAAATATCTCAATGGATTGTTGCATATTGTAAACACCAAAGTGCTCTAAAATGCTATTTTATTGATTCTTACTGTAGAAAGTTCTTTGATTAAATTATGACATTTAGCATTATACCTAAGGTAGCTTAATTTAATGGGAAAAAATATAGCCCTTATGACATTTAATGTGGGTTGGCACACACACATACCCACTCTCTAACCCCCTTCTGGATTGTGTTTCTCAACTCATGAGCCTGGAAAGCTAAAAGCTATCCTTCTTAGAGTTTTTTTCAGCTGGGTATGGCTACATAATTCAGTTCTGTACAATGAATGACACACAAGCACAAGTATAGAAGTGCCATCTTCCTTCCTGCCTAGAATGCAGATGTGATGGTAGGGTCTGCAATAGTTACCATGGATCTACGGGAGAAAGCGAAAAGGAGTGAAGAGGGTTCCGTTCTTAACCTGTGCTCCTACCACTGAATTTACTGTTGTATGAGAAAAAGAATGTCTCTAAATCTTTTAATTCACAAATTAATTGGGCTCTCCCTTGCAGCTGAATGCAATCCCTAGCTGAGACATTCTTTGGTATGGAACGGATAAAATTTCATTTTATCACTTACCAGTTGTGTGACATGATCAAAAACAACTTGTGGGACAGGGACTGGTGAGGGAGGTATCCACCTGAGGGTGTGATCCAAGGACTAATGTGTTAAGCACCTAACAGTCTTTCTGGCATATAGTAGGCCATGGATAGTGAAAATAACACACAGGTTATTTCCCTTCTCTTGTAGCTAGAAGTTGTTTGTTAATATATTATATAATTATTTACCCATGAACGTACAAATTATTTTAAAGACAACTCCTCAGGCAATTTATCATAGTCACAACACAAAATAAAACCTGTTGATCATATTATGCACTAAACAAATGCCAACACTCTCTCCTTTCTGCTGTGTGCATAAGAACACCTCCTAGAAAAATGAACTGAAAAATTTTTTTAATTATTAATTACAATTTGAAACTAAAAGAAAGTTTGACACTGAAAGCATTATTTAAATATTATCAGTTTAAAATGTACTATGACTACTGGAAATGTGTATTCATATTCAATAATTTTATTTTGAAATAAATATAGCAATAACTATTCCATATAACAATGACTATGAAATAAATATATAAATAACCATACTGCTGAATAGTTTTTGAATACTTATATTGCATCACATTTTGAAAATTTAGCTGCTTTCCATCAAGAAATAACCTAAGTCAAAGAAAATTCTTACCATAAAACTGGCTTATAAAAATATATATTTTCTTTTTTCTTTTATAAGAAAAATTCCAAATAACATGAGCACTGAAATCCTTTTAAATATGTTATATTACAGTATTTTATTTATTTTATTTATTTTTTTATATTTTTATTTTATTATTATTATACTTTAAGTTTTAGGGTACATGTGCACAATGTGCAGGTTAGTTACATATATATACATGTGCCATGCTGGTGTGCTGCACCCATTAACTCGTCATTTAGCATTAGGTATATCTCTTAATGCTGTCCCTCCCCCCTCCCCCACCCCACCATCATCCTGATACCAAAGCCTGGCAGAGACACAACAAAAAAAGAGAATTTTAGACCAATATCCTTGATGAACATTGATGCAAAAATCCTCAATAAAATACTGGCAAAATGAATCCAGCAGCACATCAAAAAGCTTATCCACCATGATCAAGTGGGCTTCATCCCTGGGATGCAAGGCTGGTTCAATATATGCAAATCAATAAATGTGATCCAGCATATAAACAGAGCCAAAGACAAAAACCACATGATTATCTCAATAGATGCAGAAAAGGCCTTTGACAAAATTCAACAACCTTCATGCTAAAAACTCTCAATAAATTAGGTATTGATGGGACGTATCTCAAAATAATAAGAGCTATCTATGACAAACCCACAGCCAATATCACACTGAATGGGCAAAAACTGGAAGCATTCCCTTTGAAAACTGGCACAAGACAGGGATGCCCTCTCTCACCACTCCTATTCAACATAGTGTTGGAAGTTCTGGCCAGGGCAATTAGGCAGGAGAAAGAAATAAAGGATATTCAATTAGGAAAAGAGGAAGTCAAATTGTCCCTGTTTGCAGACGACATGATTGTATATCTAGAAAACCCCATTGTCTCAGCCCAAAATCTCCTTAAGATGATTTCAGCAAAGTCTCAGGATACAAAATCAATGTGCAAAAATCACAAGCATTCTTATACACCAATAACAGACAAACAGAGAGCCAAATCATGAGTGAACTCCCATTCACAATTGCTTCAAAGACAATAAAATACCTAGGAATCCAACTTACAAGGGATGTGAAGGACCTTTTCAAGGAGAACTACAAACCACTGCTCAATGAAATAAAAGAGGATACAAGCAAATGGAAGAACATATCATGCTCATGGGTAGGAAGAATCAATATCGTGAAAATGGCCATACTGCCCAAGGTAATTTGTAGATTCAATGCCATCCCCATCAAGCTACCAATGACTTTCTTCACAGAAGTGAAAAAAACTACTTTAAAGTTCATATGGCACCAAAAATGAGCCTGCATTGCCAAGTCAATTCTAAGTCAAAAGAACAAAGCTGGAGGCATCACGCTACCTGACTTCAAACTATACTACAAGGCTACAGTAACCAAAACAGCATGGTACTGGTACCAAAACAGAGATATAGATCAATGGAACAGAACAGAGCCCTCAGAAATAACGCCGCATATCTACAACTATCTGGTCTTTGACAAACCTGAGAAAAACAAGCAATGGGGAAAGGATTCCCTATTTAATAAATGGTGCTGGGAAAACTGGCCACCCATATGTAGAAAGCTGAAACTGGATCCCTTCCTTACACCTTATACAAAAATTAATTCAAGATGGATTAAAGACTTAAACATTAGACCTAAAACCGTAAAAACCCTAGAAGAAAACCTAGGCATTACCATTCAGGACATAGGCATGGGCAAGGACTTCATGTCTAAAACACCAAAAGCAATGGCAACAAAAGCCAAAATTGACAAATGGGATCTAATTAAACTAAAGAGCTTCTGCACAGCAAAAGAAACTACCATCAGAGTGAACAGGCAACCTACAAAATGGAAGAAAATTTTCGCAATATTGCAGTATTTTAAAAAACACAAATATCTTACAGTATTTTTAAAATATGTTATCTTACAGTATTTAAAAAACTAGAATTACACATTCTAATTTTGGGAGTGAGAGTGGATGAGACAGGAAAAAAAAGAAAAATGACTTGAATGTCTTTGGGGTTAGAATTGGTTAACCTTTATGTAAGTAACTGAAAACAGTATTTCCTTCTTCTGAATTTGGTTATGGTTAATTAGGTATTCTAGACCAAACCTCCTGCTGAAAAATACTATACATACAGGATAAAAAATAGTTTTTAGAATTTTGAAAATATGAAACAGTAAGGAATTACTAGGACAACGTATCAAGAGGAAAATAGGGAGGTAACTAGTACAGCAGCAACGTCTGCCCTGAGAGAATGTGACAATTTTGTCAAACTTAACATTTTACTTTGATAGCCTTATGGAGTGAGCAAGAGAACCAAATCAAAGCTGAGAGCATACCTAAGGTAGAAAGTCTAGTAAAAGACTTAATCCCCAAATAAACTAGAATCTGAAAGGGCTAATCTCTCAAAAGAAATATGAACCACACCTAATAGAGCTGTTCCAGACCATGAGCAATGAAGGCTTGCACTTCCTCGGTGGTCCAAGGAACCTCAGCATGGAATTTTATTTAAGGTGGTCCCTAACTAGTTGTGCCCTAGAGCCTGGCAATAACAAATGAAAATCCTCTTTGGAAGAACGTACCTTTACCCTAAATCTTAAAATATCAAGCTCATTTTTTTTCTAAGTTCACTTGTCAGCACAAATAAGGTACCATAGGACATAATAAGCCTAAATAATAAATGAACAAAAAATAGAAGTACAAATACATCATATATTTGAATACACAATAGATTATAAAATCTATGCTTACTATGCTTAAAAAATAAAATTGATAAACTTGAAAATATTAGTAAAAAATATGAAGCTATAAAAGATGACAGAATAGATTTGAAGAAGAAACAGACTAAGAATAAAAAAATAGCTGAAATTTAAAAGTCAGTGCATAATGAGGGGGGTAGGAGTCCATAAGTAAAACAATATTGGTCATATATAAATAATGATTGAATGTGAATGACAATCATATCAGAATCATTTTATGATTCTTTTCTTTTTTCCTTGTGTATATATTTAAACATTTCCATTGTTAATATTTTTTAAAAACCCTCCATTCATGAAATTAACAGCAAATTAGAGACAGCTGCAGAGAAAGTTAATGAACTGGACATTATCCGGAGTGCAGCATAAAGAATTAAAAAGAACATAAATAAGTAAATAAATAAAGTGAAGTTAAAAGACAGAGGATAGAGAGAAAAGGTCTACCATATTTTAAATCAGAAATCCAGCAAGAAAGGAGAAAAAGAATGAGTCAGAGGCAATAATTGAAGAAATAATGGGTGAGAATTTTCAGAAATGTTAGAAGTGACCAATTCACAATGCAAGGAACTTAGCAGATTTCAAGCAAGATAAATTAAAAATTCACACATTATAGTAAAACTGCAGAAAATCAAACATAAAGAAAACAATTTTAAAAGTAGCTGGGGAGAAAAGACACATTACAAGGAAGAACGGTAGAACTGTTAGCTTACTTCTCAGTAACTACAATGACATTGTAGCTTTAAAGTGGTGAGAAAGATAATTTATGATGTATAATTATATACCCAGTAAAGTCATTTTTTTTAAAAAAAAAAAAAAGACAAAATAGGGAAGGTTTCAAAGAACAAAAACTTATGAAAAATTATCATCAGTCAAATATGAACCACAACTAATAGAGCTGTCCTGTTATTATTAAAAGAAATTGCAAAGGATATATTCCAGGCAGAAACAAAATTATTTCAGATGGAGGGTCAAAAGGTGCAAAAAACAATAGTTTTGACAAGTTAATTAAGAATGTTACAATTTCTAGTAAAACGATTAAAAGGATGAAACCAGATATGAAAAATAGAATGCAGGAAATGAGAGAGCTGATTTAAAACCGAAAAAGAACAATAATTATACTAACAGGAATGGAACTGGTCTAATTAAAAGGCACGGATTTTCACGCTGAATGAGAGGGGAAAATGTCTGTATGCAGTTTATAAAAGACACACCTGAAACCTGTGACTGTGGAAAAATTTAAAATAAAGTGTCAGGAGAAGATATCATACAAATAATACTGGGTATTAGGAAGGTTGATTTTCCTACCTCAGACCAGAAGATCTAAAGGCCAGATGGTTAAGATTATTAAGATTACTTTATGATAATAATAAAATGTATTAAGAAGAATAAACATTTTAAATCTGCATGCACTTATTAACATGACCTTAAATATATGAACCATAAAAATGACACAGCTAAAAGAAGAAATAAGCAAACCCGAGTCATAGGGGAAAATCATAACCTAACTTATCAGTAATGGATAGAAGAAACAGACAAAGTTGTTAGTAAGAATTTGTAAGATTTTAATAATACAATTAACAAACTTAACCAAATGGACATACTGGACTATAAAACACTGCCTGTTATAAGCACATAATACACTTTCATCCCCCAAGCAATCCTGGAACATTTACAAAAATTAACCACATACTAGGCCTTAAGGATAAGTGTCAAAATTTTTAAATAACTAAAATAATAGAGCATATGTCTTCTTATTTCACTAAATTACTAGAAATAAGAAACAAACTAAAAAATCCCTATATGCTTCGAAAAAATTCAAGCCAGGGGCCAAAGCAGTCACAGAGTAAATCAGAAAAATATTTGGAAATACAATATATCAAAATGTGTGGGAAGCAGCTAAAGCAGTAGACAGAGCAAGAAGAAAGGCTGGAAATCTGTGTCGAGACACTTAAAAAAGAAGAGTAAAATAAGCCCAAAGAAAACATAGAGACTATATTAATAAAATGGAAAACCGGCATATATTACACAGGATGAACAAAGATAAAAGCAAATTTTTAAAGACCATATAATTGGTAACTCTCTGGAAAGAATGGTCAAGTAAGAAAAAAAAAAATGAGAAGGCACAAATGATCCATATCAAGAATAAAAGGAGAAAATTACGAAAGATGCTGAAGACATGCAAATTAACAAAACATTAGGAATGGCAGCTGCAGTGCATTGAGAGATAGCAAGCTGAGAAGAAATTCAAACAGAAACTTCTTTTCTGTAACACACATTCATCTTGTTTGTTCCCCAGAGTGTAATATGAAAATCCATGAACACCACCTATGTGAATATCATCATGTATGCTTTAGTAGCTGGAAAGCACAAAATAAAGTACCTTAAACAACAGGATTCTAGGTGACTTCTCTAGCAGGTAAAGGCACCAGATTGTCTTCTTAAAACCATCAAGATAGCTCAGCAGCCTGAGGTTTCAGTGTACATTACAGCAGGAGCCAAATTGAATATCATAAACCAAGGGAAAGAATGAGGCTTTTGGAGACTGGAAGACCTTGACTCTTAAAAGCAATGGAACTTTGGGGAAAGTTGCTTCATCTCCCTGAGTCTCTATTTCTCATCTGTCAGTATGAGTGATGTATTACCTAGTCACAAGGTTATTAAAAAGATAACATGAGATGGTTCAGTAAAACATAGATTCTGGCAGATATTGGGTTTCAATAAATATGACCTACATATGTTTTATCAATATTTGACAACAGTTATACATGTATCTATAATTACAGTATGGAAAATGAATATAAGAAAGCAAGGGAGGATATAGTGTTTCTTAAAAAGATATCCACTGCTCCAAGAAAACAACAGAAAACAAACCACGTATCACTATGAAACTCTCTGTTGTAACAGCTTGTTTGAAATGCGCTAAAGTCTAAGAATTCTATTCTAACTGCCCTTAATAAATGACACCTTGTGAAACTGGGTGCTGTGAAATTACACACAATGCAGAAATGAAATGAGATACTATCCTGGCTTTTAAAAAATAAAATTTGGCACTTTGGGAGGCCAAGGCGGGCGGATCACGAGGTCAGGAGATCGAGACCATCCTGGCTAACGCGGTGAAACCCCATCTCTACTAAAAATACAAAAAATTAGCTGGGCGTCATGGCAGGCGCCTGTAGTCCCAGATACTTGGGAGGTTGAGGCAGGAGAATGGCGTGAACCTGGGAGGCGGAGCTTGCAGTGAGCCGAGATTGCGCCACTGCACTCCAGCCTGGGCAACAGAGCGAGACTCCGTCTCAAAAAATAAAATAAAGTAAAATAAAATAAAATAAAAAATAAAATAAAATTTGGATGACTCTTTTAAATAGGGATGTGGTTTAAAGATCTTGTAATTTATCATAAACATTCTGGTTTAGATCTGTTAGAGAGGTTTGAAAGGAGAAACAATTGATGTTAAATGTAAGGGGAGCTGTACCTAAGGAAAGGAGGCCCTGCCCCCGGCCCCTCTCTTCTGCAGGTGTTTGGTTCTTTTAAGTTTATTCACCTCTCAATTTGCCTTTACCTACATAAATAATGCTATACAATGCTATATAATAATCTCTTGCATGTTCTTTTCCTTAGAACATTTGCCCATACAAATTTCCTTAAATGTGTGTACCTTGGCATCTGCTTATTTGACTGATTCCCCAACTCAAGAGAAGACAACACAAGTGTTCCTTTGTACTAGGGTTGTAAACCAGATCCATCTTGGGCTTTTTTTTTTTTTCTGTGTTCATGGGGATTTCCATATGTAATAAGAACCCTAGAGTTCACCTAAAGAAGAAATTGTTCCCAGGTGGGATCACCAAAGCAACCTCTTCCTAAGGGGCCTGGACGACATTGGCAGGTGAGCCACATAAGAGCCAGCCTCTCCTGAAGAAGATATTCAGTTGTTTTGTCATGACATGGATTAGTCTGATGATTGGTGAGGGGAAGCGATGAAGTGGAAGGACATTGCAAAAACGCTGCTGTGGAAGAAAGTAGGTTTTAAATAGGGTGGATATATAATTTACCAGATTGGGACATGTTGAGGATACAGAAGAGGCTATTCATAATTATGCTGGGAAAACAGGTGTAAACCAGTACTATCCATGGTAAAATAGGACATATGGTCATCTCATTTTTAACTTTTGAAAATATCTATCAAAATATAGGTCTTGAGCTAAAATTAAAATAGCACAGTGCCTCTTCCTAACCATATTTATTTAATGAGATGTTATGAAATGTTATGAAATGAGTGAATTCCGGAGCCTGTCAGCTTGAGTCTAATTCCCAGCTATACCACTTACTAGACATGTAAAGCTCTGAGTCATTTGACCTATCTGTTTTCTAATAGTTTCATCTATGAAATGTGAGTGGTAATAGTAAAAACTACATCAGAGAGTCATTGCAAAGTTCAAATGAGTACTGTGTTTGTCATGGCATTACTCAACTTTCGCTGTGGTGACAAGGAGCCCCAAATCTAATTGGCTTACAACATTTATTTCTTGCTTACGTTATTGGAAGGCCGTGGGCTGGCTGGGTCCTAAGTAGGCTCCCTTTGACTCAGCTGGGCTTGACTCAGTATCACATGTCTTTTTATTCCAGTCCTAATCTGAAAGAGAAACACTACCAGGCCTCAATGTTCTCTTGATGAGGGCAGAAGCCCAAAGAGATAGCGAGAAACCTTGTTAATTCATTTAAAGCTCCTGCTTTGGCAAAGTATATTTACACCCACTAACATTACATCATCAAAGCAAGTCATCAATCTAAGACCCCAATTAAGAGGGTAGTGACAGGTGCTCTGCCTACCGGGAGGCAGGCAAGAGTGAGCCATGAGTGAATACTTGAACAAATTATACCATCCACTTTAAAATTTAATGCAATTCTCGGTATCTAATAAGCATCTCTACAGGTGTTAAGTGCTGCTGTTAGCAATAAATGTACACGTAACTATGCTTGAGTTCCTATTAAGTGACAATATTGTTACACATCATGCAATGACTAAGACCTCAATGTTGGTGATTGTGTTTACATAAGAGAAGCAATAAACGCACATACAAGAGCAATGTGAATTATTTAGTGCTATGTAGAGAATTAAAATGGGCTCCAGTACAGACATGTGCTTGCACCAGCTTGAGAGAGCCAATTGCATGCATTGCTTCCAAACCCTGCTTTTGGGGATTGATTATGTGTCAATAGTTTGAAATGGACACGACAGTCGTATTTACAACATGGACATTGGCTAATGCTATAAATCAGATAATATTTATTTATTTACTTTTAAAAAAATTTGGCTGAAGGGAGATCTGGTTTTTAAACATTTATGAGTACACTATAAGTCATGTAAATCTTTCCTCTTTCCCCACCTCCCTTTCTAATGTGGCCCAACAGTGCAGGGCGATGGCAGCATAAACCAAAAATAAAATTCTAAGCCCCCTAGCCAATTAAAAGGATCCTTCCTCTCAGCCTAGGACATTCTTTTTTTTTTTTTTTTTGAGACGGAGTCTCACTCTGTCGCCCACAATGGAGTGCAGTGGCACAATCTCGGCTCTGCAAGCTCTGCCTCCCGGCTTCACGCCATTCTCCTGCCTCAGCCTCCCAAGTAGCTGGGACTACAGGCGCCCGCCACCACACCCGGCTAATTTTTTGTATTTTTACAAAAATTTAGAGACGGGGTTTCAACATGTTAGCCAGGATGGTCTCAATCTGCTGACCTTGTGATCCGCCCGCCTCGGCATCCCAAAGTGCTGGGATTACAGGCGTGAGCCACCGCGCCCGGCCCAGCCTAGGACATTCTTAAGCTAACCTGAAAAAAACTAATTCAGGCCATAATGGGAAGTAGGGGTTGAACATGCCTCATTATACTGTCTTCCCTTTGGAATTCAGGCACAGCTGTCCAGCTTTAACATTAAAACAGAAACCTTAAGCAAAGCTTTCAAACTAATGAAGACCACTGCACAGTTCCACATATTTTGTTTTGTTTTCTTTCTTATGTTATTTTTTTCTTCCCTGGTTTCTGGCTGACTTGAAGGTGCTGACTACCTCCTTTCGTTTCCTCTAACTAACTTTGGTGCCTGGCCCTCCTCCTCTCCAATGTTTCTTCCTCTGATGCATACTTAGCTCTCAGTATTCTCCTTTTACCTGTGTCCTTCTAAAGAAGATCACTATCACTATTTTAAAATGCCTTTGTTTTTGTTCCCCATCTGCCCTTTTAAAATTTATTTTCCCCTTTTATTATTTTTTAACTTTAAAACAATTCTTAAAACATTAAAATTCTTTCTATAATTATAATTACCCATAATAAAGTACGTAAACATCACTTGCTCTCATCCCTTCTTCCTCCAAAGGACTTCATCCTTTTAATTGAGAATGAGGTTACTTCAGCCAGATGCAGTATTAATTCACCACCACAGGCACTATTACCTATTTCTTTTTTCCATTGTTATCAGTGTGGCCAAGATTTTCTCATTAATTTAATTTTTTGCCCATACATTACATTTCAGTTTTCTTCTTATTTAGTTACCTGGAGCCTAAAAATAATCTTCCTTGTTTCTTTAACGTTATGACAGTGGAATATCAAGGGTAGAGTAGAAGAAATGGCCTGCTCAAGTGTGGGCAGTAAGGATGTACATTGTCTTTAAAGAATTTAAACATAATGATCAAATCAACTAAAGGAACTCTGCAGTCTCGAGTGTTAATGTTTGTCTAAGGCATTTCTGAAGAGCCTGCACTAATAGATCTTTGAGCATGCGTGACTCACTGTCTCCTCTGAATATAATGTACACTGTTCTGCCACAGGCATCATCAACCTGACCAACCTGTGTGGCTATCCATGTGTCACATGAGGCCCACCCACTTCAAGGAGTCATTTCTGTACTTCCCTGAAGATGGAGAGAATGCCATTTTGATTTACCTCTCACACAGTTTCCCCGATGACCTAATCCTTATGCATTAAGATGTCTGTTTCAACTCCCACTGTGGTTGCAAGGGATGCTTCTTCTTCCCACCCCAGATACCCACCTTTCCCATCTTATTCTCCCTCTGCCTGTCACATCTATTATCTCTTACAGTTTTAAGTCATGGACGATCATCCCTGTCACCCCTGATACTTGACAGCATTCGCCACAATCTCATAGGTTAGGCTGGGCCTGCAAATTAAAAATCATCATACTGGTCCAACAGTAAAGAGAAGCCTGAGTTACCAACAGGGCCAGGTCTCAGGTGAAGCAAGTGAGTCACTTACCTGGGACACAAAATTTAAGGAGATGGTAAGAAACTCGGTAATTAAGGTAAATAATGTGTTAATGCAATATTTAAAAACAATTTAAATTAATGCAAAAAATCCATGATGAACAAAATATCAAAATCTGTAATAAAGACAGGGTCACAGTACTGATTTTCCCTTTTGGCTCAGGGTCCAATATAGTTTGACACAGCACTGGTTACAACATTCAGTTGTAAAAGATACAGCAAGAAAAATAGCCAGGAGTCTGCTTGAGGGTGAGTAATTAGAAAGGGCCTATTTGAGGAAGTTCAATTTAAGCTGAGACCTGAGCAACAGAACAGAGCCTGCTGGGTGTGGTGGCTCACACCTGTAATCCCAGAACTTTGGGAGGCCGAGGCAGGTGGATCACCTGAGGTCAGGAGTTCGAGAGCAGCCTGGCCAACATGGTGAAACCTGTCTCTACTAAAAATACAAAAATTAGCCAGATGTGGTGGTACGTGCCTGTAACTCCAGCTACTTGGGAGGCAGAGACAGGAGAATTGCTTGAACAGGGGACAAGAGAATTGCTTGAACCCAGGAGACAGAGGTTGCAGTGAACCAAGATCGTGCCACTGCACTCCAGCCTGGGCGACAGAGTGAGACTCCATCGCTAAAAAATAATAAAAGAACAGAGCCCAGAGCCAGTCATATAAAGGAGAGGAAGAGCCAGCCAGGCACAGTGGAAAGCTGCTTCCAAGTTTCTGAGCTGGCAAGGCACCTGTCATGTGGAAGGAAACCAAACAGAACCCACATGGCTGGAACATAGTTGTTGAGCGACACTGTGGTGGGAGAGGAGGACAGAAAGGCAAGCAAAGGTTTACTCTTGTCAAACTTTGAAAATCCATATTCAAATTTTATTTTTACAGCATGGAAAATGATTGGAGTGTTTTAAGCAGAGAAGTGATGTGCTCTGATTTTTGTTGTAAAAAAATGTTTGGGATTTATGTTCTGTAGATAATGGATTTTAGGCTTCTAAGAGGGGAAATAATGAGTTCCAGTGTGGGTATGTATGTAGTTTGAGGGGACTGGAAGTTGTGGGATGTTTTGGTTAATAGTTTCAGTTTAGGGGGAAATGATCATCGGTGGATATGACAGAGGGCAAGACAGAAGGCATGAAATGGTTCCTTCAGAGAGTACTTAAGCAAATGTGAAATCATGATATAATGATAAATATAAATTTGTTATTTGTCCTAGGTTCCTGGCACAACACTCCTTGAATCCTTGTAATTTTCTGAGTGATAGGGGTAATAAAAGCGTCATCTGTTATAATATTTAGTCTTACTCCCTGGGTTCCTGACAGAAGAGCATCTAAGACCCTTGGCATCTCTGGAGTGATGAGAGTGTCTTTTGTGTGCTGATGAGAAGACTGGTAGCTGGGACACCTAGATAGCTTCAGGATGGGGGCTGGCCATGAGAAAGACCTAGGCACGTTTAGAGGATTGGAACTTTCAGCACTACCCTTGACATCCAGGAAGTGGAGAGTGACTGGAGATTGAGTAAATCACCAATGTTCAATGATTTGATGACTCATGCTTATAATATGGAGCCTTCATACAAGCCCTCAGCGATGGAATTCAGGAACCGTCTGGGTTGGTGAAGACATCTAAGTGCTGGGAGAGGGGTCCACCCAGAGAGGGCATGGAAGCACCACACCCCTTCCCACATACCTTATCCTGTCATCTCACTTATTTGGCTGTTTCTGAGTTGTATTCTCTATAGCAAACCAGCAATAGTAAATGGTTTTTCTGAGTTCTGTGAGCCATTTTAGGACATTATCAAACCTGAAAAAAAGGTCTGGGAACCCTCAACTGATATCCAGTTGGTCAGAAGTATGGAAAGCCCTGGCCTTGTGATTGCAATCTGAAGTGAGAGCAGTCTTGTGGGGCTGAGCTCTTCACTTGTGGGACCTGACATTAACTCCAGGTATATAGTGTCAGAATTGAATTGCAGGATGCCCAGTTGGTGTTGGAGAATTGGTTGCTGTGGAAATAACAGAAATCCCTACCACATTTGGTGTCAGAAGTATACTGTGTCTAGAAACAGATTATAGCAGCAAATATCCTGGCAAGTGTAGTTGGGTTGTAGAGAATTTTGGGTCACCCTCTTGATATTTATAGGCCTGAATTTAAGGTGATATTGGCCAGCCTGGAGAGAACAGAGGCACCATAGAGTTGCCAGGATGCAGATGAATAGTTGGGTGAGAATATGTGGCCAGTGGCATCCAGGACCAAGTAAGCTCTTCCAAAAATCTTCAAGCTAGCTTGCTCTCCATCATTGTTTCACTGGACCAGTGACTTTGAAACATGTAACCATTAAGGAAAATATAATAATCAGTGTGATAGTTAATTTTATGTTTATCATGGCTGGGCCATGGTGCCCAGATATCTGGTCAGCCGTTATTATAGGTGTTTCTGTAAAGGTGTTTTGGATGAGATCTGCTTTACATTTAAATCTGTGGATTTTGAGTAAAGCAGATTGCCCTCTGTAATGTGGGTGGGCCTCATCCGATCAGTTAAAGGTCTGACTAGAATGAAAGCCTGACTTCTCCTGAGCAAGAGGGAATTCTGCCAGCAGATGGCCTTTGGAATTCATCTGCAACATTGGCTCTTCCCTTGGTTCTACAACAGGCTGCCTTTAGACTCAAACTGTAACTTTTTCCAAATATCCAGCTTGCCAGCTTCCCCCATCAGATTTTGGACTCACCAAGACATACATATATATATACATTTATATATACGTATGTATACACATACAAATATATATACTAATATATAATTTTCTATATGTATAAATACATATATACATATATATATATGTGAGCCAATTCTTTTGTTATTGTGATGGTTAATATTGAGTGTCAACTTGGTTGAATTGAAGGATGCAAAGTATTGTTTCTGGGTGTGTGTGTGAAGGTGTTGCCAAAGGAGTTTAACACTTGAGTCAGTGGACTGTGAAAGGTAGACCCACCCTCAATCTGGGTGGGCACCATCTAATCAACTGCCAGCACTGCTAGAATACAGCAGGCAGGATAAAGTGGAAAGAGTAGACTTGCTGAGTCTTCTGGCCTTCATCTTTCTCTCATGCTGGATGCTTCCTGCTCTTGAACATCTTCAACTTTTGGACTCTTGGATTTACACCAGTGGTTTTCCAGGGGCTCTCAGGCTTTCAGCCACAGACTAAAGGCTACACTCTCAGCTTTCCCCTACTTTTGAGATTTTGGGACTGACTTCCTTGTTCCTCAGCTTGTAGATGGCCTATTGTGGAACTCCACCTTGTGATTGTGTGAGTCAATACCCCTTAATAAAGTCCCTTTCATCTGTACATCTATCCTATTATTTCTGTCCCTGTAGAGAACCCGGACTAATACAATCATCATGTGAGCCAATTCCTTAAATCTCTCTAGATAGATAGATAGATAGATAGATAGATAGATAGATAGATAGATAGATAGATAGATTAGATAGATGATAGATATAGATAGATAGACAGATAGATAGATAGATAGATAGATAGATAGATATAAGTGTACATATACATACATACATACAATCACCTGTGTTAGAAAGTAAGGTGAGATGGATGCTTGCATAGATACAGAACATAGATATAATAAATGACAATGATACTTTCTGAAACAATTAAATGAAGTATTACTAATCACCACAAAGCATCATAGTTTTGTATAAAGTATCATTTATTCCAGACACATCTAGACTCCTCCATCTTCTTTTTGTTTTTCATTTAATCTTTCAAGCTACCCCATGAGTGGGATAGAGAAAATTCATTCACTTTCAGGTGAGAATACTGAGGAACAGTGCCTTGGTATCTTTTGAAAATTGTCATTACATTTTACTTATTTGCACTTCTAGAAATTCAGTTTTGCTTTGGAAACTAATCTATATTGTATAGCTTGCTGGATTAGATAAAACTTGAGATTAGCTTTTAATTATTAGTTTTCTTCACATATGGATAAGCGTTTTACTTAAAAGTGTACAAATCAGTATAAAAATTGGTGGTGAGAGGTTGCTGATTCTCAGCCAAGTGGAAAATACATCACTGATATTTTTAATTCTTATGAAATAAATACATGTGCAGCCCAGTTGTAAGAGTGGGTGAGACTGTGCTGTAAAGCGAAGCACACTGTAGATGATGTGGAGTGACCTAGTTTTCTGAGCAGAAACCTCCAGTGTTAGATTTATGAAGACACAGCCTTCAGAACTCAAGTGATGAAGAGTTATTTGCATCAGGATATAAAAATATCATTATCCCACATCCTAAGTGATATAAATGGAGACACCAAGAAAATGACTTCTTGTTTGTAAACCAAAAGTATCTAAAAGCAGGAGAAAATGCCTCTTCAGCATTTGCTGCCCTATTTAACAAAAAGAAGATAAGGTGTAGATAGAAAAGGGCCAAACTTCTTGCATATAGGTCCAGCTAAAAAAGAGAATCAGTCAATAGTTTGGGAATGAAATGACACAAAACAGTATGTGGCAATAGCTTTAAAGAAGAGAATAAACCAGAGGTGGACATAAAGGGGCATGCAGGCAAGTACCTGTCCAGGGAGGAGGCACTGAAGCGGGAGCTTAGGGGTGAGATATTGCAGGGATAATGTTTCTCCAGTTTTTGCATGCTATTTAATTCTACTGAATAATTTTATTTAATTCAACTAAGCATATTTAATAAGACATGGTTTCAGATGTTTAGTTTTGATAGTCTTTTGACTTGTACATTTCAAACAAGTCTGCTTATTAATAGCAAAGTTGTTAAGTTGGATCTCACTTCCCATGTATTGCTGAATTTTCACTGGCAATTTCTCCAAAGGAAAGATCCTCAAGAGCCTCCTCTGTGACTCTGTTAGTACCTTTAGCAGGGCTGAGAATTTGAACCAAAGTTCAAGGGATTGTGGCAGCTGTGGTGTGGTCATGAGAAGAGAGAAACAGGAATTTAAAAAGAATACAAATAACAAAATTATGGATGGGGAACAGATTAGTGGTTCTCAGGAAGTGGCTGTGGCCATAGAAGGGTAGCAGGAGAGGTCTGCTGAGGGAGCTGTTTTGGTCCCTGACTGAAGTGGTGTTCACATGAACCTATATATGTGCTAAAACTGCACAGAACCAAATACACATGCAAATGAATGCATGCAAAACTCGTGAAACCTGAAGAAAGTCTATGGATTGTATCAATGTCAAATTCCTGATTACGATATTATACTATATTGTTGTTGTTGTTTTGTGGTTTTTTTTAATTTTTATATTTTTTTTATTTTTTGAGATGGAGTCTTCCTGTGTCACCCATGCTGGAGTGCAGTGGCATGATCTTGGCAACCTCCTTCTCCTGGGTTCAAGTAATTCTCCTGCCTCAGTCTCCCGAGTAGCTGGGACTAAAGGTGCCTGCCACCATGCCCAGATAATTTTTGTATTTTAGGTAGAGACGGGGTTTCACCATATTGGCCAGGCTGGTCTCGAACTCCTGACCTCAAGTGATCCGCCCACCCTGGCCTCCCAAAGTGTTGGGATTACAGGTGTGAGCCATTGTGCCCGGCCTGTACTATAGTTTTGCAAGATGTTACCACTGGGGGAAACTGGATGAATGGTATAGGGCATCAGTTCCCGACCTTTTTGGCACCAGGGACCAGTTTTGTGGAAGACAATTTTTCCATGGACCAGGGGATTGTGGGGATGGTTTCAGGATGAAACTTCTGCCTCAGATCAGGCATTAGATTATCATAAGGAGCACACAACCTAGATCCTTCACTTGCACAACTCACAATAGGGTTTACACACCTATGAGAATCTAATGCCACTGCTGATCTGACAGGAGGCGGAGTTCAGGCAGTAACGCTCACTCACCGGCTGCTCACCTCCTCTTGGGCAGCCAGGTTCCTAACAGGCTGTAGATCAATACCAGTCCATGACCCACGGGTTGGGAACCCCTGGTACAGGGAACTCCTTTGTTTTATTTCTTGTAACTGCATGTTTATTTATAATTATCTCAAAATTACGAAGTTAAAAACAAATAATACAGGCCAGTTTTTTCACTTTAGCCATTTTAATAGATGTGTAGTGACATCTCATTGTGGTTCTTAATTTGTGTAACTTGCACTTATTGGTTTTCTAAATGTCTTCTTTGGTAAAGTGTCTTCAGATTTTATATCCACTTTTTTAATGATCATTTTCTTATTATTGAGTTTTGAGAGTTAAAAAATATATCATTTGAAAAGATCTTACCAAATATGTGTTTTGCAAATATTAGCTCAGCCTATGGCTGTTCATTTTCTAACTCAGTGTTTTTTGAAAAGAAGAAATTTTAATTTGATGCAGTTCAATTTATCGATTACTTATCTTTTGGATGACCCTTTTGGTATTATATCTAAGAACTCATTGTTTAACCCTAGGTTACAGAGATTTTATTCATACAAAGTGTTGGTAAAGATAGGAAAGAAATCAAACTGATACAATGCTGGTGGAAAGGTAAAATGTGACAACCTCATGGAAAATATTTTTGGAGTTTATAAAAATGTTAGCATATTCCTATTATATGACTTAATCATACCACTCCTCAGTATTTACCCAAGAGAAAGAAAGCTTGCAGGCACTCAAAGACTTGCATGTGTATACAATTTGTCAGAATCAAAATGGAGCCACTAATGTCAGGAAAATCCTGACATAGAGCCAGGGAAGGCTATGAAGAGGGAGTTCTCACATCTGTATGCCTGATAAAGAACAAGATTACAAAAACCACAACCTTGTACAAAGGCCATTGCAACCTTACAAAAAGAAAAAGAAAATACTTCTGCAAAGACATTTGCCCAGCAACTGCCTGTCTAACCTGGGACTAGTGTCACACTTCTTATTAATCCTTGTAGTTAAGGGTAATTATTTCAAAAACAATTATGTAATCCTCCTAGTTTTTTTCTTTAAAAAACTCTGTCTTTCTTTACCTCCCTGAATACACACATAATTTACTATAACATGTGTATTCCCATTGCAATGCTGTAGTGACAAATAAACATCATTTACTTTTTCAGAGAACTTCTCTCTGCTATTTAAATTGAGACGCATATGCTCACAGCAGCTTTATTTTTAATAGCCCGAAACTGGAAACAACCCAAATTTCCACCAAGAGGAGAATGAGTGTACAAATTGTGGTATATCCATAGAGTAATATACTACTAAACAATAAACAAGGATGAAATATTGATGCACACAACATGAATAAATCTCAAAATAAGTATACTGAGTAAAAGAAGCCAGAAAACCTACACGTACATACATACAAGAGTAAATATTGCATGATTCCATGTATACAAAAATTCTAAAAGTGCAAACTAATCTATATTGACAGATGCAGATCATTGGTTGCATGGGAAGGGATATAGGGAAGGGTGAGAGAAAGATCATGAGGGAACATGAAGGTGGTGGATTCACTCATTATCTTGACTGTGGTGATAGTTTTACAGGTGTATACGTATGTCAAACATATCAAATTGTACATGTTACATATGTGAAGTTTGTTTAATAAAGCTGTTAAAAAAAAATAGAGCCCTCTTGCTTCTCCCTGGGCTGTCAAAGCTGCTGCTAGGGGAAATGACAGAGCCCCTGCCTACTTCCCCAGAAGCTTCTCTCTTACCAGCAAAAGTCATGAGCCACTGCAAGAGGGACAGAAAATACTCCCGCTTCCAAAGCCCAGAAAAAGATTCACTGCTTTGTAAGAGAGGGAAGATGCCAAGGTCCACTGCCCATGAGGGAGACCAAGAAACCTTTTTGGACACATTATCCAGCACTGATAGAAAGCTGAGGGAGGTCTGCAGGCTTTCTCCTGCCTCCAGCTTGCCCCAGAGCAAAGGCACAGTTTGGTGGGAGTGGAGAGAGGACAAAACACCAAGAAAGTCCCACCACTTTGAGTGAGTTCCAGGCTCACAAGAGCAGCTGAAGTCTGAGGCTAGTCTAGGAACTCAAAGAAACAAGATTAGTGTTGAACTTTCCTTCATTGACTTTTGCTCTCTGCCTGTTCTGGATCTACATGGCATATCTCTATTGATCCATCCTGGGTTGGCAGGCTTTGACAAAGTTTCTACCAAAACTTCCAGCTATTGTTTTCTGGAGGATAAAGAGGGAAGGCCACGTTCCCTCATAGGATAAAGGTATGTCCATATCAAGGAGTGCCCAGTCCTTCCTTCGTCCAGCAACAAACAGCAAAGTGTTGAATAGCAGAGGGACACAGTCCAGATCCTTCTACGTCTCACAGGACATGCTTCGTAGGTGGAGGAAATAAGTTATAAGCTTTCATCTATTTGAAAGGCTAGAAGCATTAAGCACATTATCTTTTTCCTCCAAATGGTTTTGGCAGGGGAGAAATTATTATGGTTATTTTTCCCTTCTGATAATTTTTGGAACTAGTCGTCAGTTGGGTAGACATTAATTTTTATTATTTACTAAAATAAAAGACATTTTTCATCGTGAGATATTTTGAAGTCAATTGCCTTGGAAAAAATTGCTACAATGAAACATTAATAGGCTGCTTAATATAGAATTTTAAAAATAGTTATCCTCTTTGTTTATTGAGAGGCATTTCTGTAGATTTTCCCCCTCAGAAGCATCTGTAAAACACTGAAGAATCATTGCTCAATTTAGAATGGGTTTCAACATTTCCCCTAAGATTGGAGTATAATAAACACATCATGTATTTTTTTCTTTCA